>NC_079197.1:127645344-127962844 GCF_029499605.1 Hyla sarda | reverse complement strand
AGATGGCAATGCATTTCTGAGCAGATCTCCCAAAAGATCCACCCAGAAATGCATTGCAGTCTATGGGGGGAGCAATTCAGTCTGCTCGGTCCTAGCGCCGCCGGCTCGATCTCAGGCAAAAATTCTGCCCAGAAATTCCACAGTGTGAACCTAGCCTAACAATGAAAGGTAATATACACAGTAGCCTTCCTCCAGAGAGGTGCAAGATTTTGCTCTGGTGCCAGATATTGGAGGAGATTCTTGACTTGGCTAATAATCCCCACTTGTGTTTCATGGCTCTTTTAAAGGGGCCAAGCACTAACTTGCAGGGATGCTAGTTCCAATAGGTGGCATCAGAGACCATGCATGCTTTCTTCTTGAGGAGAGCTACTTTGCATATTTTATTTCCCAGTAAAGCAAAAAAAATAAAAAAAATTGTCGGGCGAAATTGAAAAAACTTTTGCAACTTTAAGGGGATTTCCTTTCTACGCACTTTACGGTACAAATGAAAAGTTAACTTTATTCTGTAGGTCCATATGATTCCCACAATAGACAAATTATATAGGTTTTGTTTTATTTTACTATTTAAAAATGTAAACTTTTGGTAAGAAACCCCCTTCAGGATTACAAAGGGTAAAGCCTCAGTAAATAAGGATAGCTCAGTTCCTATTATCTAGCTTCATGCTATCACCACTGCAGGCTCTTCGTCCGTCCGGCCTGCATGCTGCTTTCTCTCTTGCAGTTACTGGTCAGGGTGTCAGCTTGTGCAAGCTCTTCCTGCTCCTTAAAGTGCCAGGGCATCTACTCCTAATAGCACTACCCATTTTGAAATGCTCCCCCTCTCTACCTGTGTCTGAGTAACGTTGTGGTTTGTCCCAAGCAAAGGTATTCTGTGAAAAAGATAGATTGTGGTCAGTGCCTACCCAGCAACCTGTCGGGGTCATCTGTATCAATGACTGAGCCATTGAGCTCAACTCTGGACTGACACAATGGAATTTACTAAGAGGGTTGTGTAGGTTTCTTTGTGGGTTTTAATTCCCTACAATTTATTTTCCACGGTATTTACTAAGGTTTCCCTACATTTTCCACTTTCCCTACACTTTGCTTTTTTTACACATGTTCTGATCTGTCTGGTTTTCCTCAGCTCAAATCCACCACATTTTATGTAATCAAAAGCAAATGACCAGGGAGTCAGGAGTTTGTCTGGCGCAGAGAGGAACCATCAGACAGCCAAGTAAAATCAATGGATTTATTGGATGCAACGCGTTTCGCTGCGCATGCGCAGCTTCATCAGGCATGACAAAGGGAGGCTGGTAACAGGTATATATACCTCCAGGAATTAACCATTAGAGTGCTTTTTGAAAAGAATTGTTACATAAAATTACATATCCATATGACAATATATATAAAAAAAAAAGATACATAAATACATATAAACAGAAATCACAAAAGTAGTAATAAGACAGCAATATGAAAGCACAATGCAATCCTATAAATATATATATAAATATATATAACATGATTATAATTATCGCATGTGATGTGAATATGACACCAAAACGACTCAAGAAATCGCTCCGCTAAATCGCCGGTGCGACACTCA
Organism: Hyla sarda; assembly: GCF_029499605.1. Classification (NCBI taxonomy): domain Eukaryota; kingdom Metazoa; phylum Chordata; class Amphibia; order Anura; family Hylidae; genus Hyla; species Hyla sarda. The sequence continues at coordinate 127,961,262 of NC_079197.1, read as the reverse complement.
ACAACACAAGTTGGATATTATTTCAAAAAATATATATGGTATAAAGAGTCATGTCAATTGGTTCAAAAGATGGAAAAATTATTATTTAATTGTATATCGCTATCTTATTAAAAAATAATAAAATAAAATAATAAAAAATAAATGACAGTGCGATAAACCAAACCGCAACTGATCAGAGGGGAATGTATGAACACTACTTAGAGAATAAGATAAACTCAATTGACTAATGCGGTATTGAATACAGCAACCGGCGAAAACGCAGGGTGTGAATATTCGTACAGGAATCCGGATTGACAAACAATAAATGAATTGAAAATACAAAAATGTTTATATATAAAAAAGAAGAAAGAGAAATCAACAAAACTTAGATAATAAAACATAAAAAATGAATAAATACACCGTGGGGCGCTCCAGGGTGAACAGTACAGAAGGAGCAAGGAAAAAATCAAGGCATGATGTTTTCAAAATTAATCCATATGGAACGATGGGAAATTTTTTAAATCCCAAATTATCAAATTATTTAACTGTATCAATACATTCATTAAAACCTTGAGGGTGCAAAGTATGTAGTTTGTGAATCCAAAAGGATTCGCGATTATTAAGTCTTTGTATTCTATTAGGTAAATGAATGGGGATAGTTTCTAAAATAATTAATTTTAGAGTTTCAGTGTTTTTTTGATGATAGAGAGTGAAATGACGGGAAAAACTATGCAACAAAAAACCATGTTTTATGTTCCATCTGTGTTTGTTCATCCTGGAGCGCACCGTTTGTGTGGTACGGCCAACATATTGGCGATCGCAACCACAGGTTAATAAATAAATAGCAAAAGTGGTGTCGCAATTTAATGAATCCTTAATTTTGAATGTTTGTTGTGTAAAAAAGGAAGAAAAGGTATCAGTTTGGATAATCCATTCACAACAGAGGCAGCGACTTTTTTTACAAGGAAAACAATATGGTTTAATAGAACAGGAATTCTGTGGTATACGATATTCGGAAAATCTGCTAGGGGCTAATAAATTGCTAAGATTTTTGGAACGTCTGTAGGTGACATTAGGGACTGGGGGAATAAATTCATTTATTGTTTGTCAATCCGGATTCCTGTACGAATATTCACACCCTGCGTTTTCGCCGGTTGCTGTATTCAATACCGCATTAGTCAATTGAGTTTATCTTATTCTCTAAGTAGTGTTCATACATTCCCCTCTGATCAGTTGCGGTTTGGTTTATCGCACTGTCATTTATTTTTTATTATTTTATTTTATTATTTTTTAATAAGATAGCGATATACAATTAAATAATAATTTTTCCATCTTTTGAACCAATTGACATGACTCTTTATACCATATATATTTTTTGAAATAATATCCAACTTGTGTTGTTGAGTGTCGCACCGGCGATTTAGCGGAGCGATTTCTTGAGTCGTTTTGGTGTCATATTCACATCACATGCGATAATTATAATCATGTTATATATATTTATATATATATTTATAGGATTGCATTGTGCTTTCATATTGCTGTCTTATTACTACTTTTGTGATTTCTGTTTATATGTATTTATGTATCTTTTTTTTTTTATATATATTGTCATATGGATATGTAATTTTATGTAACAATTCTTTTCAAAAAGCACTCTAATGGTTAATTCCTGGAGGTATATATACCTGTTACCAGCCTCCCTTTGTCATGCCTGATGAAGCTGCGCATGCGCAGCGAAACGCGTTGCATCCAATAAATCCATTGATTTTACTTGGCTGTCTGATGGTTCCTCTCTGCGCCAGACAAACTCCTGACTCCCTGGTCATTCGCTTTTGATTTCATACCTATCCAGGAGGGCTGCAGTGGACCTGCCTTCATATCTCTTCTGCTTCTAACCTTGTTGTGTGTGGGCGCACAACCAACTTTGGTAAGCGGCTTGGGAATTACCTTCCCCTACCCCCACCTGCAAGATCTACTGATCCCGCACATGAGGCGCCTTCCTTCCTTTCTCTAGATACCACATTTTATGTGGAAACCTTAGTAAATATGTTGGATTTTTGTGAAAATGTCGGGAACACGCCCTTTTAGGAGACCACGCCCCCTTTTCTCAGCGACCACACCCCTTTTTCGGGTTTTCTTAGCAAAATGGAGAGTTAGTGGGGGGTTTTCCATTCTGGTGCAAATTCTGGCGCAAAATCTGGAGCAGACAGAATTTCTGGCACAATGCGACAGAATCTGGCGCATAACCCCACAAAACATGTCGGGTTTGCAATAGTAAATGAGGGCCAATGTTGACATCCGACACCTTCAACAAGAGTTTTCAGTGGTCAGCAAGCCACCTACCTATTATACCAATTTGTTTTAATAATAAATATATTATGGAGGTATCTGATTTGTGCTTGTACAGCGTGTAGCTGTTATTAAAAAGAAACAAAAAAAAAACATTGACTATTTCTTGGCAACTTGGCCGGATAGTCTCCATTTCTAGTGTTGCTCGCGAATATTCGCAATTCGAATATTATTCGCGAATATCGCATATTCGCGAATTCGCGAATTTCGCGAATATAGCGCTATATATTCGTAATTACGAATATTCGTTTTTTTTTTTTTTTTTTTCACAGTACACATCACAGTGATCATCCCTCTCCGCTTCCAGCTTGTGTGGTGTAAAGAAGGCTGTAATACTACTGTGTGAGACTGGCGTGCGAAAAATCGCATATGCGAAAATTAGCATATGCTAATTTTCGCATATGCGAATTTCCACATATGCTAATTTTCGCATGCGCGTATTTTCGTATACGCGAAAATAAAACGAGAATATAACGAATATGCGAATATTCGCGAATATATGACGAATATTCGTCCATATATTCGCGAATATTCGCGAATTCGAATATGGCCTATGCCGCTCAACACTATCCATTTCTATTGCAAAGAAATAACATCCTCTGTGGTCAAGGGCAGGGAGGGGATTAAAGGGGTTTCCCAGGACTTTAGAGGGGTACTGCGCTGGAAAACATTTTATCCCCTATTCAGTGGTGGGACCTCCGCGATCTCCGCTGTAGCACCCCAGTCATCCGGTGCATGGAGCAAACTCAGCTCGATGCCGAATGACTGGTGACTACAGCCTCCACGCCCCCTCCATTCACGTCTATAGGAGGAGGTGTGACGGCTATGTACTAGCCATCACGCCCCCTCCTATAGACATGAATGGAGGGGGCATGGCGTCATGAACACAGAAGCTCTAAGCTTCCATGTTCTGGACGCCGCCGCTGCCGGCCTGGAGATCGCGGGGGGACCCCATGATCATACATCTTATCCCCTATCCTTTAGATAGGGGATAAGATGTTTTCCAGCAGGGTACCCCTTTAAAGAGTTAGGTTCACGCTTCGGAATTTCCAGCCGGAATTCCGGTTAAGAAATTCCGGGGCAGCAGAATGCCATTGGTAATGGGATTCTGCTACACAGTACACACTATGGAATTTAATCGGTGGATGTTCCGCCACTGGAATTCCCCCCAAAAAATGATCTTGTCGATTTTAGGTGGAATAAGTGCCACAGACAATGTCATGTATGGGGACGTCAATGTGCGTGTGGTCCTAACGCCAACTGAATCACACTCGGTTGCAAATTCTGTAGTGTGAACCCAGCCTTACTGTCATTAAAAAAAACTTTTGACATGTTACCCAGACATATAAAAAGTTGTGATTGCATCAGGTCTCACTCCTGTGACCCTCTGTGATCATGAGTTATAAGCAGGTATTTGTGGCCTATCTTAAAGTTAGGCGATTAAAATTAAAGCCCTGAAAAACCTTTATGGTAATATTCCTGGTGGTCGAGGGTAATGTAGTTGAGAGGTTAAGGGCTTTATTACCTGGGTGATTATTGGTCAAACAGACCGATATTACCCTGTGTAATAGGGCCAAAGATGAGCGACTGCCTTCTGTGGCTCTACATAAAGGGCCCAGTATATCTGCCTCCCTCATCCACAGGACCTGATCTGAGACAACGCATCATTGAAACAATGGAGCCTGTATCTGAAGATATGCCGGCATGTGTCTGGACAGAACTGGACTACCGCATGGAAATCTGCTGTGTTATCAATGGAAATTACTGATAACATGTGCAATGTATAGATATAACCTGGATGCCTCTTTTCATGGAAATAAACTTGTGTTATATTCTGTAAGTTATGTATACCGAGGCTATCATTTTGCACCATTTTTAAATCACCTGTGCTTTGTAATACAGTAGTCCCTCAAGTTACAATATTAATTGGTTCCAGGACGACCATTGTATGTCGAAACCATTGTATGTTGAAACCATAACTCTATGGAAACCCGGTAATTGGTTCTGAAGCCACCAAAATGTCATCCAAAAATAGGAAAAGTGAGGATTAAAGAAAAATAAGTAGATAACTAATATAGATAAAGCAAGTCCTCATATATAAAAGTAATAAAGATCTGCTGAGAGCTGTAAATTACTGTAGAAGACAGGAGCTTCTTGAGGGTCCTGTACAGTACATGCAATGTCCTCAAAAAGTTAAATGGAGCTGCCCTCACCTGATGTCCAAAGGAGCAGCTAACTGTGGCACAGGTTAAGAGTAGTACATAACATGTAGTACCACCCTGTACTGTCTGGGGCAGGAATTCAGTGCAGGAATGAATTCAGTGCATACGCTTCAGTAATACAGGTCTTATACCAGTGAATATCCATTCTGATTGGTCATTGCTTCCAGCCATTGACATGTTTTGCAGATCTGGACTGTCCGTAGCATTGTATGTTGAGTCTGGTTTCATGTTACAATGGTCCAGAAAAGACCATTGTATGTTGAAACTATTGAATGTTGAGGTCATTGTTAGTTGTTGAGGGATTACTGTATTCTATGCAAATCACTGATCATGTTGGCCATTGTACCCAGAGTTTGAGGGGTAGTCCAATCTTGAATTACTGTAAAACCAGCGGATATAACTTGTGGAAGCTGCCAGTACCTACACATTTCTTCTACAATGGGAATTTCAAGATGCCTATTGAATTCAACATGTGCCTACTTAGCATAATACTCCACGACTTTTCCTCCAGATGGTGGAGGGATACAATCAGGCGCTGCACCTTGGACCATATCAGGGAGTGGTGTCTGAGGTGACGCTGGTTTTCACCAGAGCCTGCCGCAAAGCGGGAAGGACTTGCAGCGGCAGGCGGCATCCAGGTTGCTAACCCTGATACGATTCATCCACACAGGTGGCCGAGATGTAACGTGGTGCTGGATGGATAAGGCCACTCGTAGTCAGGGCAGGCAGCACAGTAGCAAGGTCAGGTCATGAAGCAAGAGGTCAGTGGTCAGGCAGCACTGGAGCAAGGTCAAGGTACGTAGCAACAGGGTCTGGAACATGGCAAGGCACAAACAGAACGCTTTCTCTTAGGCTGATAAGGCACAAAGATCCGGCAAGGGTCAAAAGGAAGTGCCTGTACTTATAGGGTCATGGGAAAGCAAAAACCAATTAAATGTGTACTGTCCCTTTAAATTTTCCTAGGAGGCGGGGAGTGCGTGCTGGCAAGCAGGAAGTGTATGGAAATGACAGGGGAGGTAAGAGGCAGTGGCCAGGCTGTGATTGCATCATGGGATGCAACAAGCAGCACAGGGTAAGCTGGGAAGTGGAGGAGGAGTGTGTCCATGGCCAGCATGTCTGACCGCGGTGCAACTCCTGACAGAAAGAATGAATGGGGCCATGTATCGTGAGATTTTGAGTGAAAACCTCCTTCCATCAGCAAGGGCATTGAAGATGAAACGTGGCTGGGTCTTTCAGCATGACAATGATTCCAAACACACCACCCGGGCAACCAAGGAGTGGCTTTGTAAGAAGCATTTCAAGGTCCTGGAGTGGCCTAGCATGTCTCCAGATCTTAACCCCATAGAAAACCTTTAGAGGGAGTTGAAAGTTTGTGTTGCCCAGCAACAGCCCCAAAACATCACTGCTCTAGAGGAGATCTGCACGGAGGAATGGGCCAATATACCAGTAACAGTGTGTGAACACCTTGTGAAGACTTACAGAAAACGTTTGACCTCTGTCATTGCCAACAAAGGGTGTATAACAAAGTATTGAGATGAACTTTTGTATTGACCAAATACTTATTTTCCACCATAATTTGAAAATAAGTTCTTTAAAAATCTGATTTTTTTTTCTCATTCTGTCTCTCATAGTTGAGGTATACCTATGATGAATATTACAGGCCTCTCATCTTTTTAAGTGGGAGAACTTGCACATTTGGTGGCTGACTAAATACTTTTTTCCCTACTGTATATGCGCCTACTGGGTCCATGCTATATCACACTAAGGAGCAGCACTTTTTTCTCTCTTTGTTTTAGCTACTTTGTATAAAGTCATGTTGCGTTAGCCATAGAAAAGGCATCTTGCAGCCACTCTCAGTTCTGGCTACTCTCTGAAATTCATATGCTATGAAAAGAAAATTTAGACTTGGGTGTAATGGTGGGCCAACCATTAGCGCCTTTCACATTTGATACCATAGTGGAAAAATGACCAATTGTTACTGCACCCTGTCTTCATTGCCTTCTTACTTCCCTCATGCCTCAAAGTCACCATCCAGACCTATTGTAAGATCAGGTCGCCTTCATATTATTGATTATCCGACAACATGTCTCAGCCTGATGCATCTGACAAATGCATTTAAAAATTAGTTGTTCTCCGCTCATCTGTTTCCTGTCCGGCGTTGTTAGGAGAACATGTATTTTTTAAATGCATATAGAATTATCTCCCCAGACTTGTGTGGAGTACCACTTTATGGCCATTAGCTATTTTGACAGCGTACAATGGGGGATTATGTATCAAATGTCAAGATTCTGTTATATATACATAAAAATTGTAATTATATTAGATAAATAACAAAGCGAGGCCCTTCTTCTCCGTCATACATAACCCTTTAAGTATGAATGAGCAGTATGCTCACTGGCCTGTTCAGCTCATTATTGAGTTTTCGGAATACACTGTATATCAGGGAAGGCAGCCTCTACATCAAGCTGAAAAACTGCTAGCGTTAAATTGATGCATGCTAATTCATTGTGACTTGACTGTCTATAAATGTAGGTTATTCTGATATTGCTCTGCTTGTGTCAGTCTGCTATCTGGAAAGTGACTGTGGGGAATAATGGGCGCACTTAGGGAGATCTCACTTGATTCTCCCTGATAATTGCATACCTGCCAACTAACTTTAGGTCAAGAACAGCGTATTGATCTTTTTCGTTCTAAACATGTTTTATCTTTTTTTCTTAAGAGATGGAAATATAAAAAAAAAACTGCAGACAGACTTTACTGGTGAGAACGAAAATAAAGGCAAAACATTCAGGCCTCTATTTATGTCAGTCAATATAAGTCGAGGAATTGTACAAGACTCCAAGCACCTTCTAAAGAGGTGAATGCCCTCAGTACAGTGGGCCATGCCTTATATATAATTCAGCTTCTTCTATAAACTATGATAAGTGCTTCAATCATTTAGAAATGATAAAGAAAACAGAAGAAATAAATGATATACATACCGTATATACTCGAGTATAGGCCGACCCAAATATAAGCCGAGGCCACTAATTTCACCCCAATAACCCAGGAAAAGTTATTGACTCCACTATAAGCCTAGGGTGGGAAATACATAATTCCAACATGTAATCATCCAGACCCCCGTCATCATCCAGACCTCCGTCATCATCCCCCACCTTCATCATCACCGCCTGTCAATCCCTTCAGCCATTGACATGCTGTAAGTTGTAGTTTTGAAACCTCTGGAGGTCCGCAGGTTGAAGAGCACTGCGGCCTTCGTCATCATCCAGACCCACCCTTTAGTTTTCTACTCACCACCCCTCGGTGGGAAGGAAGGGTGAGCTGGTCCGGGCCATCTATGCTGCAGGGACCGTCTGGTGGGGAGGGCTAGTCGTTCTGGGCTGTCCATTTTCACCGGGGGGGGGGCCTCTTTTCCGCGCTCCGGGCCTGCCCCGGACTAGTGATATTGCCCTGAGGACGACGCACAGGGACGCTGCGCATGAACGTCCCTGTCCGTCGTTGTCAAGGCAACGTCACTAGTCCGGGGCAGGCCCGGAGCGCTGAGCCTGGTGAAAATGGACAGCCTGGAATGACTAACCCTCCCCACCGGACGACCCCTGCAGCATAGATGGCCCGGACCAGCTCACCCTTCCTTCCCACCGAGGGGAGGTGAGTAGAAAACTAAAGGGGGGGGGGGCTGGATGATGACGAAGGCCGCAGTGGTCTTCAACCTGTGGACCTCCAGAGGTCTCAAAACTGCAACTCCCAGCATGCCCGGACAGCTGATGGCTGTCCAGGCATGCTGGGAGTTGTAGTTTTGCAACATCTGGAGGTCCGCAGGTTGAAGACCACTGAGAAGGGATTGACAGGCAGAAAGTTTACTTGAGTATAAGCCGAGGGGGGTGTTTTTTCATGCTGAAAAACTAGGCTTATACTCGAGTATATACGGTATACTTCAATTTCCCTGTAGGGTAAATATCTTTTAGGACTTTTCTCCCCATTAGGTTGAAGTCCCAAATGTCAGACCCACAATGATCATAGAGTGATGGAATATCCTTACACTATGCCTTCACATCTTACAATAGGAATAACCCTATTGGCACTAAAGGGCATTTATGGATTTATATAAATATCTGTTGTATAAGATGTTATGACGCCATCTAAGCTTACTCCATGTGTAACACCTATTAAAGTAAAAGGAGCTACGCAAATTGAATAAAATAGACAACAAAGCTGTTTTTAGCCTTCCCATTGCCTAATCGGCAAGAAAGCTGGAGGAGGCTGGAAACTCACCTTACTGAGATGAGAAAACCCCTTTAAAGAGGTTGAAAGAACAGTGACTCAAGTCTCCCATTAGAATGGAACAGTGGAGAGCACATGAACCTTAATACTTCATTCATTTTCTATGGGAGCTCCAGAGATAACCATATGCTATACTTTTTCTGGCAGCTCCTATAATGAATTAATGGAGCGTTGGTGGGGGTAGGGGATAACCTTGGAAAGAAGATAACTGTGCATTGGGACAACCACTTTAAGACTGGAGCATCTGTGCTTGTCTGTGCACCCAAAACTGAAATAAATATCTGTTGTATAAGATATTTTGAAGCCATCTAAGCTTACTCCTTGTGTAAGGAGCTAAGTTTACTTATATACTACATTAAAGGTGCTGTGCAGTAGAAAACGATGCTAAGACGCTCTAATTTTTTTTCTTTAAAGTGGTGAAAGCATTGGAGTAAGAAGGAAGAAAGTTACAAATGTTTGCACCAAACTGGCATGTACAATGTCAGAAAACTGGTCTTGACCAATTAGTAAATTTTGTTCCAGAAACAGCTCCACCCATGTCCACAGGCCTGCCCTTTTCCTTAATTAGAAATAAATGGCACTACCTATCTCAGCCTTTGGATGAGAGTGGTACTGTCCTTACAAAATACATCTTTTTATTAAAGGGGTATTCCAGGAATTTTTTTTTATTTGACTATGCTACAGGGACTGTAAAGTTAGTGTAGTTCATAATATAGTGTCTGTACCTGTGTGTGACGGTTTTCTCACAATTCTTCAGTGATTTTAACCCCAATATTTATTTTTACCAGCATACAAAATGACTGTTGTCTCTGATTTTTCCCAGCTTGCAATGCGGCCGAGACCTGACTCACTAGTCAGCTGATGGCAGGGAGCCTGTCTGCTTCAATGGGTGGAGCGATCAATCTGCAACTAATGCAACAGCTGTAGGAACCCTGATTGAAAACCACAGGTCTTTTGTTTCAATGGGTGGGGTGGCTGATGTGTGAGAGGGAGGAAAATGGAATTGTGGGATTTGTAGTCAAAAAAAGAAAAGTCAAACAGGAAATACAAGTTCACAAAAAGCTAGCCACAGTGTTATGGTAATCTCGGTAATCTCATGACATAGCCATTTAGCCCCAAGACAAGCGCAGATCCTTCCTAAGCATGTCCATTACTGTCTGCCAGGTATGTACTAAAATCACCTTATGGGGGAGAACCCCTTTAAGTCTGGACAATTCTTTTTTTTTTTTTTTTTTATTAAGAAAAAGAAATCAGTCTGCTTTTCTTTTTCTTGTGTCCATGGATCCTGTGTGATATTGCAACTCAGTCCCATTTGTGTGAACTGTAATATATCTTAAACAAATATAAGGAATACGTTAAAGGGGATGTATGGAGATACTGTTTTATAGCCATGAGGATGAGAATGGTATAAAATTAAAAATAAATCATACTCATCTCTCCCCATCTCCCGCAGCTCCCTGCTCATCAACCCTACTTCTTGTATCCAAGACAAGTAGTCTCAGCAAAAACTGCCTTCTCAGCCACAAACTGAGGCAGGACACTTCTGCTGAGATCTGAGTTCCAGTTAGATGGCTAGTCTAGAAAACAAAAAGAAGCGGTGATGAGCAGAAACCAGATGATATCAGACAGGGAGCTGTGGGGGATCAGGTGAGCATCAATTCCTATTTTTTCACCACTCCTTGAAATAAATGTAGATATATATATATATATATATATATATATATATAAAGCAAAAATAAACAGTGGCACACCAAGTGAAAAACAGAAAGGTGATTTATTTCAAAAAAACGTGTTAGGCAACGTTTCAGCTGGCTCACCCAGCCATTTTCAAGCCGAGGCTTGAAAATTGCTGGGTGAGCCAGCTGAAACGTTGCCTAACACGTTTTTTTGAAATAAATCACCTTTCTTTTTTTCACTTGGTGTGCCACTGTTTATTTTTGCTTTGTGTCTTGGAGGGGTCCCCAACCTGGACCTGACACAGTAGGTACCCGTACACCTTTTTTCCTCTGGAGTGCTGCTTTCCTGTTCTATATATATATATATATATATATATATATATATATATATATATATAGTAAATTTGAGTAGCCGTATTAGTCCAGTGATGCTTTGGACTTGATAAAGGGAGGAATCCCGAAAGCTTGTCTCTAAAAAATGCTGTTAGTCCAATAAAAAAGGTATTACAAGATACTGCAACATTTTATGATTTGCATCTATATATATATATATATATATATATATATATATATATATATATATATTATAAGAGTGGACACCCCCTTTAAAGAGGTTATCTAAAGATTTTAAGTTATCACTGAAAGGAAGGCCCTCCATTCTCATGTTTGGTGGGGGTCCCAATGGCCAGACCTACACCAATTAGATTGTTCTCCCCTATTTTCTTGATAGGTTATAGCTTTTAGTTATGGGATACCCCTTTATTTTTATAGTAATATATAATTAGAAACTGTCGTGATTTAATGTACACACAAGCAAGAGATAGCAGTGACCTGTGCCTGACGGTACAGGAAAGACCTATGGCACAGTATTCTGCTATACACATTAAGCCGTTCATTATTTATAAACCTAGGGCAAGATAATAAATAACTACACAAAAGGAAAACTGTGAGTGGCTGCTCACCATAGCTGCCAATCTATTATCCTATCTAATTCATTGCTCAGTAGCCTGCACTGAAAGGTGTATGGGTCAAGGTCAGATACACAGTGATTGACTGGGGCAAAAATAAGTATTCCTGGGAGAGAATCTCTTCCTGTGACTCCTTGGCCTCTTCTGTAGCCGGCTATTAAATGAGGAAAAAGTTTAAACAAAGTTAAGCCAGCTTCATCTGGGTCAGCCGGGCAGCCGGTTTGTAAAAGCTTTCAGCTCTGATGACCATGGTTATTGTAGCTTCCCAGAAGCCGCGCAATTGTTTTTTTTTTTTAAGTACATACTGGAATAATCATCAGAAAAAATAAAAATGGCTAAGATTTATGACACAGCCGGCACTATTTCCTGGAGAAGCTTTCTAAAAATATGTTTTTCATCACCACAAGAAGAAGTTGGGGGACAAAGTGTAATTAATTATCCCCCGCAACATTGTGCTGATTGAATCCGCGACCCCAACACTTGTAAGGTCAGGGAGTGATAGATTAGTGCCGCATAGAATATTAGGAATGGCGTTTGCAATGGGAAGCTCATTATATGAGATGTCAGGTCATGTAAATCAAACCAAACAAATACAAACATCCATCAAGCAAATGCAGATAGTGATTACTGGCAGAGGGAATAGAGAGAGCTGGCAGCAGACGGCTAAATGCATTTCATCTGTTATCCATAAGGGGCACAAAGGCTGATGACATGCTGAGATTCCTATGCCAGGCTGCAAATACTACTGGAACAAACAGGGATATTCATGTTTTTCAAAGGGGCAATAAATAACTTTTTGTATACAGTGCTCAGTGCACTTTGTCGCCATAATATTTTAATGGGCGATGATTTATGACTCGGGGGTGAGAAGAATACGAGCCTGATGTAAGTCATGGCGAAATGGGTTTCCATGTGGTACTGGGTAATAATGGTATTAAAGGCTGATTCTGCTGTCAACAGCGAATTGATTTGGGAGGAGCTGTAGCGAAAAAAAGATTGCCTTTAACTATCGCTTACACTTTGTAATAAAATATGGCATTCAATAATGTATGGATTTTTTATTACTGGCACCTATTTCAATTATCTGGAAGACATGGATGTGGAGGTTGTGTGGTAATGGGGTATAACTCAAGGGATATTACACCGCTCATTGACAATGGATCATTGATTATAGTACATGTTATTGTCTAATATCTAGATGTCTAGGCTAATTCTACACATAGGATAGATATGGCCTGACTGCAGCTTATCTCAATGCACAGTAAAGGATCGGGATGTTAAAATCTATAGGCCTTCATATACATTAAACTGTGGGGATTTGCATGATCAGTGCAAACCATAGGTGGCTAAGTCTGACTACATTTCTTTGACTAGGGACCATAATGTGGCATATAAGACTTTACTCCTGGAAACTACAAAGAATGAAGCAACTGACATGTAAAAACTGCTCATGTATTTCCCTCATTGTGGTGGCCATGGGTGCCGTGTATGCAGACTGATGGGTGTTGTGACTATGATAAGAGTTTGTGACGCCAGGATCATTAACCACCACACTCCAAGGATGAAGCGGTTGCCGGTGCCAAGCGCCGGGTAAGGAATATCACAAATGCAGATAGTGAACTTTACTTCAGGAATTGCAACAGGGTAATGCAAACAAAACTGTTTACTTTTAATGCAAATTCGATGAAGGATGCTATAGGGAACCGTAGATGCTGTATTGGCACTCTGGGACTTGTAGTCCTCCTCGACTAAGATGTGAATTGACTGTCTGACCTTGACATGGACAGACTTGACTGAGCTAGCCTTGATGTAACTAGACTGACTGGGACTTGACTGGAATTAGGCTAGACTTGACTTGGGAGCTGACTATCACTGACTCTTGCAATTTCACCTTGTGGAATCCAGTGTAAGTGCTTACTGCAAGGGTGGTCGTGTATGGACCATAGTGGCCAGAGGATCTTCACTCACATTATCTTTGCTTTGGTAATGGGTCCCAATGGCTCTCTTGACCCATGTCCCTAAAGCTGACTGGAACTTGACAGACTGACGACCTGGTACGTCCTGGTGAAGGGTGATGTCGCCAGGGCTGGTGCAAGGATTTTTGGCACCCTAGGCAAAAGCAAATTTTGCAGCCCCCTTGACTCCGCCCATTGACCCGCCCTTTGACACATCCCACCTTACTACTGGGGTGACACACTGTAACAAACCTCCTCCTCATGTAATTAACATACTGCTGGGGTGACACTAGTGATGGAGAGGCAGTGACGCAGTTGTGATGTCATGAGGCAGGAGCCCCAGGAACTGAGTGATCATGTTTGTCTGCCTCGGAGGAGCACGTCGCCGCTGCTGAACGCAGTACTCTTTCGAGGCAGACAGACATTATTGCTCAGGAGTGCCATCATTGCACACGGTTCAATGGTGTCTCCAGCTTTTAAATTTTGGGGGGCACACTGGGGTCCAGGATAAAAGTAGGGGGGGGGATTTATAATAAAGCTACATTTATATGCAATGGGCACAAATTATCTCTGAGCTGCAAGTTACATGGGAAGAGCTTGACCTTAACCCCTTAAAGGGGTTATCCAGGAAAAAAATTAGCTGGCTCCAGAAAGTTAAATAGATTTGTAAATTACTTCTATTAAAAAAATCTTAATCCTTTCAGTACTTATGAGCTGCTGAAGTTGAGTTGTTCTTTTCTGTCTAAGTGCTCTCTGATGACACGTGTCTCGGGAACTGTCCAGAGTAGAAGAAAATCCCCATAGCAAACCTCTTCTACTCTGTGCAGTTCCCAAGACAAGCAGAGATCACTGTTGCCGGACAGAAAAAAACAAATCATCTTCAGCAGCTGATATTTATTGGATGGATTAAAACTTCTTAATAGAAGTGATTTACAAATCTGTTTAACTTTCTGGAGCCAGTTGACATTAAAAAAAAAAAAAAGCTTTTTCATGGAATACCCCTTTAAGAACTTAAGGAAGGGTTTTCTATGTTTGCACTTTAGTTTTTCCCTCCTCACCTTTTAAAAATCATAACACTTTCAGTTTTCCCCCTACAGACCAGTATGATGGCTTGTTTTATGCGCTACCAATTTTACTTTGTAATGACATCAGTCATTTCAACACAAAATCTACGGCAAAACGAAAAAAAACTATTTGTGGGACAAAATAAAACAATTAAAAACACAATTTTGTACATTTTGGGGCTTCCGTTTCTATGCAGTGCACTTCTCGGTAAAAATTATACCTTATCTTTATTCTGTAGGTCTATACGGTTACAATGACACCCAATTTATATAGGTTTTATCCTATTTAACTACTTACAAAAAAGAAAATTATAACTACTTGCACCAAAATTGGTATGTTTAAAATTGTCATCTTCTGACCCCTATAACTTTTTTATTTTTCTGCATACGGGGCTATATTAGGGCTCATTTTGTGCACAGTGGTCTGTAGTTTTATAAGCACCATTGATGTTTTGATGGGTCTTTTTGATCGCTTTTTATAAATTTTTTAGGGTATACAAAATTACCAAAAATACGCAATTTTGGACTTTGGAATTTTTTTTACCTATATGTCATTGACCATGCGGTTTAATTAACATTATATTTTCATAGTTTGGACATTTACACATGCGGCGATACCACATATGTTTATGCTTATTTTTGTTTACATATATATTTATATATATTTTTTTAAATAGGAAAAGGGGGGTGATTCAAACTTTTATTAGGGAAGGGGTTAATTCACATTTATTCCAATAACCTTTATTTTTTTAAACTTTTTTTACACACCTTTATAGCCCCCATAGGGGACTATTACATGCAATTCTTTGATTGCATAAACTGTTCAATGCTATGCTATGGCATCGCATTGATCAGTGTATCTGTGCTCGATTGCTCCAGCCTGCTGAGCCTGGCTGGAGCAACCTAGCAATGATTGGACAGCGAGGCCTCAGGTAAGGGCCCTCCCAGCGTCCTCTCGGCTTATCGGGACACCGCGGTTTCACCGCTGCAATCTTGATCAGCCCAACTGTGCTACCGAGAAAGTTTTTCTTTTTTTTTGTATACTAGCTGAGTACCCGGTGATGCCCGATTTTCCTACCTAATCCTTGTTGGGGAGGAAAAGCAACAAAGGAGGAAGCTTTTGTCCTCATATCCCATCCTCAAATCCTGACCCCATTTAGGAGGAAGCTTTTGTCCTCATATTCCATCCTCAAATCTTGACCCCATATCCCCTCCTTCTATCCCGACCTCTACTGACCTCATATCCCATCCTAATATCCCAACCTCATATCCTGACCTCATACCCCGTCCCCATATCCCGTTCCCATATCCCATCCTCATTTCCCGTCCCCATAGCCTGTTCCCATATCTTAACCTCATATCATGTCCTCATATCCTGTTCCCATATCCCGTCCTCATTTCCCGTTTCCGCATCCGACCTCATATCCAGACCTCATATCCCGTCATCATATCTCATCCCCATATCCCATCCTCATATCCCGTCCTCATATTCCGTCCACATATCCTGTTACCATATCATGACCTCATATCATGCCCTCATATCCTGTCCCCATATCCAACCTCATATCCAGACCTCATATCCCGTCCTCATATCCCGACCTCATATCCCATCATTATATCATGTCCTCATATCCCATTCCCATATCCTGTCCTCATATCCCAACCTCATATCCTGTTCATATCCCGACCTCATATCCTGACCTCATATCTCGTCCCAATATCCTGTCCTCATATCTAATCCCCATTTCTAATCCTCATATCCCGTCCTAAGGTGGGGCTGAGTTGTGGTAAAGATATTGTAAACTGAAAATAAAAGGGGTGGGGTTTAAATGGTGGGTGTGTCTTTGCAAGATGGGGCATGGCATGCAGGGAGGGTGTAGCTTGCCAGCCGGACTGACGCATTAACCAGGAGATGCAGAGCAGAGTTGTGGAGTAAGGCACCAGAAATCCTATATACTTGCATGGGACTTGAAACAAAATCCCCATCCTTTACATAAGGGGGTAGGTTAGGGGTTAATTTAACTATTATATATTTTTATTTGGCATATAAGTAACATGTGACCAAGTAGTATCGAAATATCTCCAGCCGTACGGAAGTTATGAAGTAACATATATTTCCCTTAGACTTGTATGGGACTTTAAACAAAAACCCCGCCCCTGACAAATGGGGGTGAGTAAGGGTTAAATCCCCTATCCTATGTTTGTTGTTGACATATAAGTAACATTTGTGCCAAGTTTCATGTTAATATCTTCAGCCTTTTGGAAGTGATGCTGGAACATACACAAACACTTCTACACATTTACACACATACATTGGCCCTCATTTACTAAGAGTGGAGTGTCGGTTTGTGTTTTTGCAAGTCCTTTACTCCTTTTTTTCCTGATGCTATTTACTAATCTGTCGCCCAATTTCCCTTTCTTTCTGTCGCAGTTTTTTTTTCTGTCGCACAAAATGTATTCTGTGCGACAGAAAAAAGTCTCTGCAAATTCTGACTACATTAGTGCTTGTACTACTACCCCCATCATGGAACAGAGTCTGTTCCATGTTGGGGATAGTACTAGAGGGGCTGAGGGATTGATCGCACCGGGTCTCACTTCTGAGACCTGATCAGATCAGATGTTATTAAGCAGGGGAGCGGGCGGCATGTTCCGATCCCCTGCAATGTACAGTAAACTTTCATTTTTAAATTCTGGGACTGAGGAGCCAATCAGGGCTCCTGGCAGGGTTTTAATATAGAAGCGCTGTGGTGGGCAAATATGTATAGAATCGCTGGGGGGTATATATCTGGCCCCTCCAGCGTTTCTATATATCTTTCCCCCCTGCTGCGCTATATCAAACTTAGTGCCCGCTGCGCTTGAATAAATGTACTGCCCCCCAGCGCTATTATATATCTATATTGACCCCCGCTGCGCATATACTGACCCCCGCTGCGCATATTTATATATATACAGACACCCCCCCCCCCCCCCCCCCCCAGCTGCGCATATTAATATTCATGCTCTCCCTCCCCTGGCTGCCAATGAATGAAAACTCTATTAGCGGCGGAGCGGAGGGCTGCTGTGAGGGTCAGACATATATCCATATGTCTGACCCCTACCGCGCATCTATATATACAGGTGCCGGCTCACCGCTATGAATGACAAGTAAAGCAGTGCAGGGAGGCTCGCGCTGCTGCTACCAATAGCTTACTTGTCATTCATAGCGGTGAGGCGGCATTTTTATATGTATGATGTGAGGGTCTGAAATATATCCATATGTCTGACCCCCACAGCATGATATGCAGCTGCAGCCCTCCGCTCCCCCGCTAATAGAGTTTTCATTCATTGGCAGCCAGGGGAGGGAGAGCATGAATATTAATATGCGCAGCTGGGTGGGGGTCAGTATATATATATATAAATATGCTCAGCGGGGGTCAGTATATGTGCAGCGGGGGTCAGTATAGATATATAATAGCGCTGGGGGCAGTACATTTATTCAAGCGCAGCGGGCACTAAGTTTGATATAGCGCAGCAGGGGGAAAGATATATAGAAACGCTGGAGGGGCCAGATATATACCCCCCCTCAGCGATTCTATACATCTTTGCCCACCATAGCGCTTCTATCTTAAAACCCTGCCAGGAGCCCTGATTAGCTCCTCGGTCCCGGAATTTAAAAATGAAAGTTTATTGTACATTGCAGGGGATCGGAACATGCCGCCCACTCCCCTGCTTAATAACATCTCATCGGATCAGGTCTCAGAAGTGAGACCCGGTGCGATCAATCCCTTAGCCCCTCTACTACTATCCCCAACATGGAACAGTTTTGAGGAATTTACCGACAGGAATTTGAGGAATTTACGTTTTGAGGAATTTACCGACCGATTTTCTGTGAAGCAAAACTCACAGGTTTTCCTGTGAGTTTTCTTCACACTCGGAGTGTTTTTTTTTTGCCGGGAACACGCCCCTTTTGTCGGGATAAACGCCCCTTTTTTCGTTTTTTCCCCCCACTCTGAGTGATTTTGATTTTGTCGGGTTGTGCACCAGATTCTGGCGCAAATTCTGGTGCCAAACCCGACAAAAAGTGTCGGGATCCTGTTAGTAAATGAGGGCCATTGAGTTTTATATATATAGATGTAGCGATCAACTTTGATCGCTGCATCTAAGGGGTTAATGCCAGGCATCATGCCAGGACCAGTGAGGTCTGGCATTAGACACGGGTCCTGGTGGCTGATAGCCGCTGGGACCATCTAGCTATGACGTACATACATACACACATCACACAAACATACATCTATCATACATACGCACATTATACATACATCATTCATAAATGTATGCACACATCATGCTTACATAGACACACATCATACATTCACACACACACACATCATATCTACTGTACATCCATTACATACACCCCCGCCCTCCCTCCTTGGTCTCCTTACCTTTCTTACATGCACCCACCATGAAGTCAAATCTGTGTCACGGCCTGCTGCTGGAGAGGTGCTGGGATACAAGAAGGCCAGAGGAGCGCTCACAACTAAAGTGCACGACTCCTCTCTAGCCTCCATTTCTTCACCCACCAGCGAGGCATGGCCAAGCAAGCAGTGTCGCGCTCCTCCATGAGGACAGATGGGTGGAAATTCTGTCAGTCAGTGCACAAGCAATGCTCCTCCAGTTTGACATGGCAGGGGCGGATGTTCTCTGTCAGTGGAGCACAAGCAGCGCTCCTCCATTAGGATGCAGTGGTGGCGGGAAGGGGGGGTGTTGGGGTATTTGTCAGTGGAATGCAAGCAGTGGTCCACCAGTATGATCAGGGGGGGGGGCGTGGGAGTGGTGTTGGAGATGGGGAGCACTATCAGGGCTGTGCCGGCTTATCACGTTTGCTTCGTGGCAACCAGAGCTGGGCCCTCTTGGGAGGCCGCTCTAGGCTTCTGCCTGTTTTTTCCTATGGGCAAAGCCGGCCCTGGATGTCACTTAGGAACTGGAATCTTTACAGAAACTGGGCGTTTCGACCTGTCACACAGCAGAGGTCACTCTCCTCTCCAGACTCACACTCTCTACTGACTAGTAGGGGCAGTAGACCCTAATTGCCCATGTGATTTCCTATGCATCCTCCTAAGCAGTTAAAGTTAACACTTTACACGACAGAGGAAATACAAGTGCATTAAACCATAGAAATAACATTAGAATACATTATAAAACACATGACATTTAAACCTGGAGCTGTGGAATGAAGAAAACATAATAAAGTGACATTCACCTGACAGGAAAGGTGGACAAGAGGGCTCCGCACCAGGACACCACATCACAATCTATTAAGGTGATGTGAGTCAAATGATCAGACATGATCTGGTTTCTTCTTATCCTGGGGACATATTGTAGACAAAGGTAAGTCCTCCATTGCACATGTATATAGTTTATAGTGTAGGAACTAATTGGAATGGTTGTCACTTTGTCATGGTGTGATTTCTAAGAGCCAGAAATATATTCAGTGTTTGCTCATATCTCAGTACTCGTTGAGTGCTCGTCCATCTTTGTGCTCCCTTTATGCAGGACCAGGACAAGTAGGCGAAGGTAGGCACTTGTGTAGGACAAGCACTGCAGCCTATAAGAGACAGAAACCATCACAGGTCCTTTCTTTTCTGCCCTTGGGACAGGGGAGGAGAGAAAAGGCCCTGTCAGCAGTGGAGCAGGAAACGGGACACTCCAGTCAAATTCCTACCTGCCACCTACAGGGAAGCATCTATCTACCTAAAGTATAAGGGGGCAACACTCTAAATATGAGGTGGGCACCTGTCTACCTACAGGGGTCAACAATCTACCTACATCAGGCACTAACCTACCTACAGAGAACCCCTATTCACCCACTGGAGATACCTATTGATGTACAGAGGGCACTTATCTACCTCTGGGGCACATATCTATTTACTAGGGAACTTATTTACCTACAAGGGGCACCTGTCTAACTACTGAGTGACCTATCTACAAACTATGAGGCCTATTTATTTACTAAGTTACTTACCTACATACTGGTGGCACCTATACACATACTGGGAGCACCCTACCTATCTAACTACCTCTGAGGGGAAACTATCTATTTAATGGGGTGACCTACCCACCTAACCACTGCAGGAGAGATATTTAAATATTAAGGGGGGTATTATTACCTATTTGGCCACTATGAGTAGGGAAAAGGTGAGTCTAATGCTAGAAAAGGGAGAAGCCTAAGATGTTTGGCAGATTTTGCAGAGACGCTTGTAGTCACTGGATGTAACTGCACTGTAATAAAATAATAATAATAATATTTATATAGTGCCAAGAGGTTCCACAGCACTTTACAAATTTGAGGGTCAAATGAAGACAAGTATCACACATTACAGTATTAGATTAGTATTAAATATTCAAAGAGCACTTTGAAAAGACAACTTCTATGGGCTAAAGAGCTTACAAATGTATTAAATCGATAGTCAGACCCAAACGAATCACCCTTTAAAGACCACCAGCAGTTTTCTGGAAAGCTCCTTTAAAGGGAAATTAAAATAGTACTGGGTGGGGGACAGCACTTTGCATGGCGAAGAAAACACCTTTTTAATTTCCCCGCCACCCACTGAGGTTGGAAAATTTCCTGGAGCCTTCTGTAAGGAGAACCTCCCTGGCCCTGGCTCTTACCAATGATTGGCAGCTCTAGCATTCAGTCAGAAAATGGCTAGAGCTGTAAATTGTTGGTGAGAGGCGGGTCCAGGGGGCTGTCATTACAGGAAGTTCAGAGGAAGATCCCACCTCTCCGACTCTTCAGGACTTAAGAAAGTGCACGGCTGAGTGCAGAGGTGTGTATGCTCTCCCCTTCCTTATGCCTATTTAGGGTTGTCGGCAGTTTTGCCAGCACAGAACTGCTGACAGTTTTCCTTTAAGGATTTACTCTTCTCAAACTTCTCCTGACCCCTTAACATAATAAACAAGGACTTTCTATATCCTATATGAATTCCATTCATTTATATATTTATAGGCGGTCAAAAGACTAGAATTGAGGTTTCTCTATGAATGACAGCCAACAATCGATGGCCCTCCCCATTCTAAGGCCAGTTCTATAAAACCCAGTCCAGGGAATGATGAATGCCAATTTGCATCTCCGTCTCCAATTGCTCAATTCATATTGTAGACATGTGTTCACTTGATTGTTTTTTAATGTTTGTTTTCAGTCGGAGATGTCGTTTTTTGCGGCACAAATTAGATGCTGCCCTCGCTAGATAAACATTATGGTTTTGTTTAATTTTTTACTCATTTATGTTGAAACAATCGAGTGAACCTTGACTCTTTCTCTCCTAGAAAAAGGCTATTTTTCCATTGGGTTCAGTGAAATGGAAAATGTAATGAATCCTGCCCATTGCACATCTCCGGGGTGTTCATGAACTTGCTGTGATTTCACCCAGAAACTTCTCTTTTCCATTATTAACTGGATGATTTTTGCAATTCTGCACTTTTACTTTTTTGATTCATGCTTACTTGTTCAATAAAAGTGACCTAAAGCTCCACAAATGATAAGAATAAACACATGCGGGGGGGGGGGGGGGGGGGGATTGGCACCGGGGAACATTTGTCAGACATAGAACCATAATAGAACGATTCTTCAGCTCAGTTAAATTTCATTTTAAGCAAGAGTTTTATACTAGTAAGACATGGTGTCTGCACAATTACAGTGATCCCTCAACTTACAATGGCCTCAACATACAATAGTTTCAACATACAATGGTCTTTTCTGGACCATTGTAACTTGAAACCAGACTCAACATACAATGCTATGGAATCTGCGAAACGTGTCAATGACTGGAAGAACCGACCAATCAGAATGGGCATTTCACTGGTAAAACCTCTGTAGTCCTAAAGTGCATGCGCTGACTGGTGTCTGGTAGCGCCCCTTACAGTACAGGGAGGTATTATATGTTCTGTACTCTTTACCTGTATTACTGAAGTACATGCACTGACTGATGTCTGGTAGCACCCCCTACAGTACAGGGAGGTATTACATGTTCTGTACTCTGTACCTGTATTACTGAAGTACATGCACTGACTGGTGTCTGGTAGCGCCCCCTACAGTACAGGGAGGTATTACATGTTCTGTACTCTTTACCTGTATTCCTGCAGTGTGTGCACTGACTGGTGTCTGGCAGCGCCCCCTACAGTACAGGCAGGTATGACATGTTCTGTACACTTTACCTGTACCAGGGTTAGCTGC
This sequence comes from Hyla sarda, assembly GCF_029499605.1. Taxonomy (NCBI): domain Eukaryota; kingdom Metazoa; phylum Chordata; class Amphibia; order Anura; family Hylidae; genus Hyla; species Hyla sarda. Next base: position 127,938,553 of record NC_079197.1, on the reverse strand, counting down.
TCCTTTGGACACCAGGTGCGGGCAGCTCCATTTTACTTTTTTTTTAGGATATTTCATGTTCTGTACAGGACTCTGAAGAAGCTCCTGTCCTCTATATAGACCAGTGTTTCCTAAAGAGTATGCCTCCAGTTGTTGCAAAACTACAACTCCCAGCATGTCCGGACAGCCTTCGGCTGTCCGGACATGCTGGGAGTTGTAGTTTTGCAACAGCTGGAGGCACCCTGGTTGGGAAACACTGACATAGATAGTGATTATAGCTCCCAGCAGATCTTTCTTACTTTTATGCATAAGGACTTGCTTTATCTATATTAGTTATCTACTTATTTCTCTTTAATCCTCACTTTTTCCTATTTTTGGATGACATTTTGGTGGCTTCAGAACCAATTACCAGGTTTCCATAGAGTTCTGTCCTCAACAAACAATGGTCTCAACATACAATGGTCGTCCTGGAACCAATTAATATTGTAACTTGAGGGACCACTGTACAACTGTCTTCTTCACAGTACAATGTGTATGCCAATTATAATTATCACTAACAAGATAATACCCGACATAGTGTCTGAAGATCTTATTAGTGTTGCTCGCGAATATTCGCAATTCGAATATTATTCGCGAATATCGCGAATATAGCGCTATATATTCGTAATTACGAATATTGTTTTTTTTTTTTTTTTTTTTTTCTTCACAGTACACATCACAGTGATCATCCCTCTCTGCTTCCAGCTTGTGTGGTGTAAAGAAGACTGTAATACTACTATGTGAGACTGGCCTGCGAAATTTCGCATATGCGAAAATTAGCATATCTAATTTTCGCATATGCGAATTTTCGCACATGTTAATTTTGCATATGCCAATATTCAGTTATGTTAATTTTCGTATTCGCGAATTTTCGCATACACGAATATTCGCATATGCGAAAATAAAACGGACATAACGAATATGCGAATATTCGCGAATATATGACGAATATTCGTCCATATATTCGCGAATATTCGCGAATTCGAATATGGCCTATGCCGCTCAACACTAGATCTTATATACCAGCAACAGCAAAGTATTAATATTAACACCCCTACCACAAATAAAGGCATATTGGGGCCAGAGGATCTCCTGGACTTTGTCTGCTTGACATCCTATCATTGGTTGATCGTTTTTTGCTAGATATGTTATTACTTATTCAAATACAGCTTGGATTGTAGTTATTCTTCAATTTATCATGTCTAGAACGATATTTGGCACTCTGTGTTGCAATCTGTGTCCATTTTTTCCTCAATGACCAGGCTCTTTTTTTAAAATTTGACATGTATCTCTTTAAATGGTAATAAGAACGCTTTTTCTGAGCAGAGCGATTCTGAGATTGTTTTTTCGTGACATATTGTACTTTATATAACTGGTGCATTTTTGTTGACACATGAAGCATTTTAGTGAAAAACTTCAGAATATTGTGAAAAACTGGAAAATTTCTGGCGTTTTTTTTTTTTCATGGTGTACACTGTGCGGTAAAAGTGATGTTATATTCATTCTGAGGGTCAGTACGATTATAGCGATACCCATTATATATAGCTTTCTATGTTCTTTTTCCTTTTCTGAGCAAAATTCTTTTTCTGCCATTCATTTTCCAACAGCCGTAACTTTTTTATTTTTCATCCGACGCCATTGAGTAAGGGCTTACTTTTTGCGGAATGAGCTGTACTTTTTATTGGTATAATTTTTGTGCTACGTGCTACCTTTTGATCTTTTTTATTCCACTATTTGTACCAAAATTGGCGAATTTTGCGCTTTTTTTGATGTTTTTTTTACGGCGTTCACCGTGCGGGATAATTTACATTATAGTTTTATAGTACGCGTTATTACGGACGTGGCAATACCTATTATGTATATGATTTGTGTTTTTGATCTTTTTTGATGATAATACAGGACTTTTATTGGGACAGGGGCATTTTTTTTTTACACTTCATACTTTTATTGAAGAACTTTTTATTAAAATTTTTACACTTTTTACAGGTTATACTATGCTGCAATACATTTGTACTGCAGTACAGTATAACCTGATGAGCTGCAGACATTACAGCCTGTGCGATCCAGCCTCTGGCTGGATCTCACAGGCTTCCGTAGCAGGCATACAGGAGGTCACCATCTGACCTCCTGCTGCCATAGCACCCAACAGCTACCCGTGATTGTATTGCGGTGCCGACGTTGGAGAACAGGGGGAGAGCGCTCCCCCAGTCAACACCATAGATGCTGTGATCAAGATTGATCACGGCATCTATGGGGTTAATGCTGCCGGGACCGGCGCAATCACGGCTCCGGCAGCTGCGGCGGGACTCCGGCTGTGATTGACAGCTGGGTCCCATCGCTGATCTCCTGCGCTGCCCGCGGCAGTGCCGGAGATCGCTATGACGTATGCATACGTCCAATTGCGCGAACGTGTCAGTTGATTGGACGGATGCATAAATCCTATAGCGGGAAGGGGTTAGTAGCTCGGGGTCCCCTGATCCCACACCTTCTTGCACCCTTCTGTTCCTTAAATATGTTGGTTTATAGTTTGTCGGACAATTCAGAAATCAGTCAGATGGGCGTAAACTTAGTTTTAATAATGGGAGGTACGGGGAATCAGGAGATGGGCAGGATTATACAGTTGGGGAGTATGTATTAGACATACATGCCCCTCAATGTATAACAACCCAATAATAAAATTAAAGGGGTACTCCAGGGAAGTAAACCTATGGCCCAATCTTTCCCTCTCATCAACCTATTTACTTGTCTAAATATCATTCATTAGCTATATAGATCAGTTCTAAACTCTTTGGTTGTCACTTACATGCACGAAGTGAGGGAATGACATCATCCAGCCATCCACTCTGTCTCTGTCCAAATCCCTCTCTGAAAGCAGACCCCACCCTACTGAGAGACACAGACCATGTGGCTTTAGCCCTGCACCAATAAGTCATGCTATCTTTAGTGCTGAGAACTGGGAGGTGTGTGCAGCCTCATCCAATCAGACAATGGACCACTCTCTGATGCTCAGAATAGGAGGGAGGGGCTGCTCTCAGAGAGTGAGCTGGCTGGCAGAGCAGAGTTGCAATGATTGCTGGGAAATGTAGACAAGGGCAGAGAAGGATAGTAAAGAATATCAAGCAGCCGGAAAAGATAACAGGGGCCACAGGAGCCATGATAATACGATAGCTGGAGGGGTTTTAAGTAAAGTAATAAGCCCAATAACTATGTATACATATATTAGGGATTGATACAAACATCTCTTTCATGATCTATTTATACCCAACACTCTTTCTATAAGAAGTCTAGAATTTTTTTTTTGCCACCAACCAAGAGGGATTCTTTACTGTAAGAGCAGTAAGACAATAAAAATTTCTGCCATTAAATGAATAGTTCGAAAGTGTCCTGATGCATTTCTAGGGAGTAATGAATATTACAGGTTTTCATTACTTGAGCCTGGAGAAGGTTCGTGATCCAGAGAGTTAATTTGAGTATAGGACATTTTTTGGATGATTTTTTTCCGATGGTTAGGAAAGTTGGCTTTTGTCTTAAGGCTTTAGGGTTTTTGTTTTTTTGCTTGCCTTGGACACACTTTTGCAGAACAATAAGCTGAACTTTATACTGTAAATATCTGTTTTAGTCTTAAAAACTAGGTACTATACAAGAAATACATATTATTATGTGCAATTTAATTGTGATTATAAATTAAAGACGACCTGACTTGTCTATTTTAGCTAATTTTCCATAATGTTTACTGTCTGCAGTCACTAAAATAAATAAGCCAGGGAAGCTGACAGGTCCTTTTTAATATACCTGTAGATTATTAAACCTGGTATAATCAGTTGTAAGTGGGAATTGACTCCCAGGCAATAAAGTTTATGGTCCTCATAATACACTGAGGCTGAGTTAATACATTACAATGGAGTAACGTTTATCACTTGTAATTTTTTGCATGCCCTGCATTTAAATGATGCGCTCCATCTGGAAAACCCGATTGAAATGCAGCCGATGCATCTGTCAGTTGAAGATGCTACACAAGCCTGAAAACCCTGGCATGGAAACAGCACAGAACCCATTTACCAGTATACCCATTGTAGGGCTTTATCTAGGGGGGTTAAAGTTTAGGAGACCCCTTCTGCAAACATGAAGTCTATGTGTCATAATAAGGCTGAAACTTTAATATACCATGCATTTGAATGAAAAGCTATATGCCCCCTCTGACCATAGGTCTTTAGGTCTAAATGGTCAGTACACCCCTGGTTGAATAAAAATACAAAAAGCACTGTTAAAAGTTTATACAATACTAAAAAGAAAGAAACATGGCTTAGGCTGGGTTCACACCACGTTTTGTTAACTACGGTTCCCGTATACGGCTGGGAGAAGGGGGGCGGGGCTTAATCGTGGCGCCCGCACTCAGCCGTATTCGGGAACCGTATTTAATGTATGTCTATGAGCCGACCGGAGTGAACCGCAGCCTCCGGTTGGCTTAGTTTTCGGCCGTATGTGGTTTCCCGACCGCAGGCAAAAACGTGGTCGACCGCGTTTTTGCCTACGGTTGGGAAACCGCATATGTCCGAAAACGAAGCCGATCGGAGGCTGCGGTTCACTCCGGTCGGCTCATAGACATGCATTAAATACGGTTCCTGAATACGCCGCGATTAAGCCCCGCCCCCTCTCCTCCCAGCCGTATACGGGAATCGTATTTAACGAAACCCAGCCTTAGAATGAACCTGTCATTTTCCTAAATATGCACATCCTTATTTTTTCCACTATTTTGTTATGCTTTTGTTCTAATTCTATATAGGTAGATGCAGTTAGAACTTTAAAAAATGCAGAAAAAAAATAGCAGAATTGGGCATTACTGGACCAATGGCAGAGAGTATAGACCAGGTTTAATGTTTAGCTCAAGAATGGATTTCATAGACAACCCTTTCAAGAAAACATTAAAGGGGTACTGCAGTGGAAAACAACATTTTTTAAATCAGCTAGTACCAGAAAGTTAAAAAGGTTTGTAAATTATTTCTATTTAAAAAAAATCTTAATCCTTCCAGTACTTATCGGCTGCTTTATACTACAGAGAAAGTTGTGTAGTTCTTTCCAGTCTGACCAGTCTGCGGCCACCTCTGTCCTTGTCAAGAACTGTCCAGCATAGAAGCAAATCCCCATAGCAATCCTCTCCTGCTCTGGACAGTTCCTGACAGTTCCAGCAGGGAGCACTATGGTCACAATGGGAAGAACTACACAACTTCCTCTGGAGCATACGGCAGCTAATAAGTACTAGAAATGTTAAACATTTTAAATAGGAGAAATTTACAAATCTGTTTAACATTCTGGCACCAGTTGATTTGCAAACACTTTCTTTTCCACCAGAGTAGCCCTTAAAATCACACATCAAACCTTGATAAACCAATGATTTAAGTTATACATCTTTACTGATATCAATTGTGCATTTTTTTTTAAAGAACAATTGGTTAATGGAAAACCAAAATCATTAAGCATCTGAGGCCTGGAATCCAAGTCACGGAGAAAAGCAAATCTAATTGGCATGAATTTTATCTCATCAATGTTGCATCCGAGGAAGGGAGCAGTGGTTTTGGCAGTGGTAGCAAAAACCACTATCCATACCTACTTGGACCATCAATCCTAATCTACCTGATCCATGATTGAACCAGAAACATAAGTTATGTTACAGTACCCCTATTATATGAAGGGCCCCAGGAACCTTTGCCACTGGAGAAGGTTTGTCCAGGTGGGAGTCAGAAACATTTTTAATAGGGATATCAGAGTAAATAAACTTAGATGGTACTCATAATATCCATATAATAACCAGATACTGCAGAGAGTTCTGAACCTTACAGAAATCCAAAATTGTGGAAACCTCATACTCAATCTCTCCATGGACTTTGATGGGAACTGGAGATTTCTGAGTAGGAAGCAACAATGGAGTTATGAATTCTGAATGAGGTTGATAATTTAATTCGGTAAAACACTGGATTAATAACCTCGGTGACCTCATAAAGTGCGATAAATCTAGGGTCCAGTTTTCCAGATGGAACCTTTAAATGCAAGTTTCAGGTAGATAACCAAACCTTCTCACCTACTATACAGCCAGAACCACAAGAGCGTCTCGATAGAACTCTTAGACAGGATGCTTTGGGTTTTTCTCAGGTTCGGCTGAACCTGACCCAAAACTGTGCACAGATAGCACCACGCTTGGGGTTGCAGTAAGAGGGTGAAACTCTGGTGAATAAACCATCATTATTAAAGGGGTCCTCTGCCCCTAGACATCTTATCCCCTATCCAAAGGATAGGGGATAAGATGTCTGATCGCCGCTGGGGATCCCGCGATCTCGGCTGCGGCATCCCAGACATCTGGTGCATGACTGGCAATGCGGGTTGACTGGCAATGCGGGGTGAGGGTCATGACATCACGGCCACGCCCCACTGATGATGTCATGAGCGTCCGGGGCTGCCCCGACGCTCTATATGAATGCCAAGTGCAGCAGGGAGATCACGGGGGTCCATAAGATAAGATGTGTTTTCCGGAGGAAAAGCTGAAGAACAAAAGGTTCTCCAAAACCTAGAGAGAAACTGAACTCTTTGATCAGATACAACATCAACAGGAACACCATGCAGAAATATGATATGCTCAATAAACAGTGTGGATAATTCTTTGGCAGAAGGTAATTGACTAAGTGGTAATAGACGGTACGTTTTGCTAAAACAGTCCGCTGCTACCCAGAGAACAGTCTTATCCTGGAACAATAGGAGATCAGTCATGAAGTCCAGTGATATATGAGTCCAAACTCAATTTGGGACTGGTAATGGACAATGTTCACCTGCAGGACGTACTCTTGATGTGTTATGCTATTGATGCATTAACAAATGTTGTAATATCCCCAACCATTGTGGGCCACCAACAAATGTTCAGGATCAATTTCTTGATAGCAGCAATTTCTGGTTGGCCGGATAATTTAGAATGATACCATTAGTCTAACAGGTAAAGACTTAATTGACTAGGCATGATATCATTGGGAGTGAGATTCTGATGGGTTTTTATTACAGTAGCCAAATCGAAAGACATGGCAGACGCCACAATACCCTTAGGTACGTTTAGACATGTGGGAATAGCTGGCAATGAAGCTACAGGAAAAGGAGTTAGCCTTAAAGGGGTTATCCAGGAATAGAAAAACACAGGTAATTTCTTTCCAAAACCGCTCCCTGTCTGTCTCCAGCTAGGGTGTGGTTCTGCAGCTCAGTTCCATTGAAGTGAATGGAGCCAAGTTGTAATACTACATCCAACCTGGAGACAGACGTGGAGCTGTTTTTGAAAGAAATTACCTGTATTTTTCTATTCCTGGATAAGCAATTACAAATTCAAACAGTGTTAAAATGCAGACCCCAGCAAACCTATCGGGGATTGGAGCTATTTTAGCCGATTATAGAAAGGTGATATTCTTGTTTGAGAACAGTGGGGAAGATTTATAAAAACCCAATAGAGAATAAGCAATCTGATTGGTTATCTCCCGCAGTTATCTGGTATTGGGCACCTTTCATTACTTTTCCCCACTCCTCCAAAGCCCATTTGATTGCCAGTAACTCTCGATTGCCTACATCATAGTATCATGGGCGTATTATAGTCATGGGTCCCAATTCCTGAAAAAGAAAGGACTGATTGGCCAAAAAAAAGTCATTGCAATAGTAAAAGCCAGCAATAACCATAACTCAATACACGGCAATGATGATAATTGATATTACAGAAGCAGCAATAATTATTCCATGTCCATCATATTAATAAGGTAATTTAATCAGCAGAGTTCTGATAATGTGACATCAATCTTCATTGACATTGCTGTAAATAAATGGCTGGAGAACGGTTTGTGTTTGATTTGTGTTTGATTCGGTTGGTGGTCAGTTCAGAGGATACATCACAGCTAGCAGTAATACCGTCCTTGTATTTTTTGTCTTATCTATCTTCTCTGTAGTTCTCTATTCATCAGCTCATCTGTGCGTCAAGGTATGATCTCTGCAAAATAATTAAAAGACAGATAAGTCATAAAAAACACGGTTAGTCTAGAAATGAACAGACTGCTGTAGCATATTCTTATGGCAGCTGTGCCGCAAATGCTTTTCCTTAATGAAAACTTTTAATCAACATTTTGAAGCAATTCACATCTGACACAATATTTCTCAATCATACTGTCCTAAAGTAAACCTAGCACCTAAAAAATACAGTCATAAATGCTATGTAAGGGGTATGTTCTCACATCATGAATATGCTGCAGATTTGTTGGAGATTTTCCAAATTAGCTTCAATAGGGAAGTCAAAACCTGCAACAAATCTGGTGCAAAAATGCAACAGAACTGCAAATTATTTGCCATATGTGAGCATACCCTTATAGAGCAGAATGAGCTGTGCAAATTAATAAGTTTAAGAGTCCAGTAGGCGAAGAGTGAGTGTTGATGGATTGTATGTAAGTCCATCAGTGATTGCTGGCCTGATTCTTTGTCCAATATGTGTGTCCTTAGTTGCCCTTCAGGGTTCCTGCAAGAATATATCTTTCAAAAAGAAGGAATTATTTTTATTTGACTATGCTACAGGGGCTGTAAAGTTAGTGTAGTTCATAATATAGTGTCTGTACCTGTGTGTGATGGTTTTCTCACAATTCTTATGTGATTTTCACCCCAATATTTATATTTACCAGCATACAAAATGACTGTTGTCTCAGATTTTTCCCAGCTTGCAATGCGGCCGAGACCTGACTCACTAGTCAGCTGATGACAGGGAGCCTGTCTGCTTCAATGGGTGGAGTGATCAATCTGTAACTAATGCAACAGCTGTAGGCACTCTGATTAAAAACCACACTGATTCAAATGGATTCAGTTAATTTAAGTTTCAATGGGTGGGGTGGCTGATGTGTGGGAGGGAGGAAAATGGAATTGTGGGATTTGTTGTCAAAAAAAGAAAAGTCAAACAGGAAATACAAGTTCACAAACAGCTAGACACAGTGTTATAATAATCTCACAACATAACCATTTAGCCCAAAACAAGCTGAAGCGCCAAGCACTCCGGGTACCGTGGCTTCCCCGGAGCGCTCGCGGCGTTTAGCTTGTAGCAGTGCTCTGGTCACTGTCCCTGACCGGGAGCGCTGTCCCCCTGCCCGCAGCGGGGATGCGATCTGCGTGGCGTGACCTCCCTGCCCGCGGGTCACATCCCAAGTCACTTACCAGTCGGGTCCTGCTGTGTCTTCCTCCCGGCACGCACGGCCCCGCTCCCTAGGGTGCGCGTGCCGGCTCACTGAAATTTAAAGGGACAGTGCACCACTAATTGGTGCCTGGCCCAATCAAGTTAAAATGCATAAATACTCACTTCCTCTTCCTTCCCTTGCCGGATCTTGTTGCCTTGTGCCCTGAGAAAGTGTTTTGTGCATTGCCTAGCCTGTGTATCTGTGAACCATTGCCGCCTGCCATGACCTTCTGCTACTTCTGACCTTGCCTTTGCCTTGTCCTTTGTACCACACCTGTCTCAGCGGCCAGAGGGGTCGAGTCGCTACTGGGGGACACGACCTGGTAGTTACCGACGCAGCAAATCCATCCCGCTTTGTGGCGGGCTCTGGTGAAGACCAGTAACTACTTAGAAACGGGGAGAGACAGAGTGAAAGGCACTGCTACTTCCAGGTGTGTGGTGGTGCGGGATCTCTATTAGGAGACTACTGCCGTCGGTGATGCACAACTCTCTCGGGAAGTGTAGATATACACAAAGCAATAACAACGAAGCAGGTAATGAAAGAGGGCAACTCACCACGTTGTGGTAGAAACAAACTACTTTATTCTTTAGACATCGGTGCAGGTAAGCGGCAGCACTTCGACTCGGAGGGCGGACGCCAGCCTTGTTCAGGAAGAAGGTGGTAACAATTGTTTCGCGCGTGTGTGCTTCAACAGACCATCCCACCTGCCCGTGAGAGTCAGCTATATACGAGAACTTCTGCTGACGTAATCCACCAGGAGGTGCTTCAACAAAAGTAAGTGTATTAAAAACAATTAAAATACAAAAACCATAGCAAGCAATGTTACAAGAAAACCCCCGATTCTATCATTCATTCTAGGTTGCTCTTGTGCTCTGGTTTTAAGAATCTATTTTGCTTTGATCTTTATTAATATTTTTAAGTTATCTCGCCCTTTTTCTGGTATTATTCTGGTATTATTCTTTTTATTCCCATAAATTTTAGTACACTACTGTCACTGTTATGTGCCATTTTTACATGTTCTATTAGCCGGGGGGAGCCTTTTCCCGAGCAGATGGACCATACATGCTCACGGAAACATGTGTTTAAAGCTCTCACAGTGCTCCCTATATAGAACCGGCTACAAGAACATGTAATCGCATAGACCACGTAACTAGTCCTTCAACATATGAATTCGGTAATATCTTTCAGATGTCCGCCTAACTGTATCTGTTTACCTGTGCAGAAAAAAGAACACCATTTACACCTGCCGCATTTAAAATTACCAGTCGGGGAGCTTTTGTCTAACCATGTTTCTTTTTTCTTTTCACTCAGCTTGCTAGACACTAGTTCATCTTTTAAATTCGACTACAGGTTTTTGGAGTCTGACATTACCCATAGAAGGGTCTCTTTCAATCAGACTCCAATTGGACTGAATGGATTTTTTAATGGCATCTGCCATCGGGCTAAACTTTAATGTGAACGCGAACTTAACGTTCTCGCCAACATCCGATTTTTTCTTTCGGCCAACTTTTTTCCTTGACTCCAGCAACGACATGCGATTAATTTTATGTGCTTTTTTGAAAAGCTAGCTGTGTCACATCAGGGGGATACCCTCTATCTCTCAGCCTCAGGAAATGCTCATCCGAGCTATTAATCCTATGCAACCTTAAGTATTGCCCATATGGAATTGCATTCCTGGTATGTGTGGGGTGGTAGCTGGAGAAATACAAATAAGAATTTGAGGCTGTAGCCTTTCTGTAGCCTTTTGTGACTAGCATTCCATCTTCCACCACCACCAGAAATTCCAATTCTTTTGTGTCCCATTTGGAGGTAAATTTCATATTCATGCTATTATGATTTAGATAATCTACAAATTCAGTGAAGTCCTCCACTGTGCCATTCCATAGCATGAAAATATCGTCCACATGCCTGAGGTAACAACGAATGTACCTCAGGTATGTGTTTGATAGTGAAAAAACATACGATTGCTCAAAACAAGCCAGAAAAAGGTTTGCGAGGGTACATGCGACAGGGGTACCCATCGCAGTACCCTCTTTCTGCCTGAACCATTGTTCCCCAAACTTGAAAACATTGTTTTCAAGAATAAACAATAAAGCGTCAACTACAAAGTTGGTGAAGTTAGAACTTTTTTCATGTTGTACCAAGATTTGTTGTATGCACTCAGCGCCCTCCCTCTGGGGGATCCTAGTGTATAAACTTTCCACATCAATGGAAGTGAGGATAAAACCATCTTGCCAGGTGAGGGCACTGAGTGCAGACAAGAAATCATTGGTATCGAGCACCAACGATGGAATCTACTGCAGGAGGGGCCGTAGAAGCCAATCGATATATTTCGAAAGTGACTCTGTAAGAGACCCCACCCCGGAGACAACGGGTCTCCCGGGTGGGGCCTCAAGAGTCATAGAAAATACCAACAAGCCTCTTTAGGTATTGTTGGAAATAATTTTTCTGCAGTCCGATAAGACACCAATCTCCACCTGTCGCCTAAGGAAAGTCTGGAGTTTGGACTTCAGCTTTTCCATAGAATTAGATGTTAACTTGTCATATGTTGAAGAATCTTCTTATTGACGCATGGCCTCATTCACATTGTACGCTAATAGATCATCAGTACTAAGATTAGGGAGGGGCCGGGGATAGACCAAGGCTCGCATGTCGCCAAGAACCCTTTCTTGAAACAGGTCCAAGCTGCCGCCTGGGGTAAGAGGGGGCGAGAATTTGGATCTGTTACCTCCAATAAAGGTATTTTCTTCGTCATCATATACAGAACTATCATAGGCAAATTCTTCTCCTAGAAATTCCTGCAGGGCTTTTAAACATTCCTCTTCAAGTGCATCCATATTACCCATAATTCTGAAGCCCAAAGTGCTGATATGAATGGGCTTTTCCCCTTTTTTTTCTCAACCCTAGGGGGTTTATTCCCAGGGGCAGAAAAAAAACTTTTTTAATTAAAGGGGTATTCCAGAAAAATTTTTTTTTTTATATATATCAACTGGTTCCAGAAAGTTAAACAGATTTGTAAATTACTTCTATTAAAAAATCTTAATCCTTTCAGTACTTATGAGCTTCTGAAGTTAAGGTTGTTCTTTTCTGTCTAAGTAATCTCTGAAGACACCTGTCTCGGGAAACGTCCAGTTTAGAAGCAAATTCCCATAGCAAACCTCTTCTAAACTAGGCGGTTCCCGAGACACGTGTCATCAGAGATTACTTAGACAGAAAAGAACAACCTAAACTTCAGAAGCTCATAAGTATTGAAAGGATTAAGATTTTTTAATAGAAGTAATTTACAAATCTGTTTAACTTTCTGGAGCCAGTTGATATATAAAAAAAAGTTTTTTCCTGGATAACCCCTTTAAGCTTTCTTATATTCCTGAAGAGGTCAACCTCGAAGTCCTCGAGATTAAACTGTTCAGGAATGCAGAAACTCAAGCCCCTCGAGAGGAGACTCAATACAGCAGTACTAAGTGGAACACCAGACAAATTGATCACTGCTGGTGCGTCATTTAATTCAGGGGTCTGAGGAGGAGGGCTGGGGCATAGGGAAGAGGTACAGGGGGATAGGGGTAGGGGTGGAAGGGATGGGAGGGGTGGGGAAAATGGGGGAGTTGGAAGGGTAAGGAAGAAGAAGAGGGACTGTCCTTAAGTCCTGTATAATTATTTTTTAGTCCCGCCAGGCGACTCTCTTGCGTTTGAACTTTGTTTTTTCTCTTCTTCCCCCGTCCTCGTCGGATTTTCCTCCTCCTGAGCTTGAGATTTCTGCAAGTTTTTTGGACTACTTAGAACCGATCCCCCATTACGACCCGCGCCATCGCCTCTCTGGCACAGAGGATCCACCTCCAGAGTCCTCACCAGCCGCTAGTCCGGATCCTGACAGTAGATCCGGCCATGGATCCCGCTGAGGTGCCGCTGCCAAGCCTCGCTGACCTCACTTCCGTGGTCGTCCAGAAGTCCCAGCTAATTGCCCAACAAGGACAACAGCTGTCGCAGTTGACCGCCATGATTCAACAGCTTCTGCCTCCACAGCCTCAACCATCTCCTCCGCCAGCTCCAGCATCCCCTCCTCTCCGAGCTGCCGCTACCACTGCTAGAGTCTGCTTGTCTGTCCCGGATAAGTTTGACGGGGACTCTAAGAGGTGCCAGGGATTCCTGCCCCAATGTTCCCTGCACCTGGAGATGTTGTCGGACCAGTTCCCCACAGAATGGTCTAAGGTGGCGTTCGTGGTCAGTTCACTATCTGGGAAGGCCTTGGCCTGGACCACGCCGCTCTGGGACCGCAACGATCCTGCCACTGCCTCCGTCCTGTCCTTCTTTTCTGAAGTACGCAGTGTCTTTGAGGAACCTGCCCATGCCTCATCCGCGGAAACTGCCTTGTTGAACCTTGTCCAAGTAGACTCTACAGTGGGCGAATATGCCATACAATTTCGTACTTTGGCCTCTGAGTTGGCCTGGAACAATGAGGCTCTCTGCGCGACCTTTAAAAAAGGTTTATCCAGCCACATTAAGGATTGTCTGGCCGCACAAGAGATATCCTCCTCCCTGACTGAACTCATCCAGTTGGCTACCCACATTTATATGCGCTACATTGAAAGACGTCAGGAGCTCTGCCAGGAGAAAGATCTTGTTCGCACCAGGCGAAACCCACGCCTGGCTCCTCTCTTCCAGCATTCTTTGCAGCCTGTTACTGTGCCTCCAGCTGAGGAGGCCATGCAAGTGGACCGGTCTCGCCTTACCCAGCAAGAAAGGACTCGCCGGAGGAACGAGAACTTATGCTTATACTGTGCGAACATTTCTTAAAGGACTGTCCTCTTCGTCCTCAGCGTCAGGGAAACGCTCGCACCTAGTGAACGTGGGAGAGGCGTCACTGGGTGTAACTTCCTCTCCACGCCTGACTATTCCAGTACGGATTTCTCCAGCCGCTAAAGCCTCCTTCTCTGCGGAGGCCTTCTTGGACTCTGGTTCAGCAGGAAACTTCATTAAAGCCTCCTTCATCAACCGGTTTAACATCCCTGTTATGCGTCTCATCAAGCCCTTCTTCATTTCTTCGGTTAACAGAGAAAACCTGAATTGCACCGTGCGTTACCGCACAGAACCCGTGCACATGACCGTGGGGGTTCTCCATCAAGAAACGATTGAATTTTTTGTTCTGCCAAACTGCACCTCTGACATCCTTCTAGGCTTGCCCTGGCTCCAGCGTCACTCTCCTACCCTCGACTGGACCACTGGGGACATTAAATCCTGGGGCTCTTCCTGCCACACAGATTGCCTTAAGTCGGTACCTACTAGCCAAGTCTCCATCGCTTCTCCATTGCTCGGCCTTCCGAAGGCCTATCAGGACTTTTCTGACGTCTTTTGCAAAAAGCAGGCAGAGGCCTTACCACCACATAGGCCCTACGACTGCCCTATTGACTTGCTCCCTGGTACCACACTGCCCCGTCGCAGGATTTACCCTCTCTCCGCTCCAGAAACTAAGGCCATGATGGAGTACATTCAGGAGAATCTCAAGAAAAATTTCATCAGGAAGTCTTCTTCTCCTGCCAAGAAGGACGGGTCACTACGCCCTTGTATTGATTACCACGGCCTCAATAAAATCACTGTAAAGAACCACTACCCTCTGCCTCTCATCTCGGAATTCTTTGACCGGCTGCGCGGAGGAAAGATTTTTACTAAGCTTGACCTCAGGGGTGCGTATAACCTCATCAGAATTCGTGAAGGAGATGAGTGGAAAACCGCTTTTAACACCAGAGATGGCCACTTCGAATACCTCGTCATGCCATTTGGTCTTTGCAACGCCCCTGCAGTCTTTCAAGACTTTGTCAATGAAATCTTCCTGGACTTATTGTATACCAGCGTAGTGGTCTATCTTGATGACATATTAATCTTCTCCTCCAACCTAGAGGAACACCGCCTCCATGTTTGTCAAGTGCTCCAGCGCCTCCGTGTTAACCATCTCTACGCCAAAATTGAAAAGAGCCTCTTTGAACGTAGCTGTCTTCCTTTCCTGGGATACCTGGTCTCAGGACAAGGTCTTCAAATGGACCCCGACAAGCTCTCCGAGGTCTTGGATTGGCCACGCCCCTCGGGACTTCGCTCTATCCAGCGCTTCCTCGGATTCGCTAATTACTACCGTCAGTTCATCCCCCACTTCTCCACTATCATGGCTCCCATTGTGGCACTAACAAAGAAAGATGCGAATCCGAAATCCTGGCCTCCCCAAGCGGAAGAAGCTTTTACTCGCCTTAAGGCCGCCTTCGCCTCCGCCCCAGTCTTGACTAGGCCCGATCCTCTGAAACCGTTTTTCCTTGAGGTAGACGCCTCTTCGCTAGGAGCTGGGGCTGTCCTTCTTCAAAAAACCGCTAAAGGAAAAAACGTCACTTGCGGTTTTTTCTCTAAAACTTTTTCTCCTCCTGAAAGGAACTACGCAATTGGTGACCATGAATTGTTGGCCATTAAGTTGGCACTAGAGGAGTGGAGACATCTCCTGGAAGGATCCCTTTCACCCTATCACCATCTACACTGACCACAAAAATCTGTCCTACCTACAGTCCGACCAGCGCTTAAATCCTCGCCAGGCCAGGTGGTCGTTGTTCTTTGCCCGCTTCAATTTTGCCCTGCAGACAAGAATGTCAGGGCGGGTGCCCTATCACGTTCCACCGATGCCACAGAAGCTGAAGCCTCTCCTCAACACATCATCCCTCCTGAGTGTCTGATCTCTGCTGCTCCTGCTTCTCTGGTGCCAGTTCCTCCAGGAAAAACGTATGTCCCTCCACGTCTTCGCCTCCGGACTCTCAAATGGGGTCATTTCTCCCACTTGGTGGGTCACACTAGAATCAAAAAATCCATTCAGTTGATTGTCAGACACTATTGGTGGCCTGCCTTTGAAAAAGATGTGACTGAGTTCGTACGGTCCTGTACTGTCTGTGAACGTGACAAATCTCCTCGCCAGAGGCCTGCGGGTCTTCTCCTTCCTCTGCTGGTGCCCGAACAGCCTTGGTCCCACATAGCGATGGACTTCGTCCTGTATACCATGGCAACACTGTCATTTGGGTGGTCGTTGATCGATTCTCCAAAATGGCTCATTTTGTCCCGCTTCCTGGTCTCCCTTCTGCGCCACAGTTGGTGAAGCAATTCTTTTTGCACATTTTTCGTCTCCACGGACTTCCCACGCATATCGTCTCTGATAGAGGCGTTCAATTCATCTCAAAATTCTGGAGAGCACTCTGCACCCAATTGAAGATTAAATTGAATTTTTCTTCCGCCTACCACCCGCAGTCCAATAGACAAGTGGAGAGAGTGAACCAGATCCTTGGTGACTACCTGCGACATTTTGTCTCCTCCCGCCAAGACGATTGGGTCGACCTGTTATCCTGGGCTGAATTCTCGTACAATTTCAAAAACTCTGAGTCATCCGCCAAGTCCCCATTCTTTGTGGTGTACGGCCATTACCCGCTTCCCCCCCTCCCCATTCCCACTTCATCTGGAGTTCCTGCCGTAGATGAATTGACCCTGGACTTCTCCTCTATCTGGAAAGAGACTCAAAAGTCGCTCTCACTGGCCTCTTCTCGCATGAAGAAACAAGCGGATAAGAAGAGAAGAACTCCTCCTGTCTTTGCCCCTGGTGACAAAGTGTGGTTCTCTGCCAAATATATTCGGTTTCATGTCCCTAGCTACAAGCTGGGTCCTCGTTACCTCGGGCCATTTAGAGTCAAAAGTCAAATCAACTGTGTCTCCTACAAGCTCCATCTTCCTCCTTCTCTTCGTATTCCTAACTCCTTTCATGTATCCCTTCTCAAACCTCTCATTCTTAACCGCTTTTCCTCCAAGGTCACCGTTCCTGCTCCTGTCACTGGGTCCTCTGAAGTCTTCCTGGTAAAATAAATCCTCGCCTCCAAGGTCGTCAGAGGTCAAAAATGTTTTCTTGTTGACTGGGAGAATTGTGGCCCCGAAGAGAGGTCTTGGGAGCCCGATTACAATATCCTCGACAAGGAGCTCATCCATAGGTTCCTGGGCTCCAAAAAGAGGGGGAGACCTAAGGGGGGGGGGTACTGTAACGCCGAGCGCTCCGGGTCCCGCGGCTTCCCCGGAGCGCTTTCGGCTTGTAGCAGCGCTCCAGTCACTGTCCCTGACCGGGAGCGCTGTCCCCCTGCCCGCGGCAGGGATGCGATCCGCGTGGCGGGACGTCCCGCCCGCGGGTCGCATCCTAAGTCACTTACCAGTCGGGTCCTGCTTTGTCTTCCTCCCGGCGCGCGCGACCCAGCTCCCTAGGGCACACGCGCACCGACTCACTGAAATTTAAAGGGACAGTGCACCACTAATTGGTGCCTGGCCCAATCAAGTTAAAATGCATAAATACTCACTTCCTCTTCCTCCCCTTGCCGGATCTTGTTGCCTTGTGCCCTGAGAAAGCGTTTTGTGTATTGCCTAGCCTGTGTATCTGACCTTCTGCCGTTGCCCCTGACTACGAACCATTGCCGCCTGCCATGACCTTCTGCTACGTCTGATCTTGCCTTTGCCTTGTCCTTTGTACCACGCCTGTCTCAGCGGCCAGAGGGGTCGAGTCGCTACTGGGGGACACGACCTGGTAGTTACGGCCGCAGCAAATCCATTCCGCTTTGCGGCGGGCTCTGGTGAAGACAAGTAACTATTTAGAACCGATCCCCCAGTACGACCCACGCCATCGCCTCTCTGGCACAGAGGATCCACCTCCAGTGTCCTCACCAGCCGCTAGTCCAGATCCTGACACAAGCGCAGATCCTTCCTAAGCATGTCCATTACTGTCTGCCAGGTACATACTAAAATCACCTTATGGTGGATAACCCCTTTAAAAGATGCTGCAAGGACCTTGTCTATCTGTACCACTTCACTGCTCGAGTTACTTTGAATACTTATGGTCCATGGGGAATCAGCATCCATTTAGTGTCTACAATTTGTCCAATGGGTTAGTGAATAACTCCACTCAATTCATCTTTTTGAAAGTGGAGGACAGTTCTGTGATACATGTAATGCTTTCACCTAAGTATTGGAGCACATGCAACAGAAGCAAATGCTATAACATAAAAAGCCTCTCGTGGATAAGTGGTCGATCCTCTTGGCTTCTGCAAGAAGTGAATGAACCTCTAAAAACGCATTTTGGGAAGATTCACAGTAAATCAACAGTCAGTAGTATCTCTGGAAAGCCAAAAAAATGCCTCTGAAGAATTGACCCAGTGTTGCTGGACATGACTGACTCATGAGTACCGTATTTATTGGGATATACCACGCACTGGCCTATAACACGCACCCTCATTTTACCAAGGATATTTGAGTAAAAAAAGTTTTTTGTGTGCAAAAGTGTGTGTGCATGTGTATACCCTGATACACTGTTTCTGACCCGGCAGAAGCCCCCAGGAAAGGCAAGGGGAGAGAGGCGTCGCTGCCCACTTCTCTCCCCCTGCCTTTCCTGGGGTCTAGAGCCCTGATGCCGCCGCTTCTCTCCCCCTGGCTATCGGCACCGCTGCCCCATTGCCTCCCCCATCCCCGGTTTTATAATTACCTGTTGCCGGGGTTGGGTCTGCGCTGCTTCTGGCTCTGCTGTGTTGTGTCTCCTGTGTCGTTGCTATGCGCTGCGAGGCGCAGTGACGAGTGACGTCTTCAATGCAACGTCACTTGTCATTGCGTAGCGCAGCGCATAGCAACGATGCAGGAGACGCCACAAGCCAGAAGCAGCGCGGACCCGACCCAGGTAATTATAACAGGTAATTATAAAACCGAGGATGGGGGAGGCAATGGGGCAGCAGCGCCGATAGCCAGGGGGAGAGAAGTGGCGGCAGCAGCAGGGCTCTAGACCGCAGGAAAGGCAAGGGGAGAGAAGCGGGCAGCGTTGGCCTCTCTCCCCCTGCCTTTCCTGGGGGCTTCTGTGGGGTCAGAAAAAACGGGGATGGGGGAGGCAATGGGGCAGCAGCGCCGGCAGTCTCTGGACACCAGGATAGGCAGGGGCAGAGAATGGGGCAGCAACGGCAGGTCTCTGGACCTACAAAAGCCGCTGCAGTTCATTGATTTAAAGCGCCCGGCGCATAACACGCAGATAGACATTAGGCTAAAAGATTTTGCCTAAAAAATGCATGTTATACGCCGATAAATACAATAATTTTCAGGGATGTCCTGATAATTATACCAGTATGAGTATCAGGAGATACCGGACATTTGAGTGTGTACTAGTACTCGGTGGAAGAGCCGCGGCCGCTCTTAGCCCCTCTCAGCCTCTTTAAGAGAGCAGATGCTGGGTCTGGGAGCGTGCCGCCGTGCAAACATGTCTCCTACTTCCTGCTCTGCCCCCGAAGTGCAGGGGAGAAAGAAGGAGCGCTGGCCCTCATCACATTCATAGCCGCCTGCCCGCTGCCTGAGGTAATGTCCATCACTGTGGTCCAGTCAACAGTCGATCCATAAACAGTTAAAGAGCAGCACAGGCACACAGCCTGTGAATAGGATTTATGACTCTGGATTTATGCACTTAGCAGGTGACATCTAATGCACCATCGTACTGAGTCGAGGTGGCAGCAATTTCCTGATTTTTGAAATATGAGATCGTAGATCTGCAGCAGGTCTTTGAGGCATAGATTCCTCTAGGTGGAAAATTTTTCTGCAGTAATATTGGTCCATATGGACATGATAGCTTCTTAAAGTAACCCCACATTAAATGGCGGGAGCACAAAGCACTCAATACATTTTGCCCAGTTGACAGGCTGAGGAGGAGAAAAGCTAAATAGTTGTTTCAACAAGTTTCCTGCTCTCTAGGCCATTCTAACCAAGCTGTCAGGTGGTGTTAGGAGCAGTGGTTATGTGAGGGCATGCACACACAGTATACAGGCTACAGACTGCCCACCAGTAAAGATGGCTAATGGTCTGATCTGGTGACCCAGAAGTTCATGGGGTCTGGGCTAATGGTGTCTGTCAGAGAAAAGGCTTAGGTATGCATCAATATGCTTGTTTAGGTGGAGATGTACATCCCTTTAAGAACGATTAATGCCAAAGTGGAATACCGGATGTATAAATGTTATCATCATGTACCCCTGACTCTTATGCTTTGTACTCATTGACCTGGGAACTGTACAGCACATAATGCAAAGCTATGATTCGATAACCTGGGGTCATGTGATCTTGCTGAGAGCTGCAAGGTATTCTGGGCTATCCTGATCTCAATGTTCCAAGTGCCTCCTCATTTTATTCAGATGCCAACACGCCATGCATTCCTCATCCTTTGTGGTATTATTACAGCCATTGCCAGGCTTGTGCGTGCCATGCCTGGCAATGTTGGAATGTTCGGCGAGCCTCTGTCTCCCAAAAGTTCTGAGTGAGACTAGATGCTCCGGCTCGCTCATCTCTAGTCACCAATTCTTTTTTTTTTTTTATAATTCTGAGTTTTTATGATTAAAATTCCACTCACTGACAGAAAATTCAGTGTAGGCCTCTTTGATCATACCAATTATTTCATTAGGAACATCTACCTGGTATGGAACTGATTTTAAATTCAAGTAATTTTCTCAATTTAGGCTTCTGAAAATTCTACGCTTAAGCGCCCAAGAAGGTAGAAAAGGGAGATAATCAAGCGCTCAACATCACGTGACCTATTTATTACATGCAACACGGGAATGCAGTATTTGTTTATTAGGTCCTTAATGTTAAAAAATATGCATATTATTTGTTTAATTCTTTTTTAATGTTTTTCATTTCCTTTTATTTCTCTCACAAGAGCATTTACTTTTACTTAACTACATATATTGGTGTGCCATGACATCATTTTACATATAGTAAATATCCAAATTCATATTAGGGTATAGAAACATATGTCCCAAAATCAGGCATATCATAAGACAGCATTTGAGTCCTACAGTACAACTGAGCATACTATTTGAAAATCAAGAGCACTGTGCCAACAAGCCATTGGGTCCTGCGTTGTTTAATCCGACCTTTTAAAGGGGCTATATGATGTTAGAAAAAAGGACTACCTTTTGCCGAAATAGTGTTACTCTTGTATCCAATATTCAAATGAATGAGGCTAAATTTCAAACACGTAATTTAAATGTGTCCCCTGGGGAAAGAATATTTTTCAAAACAACTGGTGCCTGAAAATTATACAGATTTGAAAATGACTATTAGTGTTTAAAGATATCAATCCTTCCAGTACTTATCAGCTGCTGTATGCTCCAGATGAAGTCATGAAGTCTTTTGAGTCTAACAGTCCTCTCTGCTGTTGCCTCTGTTCATGTCAGGAACTTTCCAGAGGAGAAGAAAACCTCTTCTGTTCTGACAGTTCCTGACAAAGGCAGAGATTGCAGCAGGGAGCAGTGTCAGATTGGAAAAAAAATTACACAACTTCCTCTAGAGCATACAGCAGCTGATAAGTACTGAAAGGCTTGTTTTTGGTTATTTTTCCATAAGTATACAATGTCCTCCATGTTAGACTATGCATTTCAGTGTACATCTTGTGCTATGTATGTGTTCCTTGAACAGCCATTTGAGGGGGCATATTGCTGTGTCAGATGTGCACTGGAAAGCCCATATCCTGGATTGAAACAAACAACTTACACTATTAACAAGCTAAAATAAGATAGAGAGGAACCTGCTGTCCATTAAGCCAGCAGTCTCAGGGGCAGAGGGAGGGGACTATAGAGGGATGGAGATGCAAGAGAAAGAGATAGGTAGATTTGTGACAGTTAGAAGGCAAGACAGGGTAGAAGGATAAGGGTCAGGGAGGCTAGCCCTGATCGGGCACACCTTAACATGTTTGCCCCTTTGGCAGATGAGGGAGGATGTCAGTTCAGAGAAAGCACCGCTGTAGCAAGACATGGCCCCTGACCACCAGGGGGGCGTCTGCTCTAGTAAGGAGGGAAGGAGGAGTTCAGGGCTGGGCAGGGCAGACTGGAGCTGTGAGTGGGGGACTCAATTATTAGGGAGACACAAAGGGCAATCTGTCACAAAGACTGGATCGTCGGAAAGTGTGTTGTCTTCCTGGCGCATCATGTTGACCGGTCATGGTGCACATTAGCATGAATGGCAAAGTAAGAGGTAGGTGGAGTGTCTTTCAAAATAATTTCAAGGACTTAGGTAAGAAAGTTAAAAAAAAAAGTTCTTCACATATGTAAATAATTAGAAACTTAAAACTGAAAATGTTGGCCCCTTAAGGGTTAAGGAAAGGGACAATCTACACTCTACTAAATTAATTTTTCTCCACTGTATTTACAATGACAGGGATTGTTCCACTGGACTGGCGTTTAGCAAATATTCAAAAAGGGGTAAAAAATGGATCTTGGGAACTATAGGCCTGTAAGTTTAACATCTGTTGTGGGTAACATTTTTGAGGGTTTTCTGACAGATGCTATTCTGGAATATCTTAACGAAAATAATTTTCTAACACACCACCAACATGGGTTTATGCGGGATGCGGGATTGGTCCTGTCAGACTGATCTGATCAGCTTCTACGAGGAGGTCAGTTGTAGATTGGATCGGGGTGAAGCTGTGGATGTTTTATATCTGGACTTTTTTGGTACATAAAATGAGTATGCACGGACTGGGGATGTCCTCATGTAAATGGCAACTGGCTCAGTGATAGAAAAACAGAGGGTATCAATGGAACTTACTCTGGTTGGGTGACAGTTACAAGTGGGGACCACAGGGGTCAGTACTGGGTCCACTTCTTTTCAATATCTTTATTTATGATCTTGAACAGGGGTGCAAACACGTAGTACATAACGTAAAGTCCATAAAACTTATGAGAGGTAAAAGAAGTACAGTAAACTCACCAGGGGATATGATGAAGAATTCTTTATTGGTATTCAGTCCATATATGCTGTACAGGAAAGGCCTTTGGAGCCAGATGGCTAGGATGGAGCAGCAGCGGGGGAAACATAAACACCTGTTCCAATAGTTTTGCGCCACTGATGGCGCTTCCACGGGCCGGCCCAGTAGTTTTTAAGATTTTTTTAATCTTAAAAACTATGTTGTTCACTGTCCATGCAGGGAGCACAGCTTCTGTGCTTGCCTCCTAAACTGTTAAAGGGGTACCCAAGGTTTATTTTTAACAGCATACAAAATGAGCGTCGTCTCAGGTTTTCCCAGGTTGCTATGCCGCCCGAGACATTAAATCACTAGTCAGGTGACCATAAGAAGCCAGTCTTTCCTTCAATGGGTGGAGCGACTGCTGGGTGGAAGAAAGATCATTCTGTTTTTGCAACAACTGGAGGCACCCTGGTCAGAAAACACTGGTCTATTTCATTGAAGAGATCACAGGCGTGTTTCAATGGGGGGGGGGGGGGGTACTGATGTGTGGGAGAGAGAAAAGTGACCTCACACTTACAAACAAGGAATCATGGAATTTGTAGTTTATGGGAACAAGCTCCTACAGGAAATAGAGATTTTACAGAATGATAGCCTTAGCTTTATGGTAATCTCACAACATAGCCATTTAGACCCAAGACAAGCACGGATCATTCCCAAGCATGTGTATTACTGTCTGGAAGGTATGTACTAAAATCCCCTTATGGTGCATAACCCCTTTAAGCCTTCGGCTATCCGGACATGCTAAGAGTTGCAGTTTTGCAGCACACTGGTTGGGAAACACTGATATAAAGGCTTATTCTGCAATAATATACATTTTCGCAGGTAATAAAAAAGATACATGTTCAAAGTTGAAAAGAAGTTATAACGTGATTCAGTGTCTTCACAATCAATATTTCTACAGAGCACCTACACAATGAGGCTAAGTAAGGAGATTGGTTGCAGCAATGCTCCTGAAGGATGGAGTCAGCCAGCTTGTTTCGGGCATTTAGCTGTCAGGGCAGGATGTCATTACAGAGAAAGCACCAGGAGGGTTCATGTTAAATCATTGACAATAGTGTCATGCAGAACACCCTGAACATTTTTTTACTAGCCCGGGTTAGCAAAATCATCCTGCCCGTGACTCCTCTTCTCTGACATTTTACACATTGAAAGCAAATATATTTTATTACTTTTCGGCAACAGTAGCAGCAGAGATTCTCAATACTTATTGAAGTCTACACTTTGTTTTCAAGTTTGTTTTTATTTTTTTTGTGTGCAGGACTGCAGTAAAAAAAAATTACTTTAGGAATTAGGATTTTTAAAATTAGAAATGTTTTTTATTTGAAGTAGTAAAGGGGAGATGCTGATGCTGCAGAAGCATCTATGTATTCCTGTCTGTCCCAGTTTGTTTTGTGGGTCTTAGTCTTGTACTTCTTGGTTGAGCACCACCCTGCCTACTCCCCTCCTACAGCACTCCTGCTATTTCCATACCCAGAGCTGTTGCAAAACATTTCATTTCACAGCAACAAATTGCACAGTGAGCAAACAATCAGTGAGCATGCACCACCGTATTCATTCACTGTGTGCTCCTCTGCCTGTGAAATTGCTTACTGCAAGGTGGCTTGCTGTAAACACATTTCATTCTCACTAAATCTCCCATATATATATATATATATATATATATATATATATCCTTTCAGACATATATCAGGAAGATTGTGATGTAGGCTGTAGGGGATGGTTAGAGGCTTTTACATTTATCACGGTACAGGGCTACAGCTCAGAGACAAGATACAGTCACGTCTCCTGATATAGAAGGGGATAGTGTGTTGTTTCAGGAGGGAGGGAAATGCTGTGGAGCTGGGAACAACACAACATTGAAAGAGAAAGAACTACCCAACTTTCTGTCAGGGGTAAATCATGTAAAAGCATGACCTCTGTTAGGCCGTGTTCACATGTTCAGAAAATGTGTGGCATGTCCTCACAGAAAACGTGCAGACATTCCGCACATTTGCCCTATCCAGCAGGCTGTAGGATCCCTCAGAAATGTGAAGTCTCATAAACGGCAATGCATTTCCTTGAGATCCACAGAAAGAATAGACTTGTTTATTTTTCTGCAGACACCTGAATCAGAATTTCCATGGCAGAAATCAATGGAGCTGCAGCAGAATGTCTGTGAGGAATATTCCGTGCAGACATTCCGCAAACAAATCCGTTGTGTGAACATACTCTTAAGGTCTCAGAGCATGCCCAGTAACCCTTCCCATTGATGTTAAAGGGGTACTCCGGTGGAAAACTTTTTTAAAAAAAAATACAGAATACAGAGCTCTCTGCTGACATCATGAGCACAGTGCTCTCTGCTGACATCTCTGTCCATTTTCGGAACTGTCCAGAGCAGCATATGTTTTCTATGGAGATTTTCTCCTACTCTGGACAGTTCTTAAAACGGACAGAGATGTCAGCAGAGAGCACTGTGCTCGTGATTCAGCAAAGAGCTCTGTGTTTCAAAAAGAAAAGAATTTCCTCTGTAGTATTCAGCAGCTAATAAGTACTGGAAGGATTAAGATTTTTTAATAGAAGTCATTTACAAATCTGTTTAACTTTCTGGTACCAGTTGATTTAAAAAAAAAAAAAAAGTTTTCCACAGGAGTATCCCTTTAATGGAACAGCTCCTGACTATTGTTATCTATTGAACTTTCTGTAAAGAATACTGTTAAAAACAGCTCAAGCAAGAAACAAAAATGAAATTTACCAAAAATTACAATCAGAATCAGATTAGAAAAAAGAACACTTTTTTGCATCCTTCTCTAATCAGTACAAAAAAAATGGACTAATGTTTGTTGTATATGATAGGTCCGGAGAGTGGCTGCAATAGTATGCACTGTATAATAGAATTGTATTTTGTGAAGACGTATGTGTTTATGTACACGTAATATTGGTGGGAAAATGAGGGGAGAGGGGAAGTGGCTGCGTAATAAAGATAACTTACTGTTTATTTCTCTATTTGTTTTATCATTTTTTTCTCTTAATATGATTGTACCTGGGAATTTTCATATATATATATATATATATATATATATATATATATATATATATATATACACAGGGTGGGCCATTTATATGCATACACCTTAATAAAATGGGAATGGTTGGTGATATTAACTTCCTATTTGTGGCACATTAGTATATGTGAGGGGGGAAACTTTTCAAGATGGGTGGTGACCATGGTGGGCATTTTGAAGTTGGCCATTTTGAATCCAACTTTAGTTTTTTCAATAGGAAGAGGGTCATGTGACACATCGAACTCATTGGGAATTTCACAAGAAAAACAATGATGTGCTTGGTTTTAACGTAACTTTATTCTTTCATGAGTTATTTACAAGTTTCTGACCACTTATAAAATGTGTTCAATGTGCTGCCCATTGTGTTGGATTGTCAATGCAACCCTCTTCTCTATATACTGCTATATACTACTATATACACCGCAGGAGAAATGCTAGCACAGGCTTCCAGTATCCGTATACACTGCTATATACTACTATATACACCGCAGGAGAAATGCTAGCACAGGCTTCCAGTATCCGTATACAGTGCTATATACTACTATATACACCACAGGAGAAATGCTAGCACAGGCTTACAGTATCCGTAGTTTCAGGTGCTGCACATCTCGTATCTTCACAGCATAGACAATTGCCTTCAGATGACCCCGAAGATAAAAGTCTATGGGGGTCAGATCGGAAGACCTTGGGGGCCATTCAACTGGCCCATGACGACCAATCCACTTTGCAGGAAACTGTTCATTTAGGAATGCTCGGACCTGACACCCATAATGTGGTGGTGCACCATCTTGCTGGAAAAACTCAGGGAACGTGCCAGCTTCAGTGCAATATTTCTGCTGTTTGGTAACATCACATGCTAGAAACTTTTAATATGGACATTGTACATCATTTTTCAAGTAGAATCAGCTGAACCCCTTTTTTCCGATTAATCGATGAAATAATCGACAACTAATCGATTATTAAAATAATTGTTAGCTGCAGCCCTAGTCAGGAGTGACAGTATATATTCATAAAAGCATTGATATGGAGGTAAAAGAACAGAAGATAGCTAAGTACAGTAGGTTTGTCTTCCTCTTGGTAAAATGAATCGTAATATGGTCTTGGCATTCCTATACGTCCCTCCTCGATTTTCGTTAGTGTTATTGAGGAAACTTGTTTTTCTGGAGGGGTAAAGAGGAATATCCATTATTTATAAGCGGAGATCTGAATTGTGTTATGGACATAGAGTTGGATAGGAGAAGAGGGAATGTCCTGCAAGCCACAGAAAATAGCAGTAAGGCCCAAATTCCATTAGCAAAAGTGGGATGGATTGACGTATGGAGGAAGATCTACCCTAAAGAGATTACATTCTCTTGTTATAGTACATCTTACGATACGGCCTCCAGAATTGACATGTTACTATGTAACGTTCAAGCTCTTACTATGGTTCAGCATATGAGATAGGAAAATCGTGCAATATCAGACCATACACGGGTCTCCTTTTGTATTAAAACCCAGTGTAGAGCAGAAGTGAAGCAATTTAAATTTAATCCACGTTGGCTTTCTGTTTTTCAAGATAAGACTCAAATCGGGAGGGAGCTGCACTGTTTATGGAACAAGAATGCCGGTACTGTGGATCCTGCCATAGTGTGCCATCATGCTTGAGAGGGTTGTTGAGTAAAGAAATAGGTAAGTGTAAAAAGGAGTGGAGGAGGCAGAGAGTAGGTATGGGGCAGATCCAACTTCCAAAAATGTTGATTTAGTGAAGGAGAGGCAAGGATGTTTGCAGGACCTCTTGACTGAAAAAGCACTGCAGAAAGTCTTTTTTCAGTGTCAGAAATATTTCCTGGAGGATGGTAGATCTAATAAGCTACTAGCAGGAGAGCAAGAGGAGAGAGCTAATATAGCGCATTAGAGAGGGAAGATGGGTCGGTTCCTAACGACCCAGAGGAAATAAAACAGATAATTGTAAATTTTTATGAATTCAACAACTGAAGAAAATAAACTGCTACTAGCTAGATGTAAACTACCTAGAGTAACAGAAGAGCAGAGAAGAATGTTAAATAGCCCTATTAGTGAAGCAGAAATTAGGCAGGCCTTAAATACTGCTAAGAAGGGAGCGGCCCCATGAACCGATGGCCTGCCCATAGAGGTATTCCAAGAGTTTCAGGACAACCTAATTCCTAACCTGCTATTTATATTTAATGAATCCTGTAAGTCCCAAGTCCTGCTGCGTTCAATGAGGGAGGCCTTGATCACCCTTTACCTAAAAAGAATGCATCCCCGCTGAGTGTTAGTAGCTCCTGCCCTATCTCGCTGCTCAATGCAGATGTCAAATTTTATCACGAGTATTGGCAGCAAAGTTGGGTGATGCTATAGGGGAAGTGATTCACCCGGATCAAACCGGGTTTATTCCCAATAGATTGATTCATGATAATATTGCAATATTGCAAGGGTTCAGGCAAATCTACAGTTGGCCCCTGAGGACGGCTGCACCATCCTGTCGCTCAGCGTTCGACAGGGTGGAATGGCGGTTCCTTTGGGATGTCATGGAAGTAGCGGGACTGTGAGAAAATGTTGTGAGGTGGACACAGCTTCTCTTCTCCGAACCAACAGCTAGAGTAGTGGTTAACGGTGGCACTACAAGGGATTTCCCCCTGTCTAGGGGATCTAGACAGGGATGCCCTTTGTCACCACTCCTCTTCGCGTTGTATATGGAAACCTTTGCCGAGTTAAATAGATGAAGAGATACAGGGATTTGGTATAGCAGGGGATGCAGATAAAATCCAATTATATGCTGATGACATCCTAATGTATTTGGAAAATACGAAGGAAGGTTTGGAGAAGGTTATGAATGTAGTGTAGGAATACGGTAGGCACTCTGGGCTAAAAATTAATTGGACAAAATCATCACCAATGCAGTTAGGAGAGGGTGGGGGTAAGTATCCAGTTGAAATAAAAAAAGATAGAAGGTAATGCAATGTTTGAGTATTTGGGAATCCAGATTGGTAAAGATATTGGTCGGTATGCCAGTAACAACTTAAATCCGTACCTTGTTAAACTGAAAAAGAAAATTAAGGTGGACTAGGTTACCCATTAATATGGTGAATAGGATGAACATCATAAAAATGGTGGTGTTGCCACAGTTGTTATACTTGTTGACCGCTTCCCCAGTCTGGATTCCCAATACATTTTTTAAGATTGTGGAGGCAAAGTTGAATGAATTAATATGGGGTGGGAAAAAAGTGAGGATTAAATATGAAGCATTGACATTAGTGGATAGGGAGGGAGGGTTCGGCATCCTGGATTTTAAGCTTTATTTCCTTGCAACAAAATTAAATAACATAAGTGTGTAGTGTAGTGGGTAGGCAGACTCAGCAGGGGGATGTGTTTGAATGGTTAGAAGAAGCACAGAGAGAGGGAAAAAGGTTTTCATACACGGATATGTACATTAAAATATGGGTTACCATGAAAGGGATGTGCAAAATAGACAAAAGTTTGAATTTCACCCCTTTATGGCACAATAGAAATGTTCAGCAATTTGGTAAGATTTGGTATGATTTCATGAGCTCCCGGCACCGGCTGCAGCCTTCAGAACAGTTTATTCCAAGTGCTGAGAAGCGGAGTATCCCTTTAAGTATTTGCAATTGAGAAATGCATTTAAGTGCACAGAGAATAAAAATAATTTTTGGTATTTTGTCACATGGGTTTATAGATTATTTGCGAGGACAGCACATGAATAAGAAAATGTTGGGGAAGATATACGATAGGTTACAGGTAATTAGAAATAGAGATATGTTGGAGAATATTAGGAAGAAATGAGAAAATTAATGTGGTGAGTTTCCCTGCGAACTATGGGAGAACTGTTTAAAAAGTATTAGTAAATCATCCGTTAATGCAATGCATAAAATAACACAGCTATAGTTGTTAAATAGATTATACTATACACTCACCGCAGAAGATGTGTCTATGCGTCCGGAGGTCCTGGGTCATGGGGGAGCATCACCAGATACCAAAGCGCTCAGAGGCTACGCCGGTCGTTTCACGCGACTGTGCGTGCTTCTTCCGGCCTCGGGAGGCAGGAAGAAGCATGCACAGTCACGTGAAACGACCGGCGTAGCCTCTGAGCGCTTCGACATCTGCCTGATGCTCCCCCCGTGACCCTGGACCTCCGGACGCATTGACACATCTTCTGAGGTGAGTGCATGCTATTGTTCTTTACGTGTCATTTCGAGTTACTGCCTCTTTACTGCATGCACCCCACAAGTGTCATTCATCTCGTTGGACCTGCATCCTCCTCCATACATATATCCTTTTTTTTTCTTAGTGGTTATTTATCAATAGTGCTTTCCTCTATCTTTCCTTGCTACAAGAATATACTATACCCCTAAGAAAATAAATGAAATGTTCCATAATTCCAGGTCTGCATGCCCTAGATGTGGGGATATGAATGCCGATGTGGCTCATATGATATGGTCCTGCCCAGGAGTATTAGGTTATTGGTTTAAAGTTAGTAATCTTGTGAGACAAGTAGTAGGGAATGATCAATTGCAGATAAGCTGGAAGATGATATTGGGGGATGTTGAAGAGTTGTTAAAAGGAAGACAGTTGTCTACTAGATTAATATCATATGCAAAGGTGATAATAGCAAGGAACTGGTTTGGGACACATCCACCATCAGTACAAGAATGGCAAGCATTGGTGGAGAAAGTTAAGAGGTAAGAGAGGTCTATAGCTGGGAAATCGAGAAAGAAGATGAGGAAATTTGCAGAAATTTGGGGGGCCAGGGAAGATAAAGTCTGTAAGATATGAAAGCTTGGCATATGTTTTTTATTTTATTTTTATTTTTTTCTTACCTCATCTCCGGGTGAAGAGGTTGTTAGGTTTAAATGGATACTCCAGTGGAAAACTTTTTTTTTTAGATCAATTGGTGCCAGAAAGTTAAACAGATTTGTAGATTACGTCTATAATTCTTAAACCTTCCAGCACTTATTAGCAGCTGTATACTACAGAGGAAATGATTTTCTTTTGAGACTTCCTTTCTGTCACGACCACCTCTGTCCATTTTAGTAAATGTCCAGAGCAGCATATGTTTGCTATAGGGATTTTCCCCTTCTCTGAACAGTTTCTGACATGGACAGAGGTGTCAGCAGAGAGCACTGTGGTCGTGACAGAAAAGAAATCCAAAAATAAATGAATTTCCTCTGTAGTATACAGCCGCTAATAACTACAGGAAGGATTAAGATTTTGTAATAGAAGTAATTTAGAAATCTGTTTAACTTTCTAGCATCAGTTGATCAGTTAAGGATATGTGATTTTCAATTTTGTATGAGGAAAGGGGGAAAGGAGAAGTAGGGAAGGAGTGGGGTATTTTAGTTGAGATATAGCTAAGTGATAGCTGAGTTTGATCCTTTCCGGCTCCTTCTCCCGTTTTCTCTGGGAAGGGGGGGGGGTTGATGGTATGGGTTGGGGGTGTAGGGATAAGGTATTTATACTGAAATATTGTAATTGTACTGAAATAGTATACCTGTAATTTTATGAGTGCAAAATAAAAGATTTTAAAAAGAAAAAAAGACATTGGGGGAGATTTATCAAAACTTGTCCAGAGGAAAAGTTGCCCAGTTGCCCATAGCAACCAATCAGGTCACTTCTTTCATTTTTAACAAGGCCTCTGCAAAATGAAAGAAGCAATCTGATTGGTTGCTATGGGCAACTGGGCAACTATTCCTCTGGACAAGTTTTGATAAATCTCCCCCATTGTCTCTATGCACAATCTAGCTTATCTATCTCATACACTAACTAAGGCCAATGTCATAGGTCACCAGCTAGTCTATAAGTTAGTTTTTGGAGCGTGGGAGGAAAGCTAAGCACAGAAAGGGAGAACAGACAAACTCTGAGCAGATGATGTCCTCAGTTGGATTTGAACCCAGGACCCTAGTGCTATGTAAGTAATTTGCAGTTGTGGAGAGCACAGTGTTATTATTGGGGCTGGAAATGAAATAATTGTCCATCTTCCATCAGTTTTCAATGCAACATGAACAATTTTCTACATCCTTCTTACTGTACATTATTCTGAAGTCTGCCATTAAGACCCCATTTAGTCTGGAACACAGAAAGAATTTATTGAACAGATGATCAAGTTGAACTTTTCAACACTTTGACTGAAAGGAGTCGCAGTTTATAATACATACATTCTTCAGATAGAGAATTAAATATATGTTCTACTGAAATAACCATCTAAGCCAATTATCCCATGGATTTAATAATATAGCTGTCCAAGTAACAGGGGCCCGAGGTTAGATTATTTTCAAATTACAATGCTAGGCTATCATAAATCAAAACTACAATTTTGAAACCATAATACAAAAGCATGAGATATAGTGCCATGGGCAGTGTTAACATGTGACATGTATTATTATCTGGAAGTCCTATCTGATCATCGTAAAACACCTTTAAATGAATGTGTCTCATTACAGATAGGAGGGCACTGACTGGCGGTCTGGTAGCGTCTTGCTTAGTTACAGTGCAGTGCTATGTAACTGGAGTAGGAGGTAAAAGCTTTAGCAAGGAAATGGGATCATCAGGACTCCCCCAAAGTGTTAATGGCACCGCAGGAAATACACAGGACAACTCAGAATTTAGGCTATTGGTTTTTAAGTCACAAATAATTAGCTTGGTGGTTGAAAGGTACAGGACAGAAAAACAATTCATACAAGATTGGTGATTGTGGCTGCAGGATAAATTGTATATTCCTTTTAAAGTCTCTACCTTGCATCAAGTGGGAAGGCGTTCCACAACCACCCTTAGGTAGCGCCTCCTAGTGTTAGAAGAAAGGCATGCCACAGACAGGGGCAGATTATAATGAAGGCAGTCTGAGCTACCATCTCAGGATCCCCAGGCGAGCGAGCGCCGCTTTGAACAGTATGTGCCCAGTTAGGGTGGGATCACACAACGTTTTGAAGATATGGTCACCGGATCCACATGGGGGGAGTGAAAACCGGGCACTCCCATATCCAAGCAGGACCCAGCCCGTATCTCATTCATTTGAATGAGCCGACCGCAGTGGTTTTAGGTCCAGTCACAAAACCGGATACAGGGCAAAAATGAACTGACCGGAGTCACAATCTGACTCCGGTCGGCTCTTTCAATTGAATATACGGAAGATACGGGGTTCCCTGCCTGCCTTTCCCTGTTTTGCCTGTCCTTTACCCTTGAACGGGCGGTGACATCACATTACAACTGCAGATTCCCTTATAATAGGTTGGACTCTTAGAGGTGTGCGACCTGTCTCCCGTAAGAGACCTTCTTCTCTCCGGGTAGCTGATCGGGGCCTCCCGATTTTATGCATTTTTCATGCATGTGTACATGCCTAATTTTTCTGGTACTCTCTGCTGACATCTCTGTCCATTTTAGCAACCGTGGATATTAGATGTATGCTAAGGGTAGCATGGTGGCTCAGAGGTTAGCACTGCTGCCTTGCAGCGCTGGGGCCTTGGGTTCCCACTATGTGCTGCCTAACATGGGGGACTCTATGTGCTGCCTAAATGGGGGATCTAACTATGTGATGCCTAAATGGGGCTAAAGCAAATTATTCCAAACCATTTAGGAATGTTAGGTGATTTATGCCCTTCATGGATTAAAACCAGACTCTGCATCAACTATGTAATTTTCCATGGGAGTTTTGCCATGGATCCCACTCCGGCACGCCACAGTCCAGGTGTTAGTCCCCTTGAAAAAACTTTTAAATCACTATTGTGGCCAGAATGAGTCCCTGTGGGTTTTAAAATTCGCCTGCCCATTGAAGTCAATGGCGGTGCGCCCGGTTCGTGAACTTTTGTAGAAATTCGCGAACCAAACATTTTATGTTCGCGACATCACTAGTGAGGAGTGCAATCCTCCTTAATATTAGGCTGAGCCCTCTTTCAGATACCTTCCTTCCCCCCTTGGCACAAGTGGGATATATGCTGAAAAGTCATCAAATTTTCACAAAAAATATTTTTCCAAAATTCTGTGACTTTACGACATATACACCACTTGCATGGATTGGTGCACTTATCAAACAGTATCCTCATAGTATCATACAGTGATCAATTGGCACAGTCATGAAATGTCCATATAAGATTGCTACCCAGTGCCTAAATAATATCTTAATGATACTCATATGTGCATCAACAAACATGGATGGTCACATAGCATAAATGCACAGACGTTTGCTATTTACATACATACACATGCACACTTACTGCACAGTACACATGCAATCCTACAAGCGTGCATGAGCACACATACGCAATACTTCATGGTCCAAATGCACTTTTAGAGTTTAAAAGCATCTGGTCAGTAAATTGGCAACATAAGGGAGCAAATAAAATAGTTGTGGTGTCCTGGTACCGTATTACATACCGTAGCTAGTGTAGAGGTCCCCAAAGTCAGAGTAACTACGCTCAGGTAGGGTCCCTCAGGTGGGACAGCCACTAGTCACCTCTTCTCAAGTCTAATTATCTAATGTTAATATATGTATATATTCAATAATAGTATATATCTAGGATAATGTATAGTACTTACCTTGTTTAGCATCGCAGGACCTTCGGTCATGTGACCATGTTAATCTCCTCTATGGTATGTTGGAGGAACTTAGGAGGTCCTTGGGTCAGGTGTTACCCACAAATCTTTGTAATGGTGATTGACACAAGTATGGACCAATTAGCGTTAGTCCAGCCCCTGCCCATATAAGGGAGCTGTAGCCAATTATCGCTCTCTTGGGTTGCTGCTCTCGTGGATGCCGGACTAGCAGGATGGATCTGCGCAACTTGCAAAGACACGCTAGGCCTGAAAAACCTACTGGCCTCAGCTGAACTAAAACCGTGAGTTCTAAACTACCCCCGCTAAAGCTAGCGTGACTACTGGACCGCAACTAATCCCCTAAATGCAGTGGAACAGCGCATAATGCCTAAAGACTCTAAATTGCTAAAGTCCGGACCTTTGTCAATCTCCAAAGAAAGCAGTTGTATGCATAGAGACTGTTCCATTATTGAAGCTTGCAGAAAATCTTCAGTAAAAGTTATACCTGTTTCAGAAACTCTCCGGTTTCTGGACATTCTACTATTCTCTACCTCCCTATCGCTCTTGGGAAGGGTGGTGGTAGGACAAGCATTACTGAGGAGCCCTCACCCTGGCATCACGAATAGCAAGGGTTACCAAGCACCCTTTAACTACCACACAGCTACACTACCCATACTCTACACCCCCCAGGCTATCACATAGCCTTTTAAGGAGTCACAGAAGAGCTGGTGATACTATATCTACTATAAACAAAAATAATCTTTGGAGT
This sequence comes from Hyla sarda, assembly GCF_029499605.1. Taxonomy (NCBI): domain Eukaryota; kingdom Metazoa; phylum Chordata; class Amphibia; order Anura; family Hylidae; genus Hyla; species Hyla sarda. The sequence goes on along the minus strand of NC_079197.1, from coordinate 127,903,147 downwards.
GCTGTTTCCTCTATCCTGCTATAGTTGTTTTCCTCATTTATAAACTCGGTCTCCTCATCTCAATATATATATATATATTATAGCTGTAATATCCTAAAATAAAAGATACTGAAATGGTTATACTGTCACACTGTGCAGAGTGCATATAAAAAGTGATGATATACTACATTCTATTACATTCAGAGAGTAAACTGCAATCTATTTGCATACAGTATTTCAGTGGAAACACACTTTCAGTGCCTTGCCAATTCCTAAACCACACGGGAATCTGTCAAGATTGAAGCTGAGTAATTTATTGGCTAGTAATTTTGAAATACAAGAAGAGAAAAGTGGGCAACCATGAAGGTTATTGGTATAGTGTTGTAGCTAGAGCAAAATGAGCCATGAGAGAATTCTATATTAAACCAGCATAAAATCACAAGGCCTCTGGGCAGCCAAATCAGAAAATTGTTGGGGCGATATTATTCTTACCGTCTTGGCGGGGGTATAAAATGTAGATTTTAGAACATGACATTGTATACAGCTCAAAACCTCTTTAGTCATAATCATTCCTTATACCCCCCCCCCCCCCTTAAAAGAGGGCTGAGGAGCTGACATGTTTGGCCGGGTTCACAATGTGCTTTTGTATACTTTTCACATATTTGTTTTATACTCCTGAAGATTGTAAAAATATATATGTCAGCAGTAAAAATGTATACTGCTTTGTGCCATATAGCAGAATCAATTTCCCATTAACTTACACATTGAAAACCTAAAGAGGATTGTAGCATGTTTATTTATTTATTTTATGTATACAATTATTTAGGCTACTATGCTTTGTATACAGCAAAATTAAACAGAATGAGGGTGCGTTCACACGCTATTTGTTTTTGCGGGTTTTCCACTGCGTATTTGAAAGTGGGCGGGCTCTTCTCGGCTGTCCGTAGCAGATTTTCCACGGAAGAATTTACGCTGAAAGGTTGAAAAAAGTCCATCACGTTCAACCTATATCCCTAATGAGTCCCAACCTTCTGTCCCTATAGACCTAGAATCCATAACATCTAATGTTACTCTTCTTCAAAAATGCATTCAGGCCCCCTTTGAACTCTTTTACAGAGTCTACCATGACCACCTTCTCTGCCAGAGAGTTCCATATTCTCACTGCTGTTACAGTAAAGAACCCCCGTCTGTGTTGGTGTAGAAACCTTCTTTCCTCTAGACATAGAAGAAGCCTTCTTTTTTCTAAACTAAATAACCCTAATTCTGATAATCTTTCTGGGTACAGTAGTCCTCCCATTCCCTGTATTACCCTGGTTGCCCGTCTTTGAACCTTCTCCAGCTCCACTATATCTTTCTTGTACATTGGTGCCCAGTACTGTACACAGTATTCCATGTGTGGTTTGACTAGTGATTTGTACAGTGGTAGAATTATTTCATTGTCGTGGGCATCTATGCCCCTATTGATGCACCCCAGGATTTTATTAGCCTTGGCAGCAGCTGCCCGACACTGGTCACTACAGATAAATTTACTGTTAACTAAGACTCCTAAGTCCTTTTCCATGTCAGTCGTCCCAAGTGTTCTCCCATTTAACAAATAATCCCAGCCCGGATTTTTCTTCCTCATGTGCATTACCTTACATTTATCAGTGTTGAACCTCATCTACCACTTCCCAGCCCAAACCTCCCACCTATGCAGTGCACTGTCCTCTATTGTGTATACAGCTTTACAGAGTTTAGTATTATCTGCAAAGATTGCTACTTTACTATTTAACCCCTCTACAAGGTCATTAATGAACATATTAAATAGAATAGGACCCAAGACTGACCCCTTTTGTCCCCACTAGTAACAGTCACCCAAACAAAATAAGTACCATTAATAACCACCCTCTGTTTCCTATCACTGAGCCAGTTACTTACCCACTTACACACATTCTCCCCCAGCCCCGTCCTTCTCATTTTATGCACCAACCTTTTATGTGGCACTATATCAAATGCTTTAGAAAAATCCAAATATATGACATCCAGCGATTGCCCCTGGTCCAGCCTGGAGCACACCTCCTCATAAAATCTGATCAGATTAGTTTGACAGGACCGATCCCTCATAAAGCCATACTGATATGGAGTCATACATTTATTTTTATCAAGATACTCCAAAACAGCATCTCTTAGAAAACCCTCAAAAAATGTACATACAATGGAGGTTAAACTAACAGGCCTATAATTCCCGGAGTTACGTTTTGACCCCTTTTAAAATATTGGCACCACATTTGCTATGCCCCAGTCATGGGGAACAGTCCCTGTCGCTATAGAATCTTTGAATATTAAAAATAGGGGTCTGTCTATTACTTAATTCCTTTAGAACACGGTCGTGAATGCCATCTGGACCTTGTGATTTGTCTATTTAGATTTTTGTAGGCAGCACTGTACTTCTTCCTCGGTTAGACAGGTGACCTGTACTGGAGAGCTTACCTTATCTCGCTGTATTTCACCTGGCATTCCACTGAATACAGTGGAGAAGAATTTGTTTAATATATTTTCTTTTTTTCTGATCCCCGCCTATAATTTCTTCCTCATCATTTTTTAAAGGGCCAACACTTTCATTTTTAACCTTTTGGCTATTTATATAAAGAACATTTGGGGGTTAGTTTTACTCTCTTTGGCAATGAGTCTTTCTGTCTCTATTTTTGCGGCTTTTATGTTTTTTACATAAATTAATTTTTTCTCTATAGCTTTTTAGTGCTTCTTCACTGCCATTCTGTTTTAGTAGTTTAAATGTTTTATTTTTGTAATTTATTGCCCCCTTTTTATTCATCCATATTGGTTTTCTCTTATTCCATAACCTTTTATTCCCATAAGGTATATACCTCTTAAAGTGAAAATTTTTAATATTCTTAAAAGTCTCCCATTTAGTGTCAGTATTTTTGTTTTTAAGGACATTATCCCATTTTATACTGTACTGTTAAGGGCTTCTCTGAGTTGATCAAACTTTGCCATCCTAAAATTCATTGTTTTTGTGGCCCCTCAAGAAGTTCCCTTATTGCAGAACAAGATATAATGTATCACATTATGATCACTATTCCCTAGGTATCCTTTCACCTGCCCATTAGTTACTCTGTCAGGTCTGTTGGTTAATATTAAGTCCAGTTTGTTTTACACTAATTGTAAAAAAGCCATGCATAGAGGGTTTTGTGTCAGTTTTTTGCATTTTCTAAGATGCCAATCCTGTTGCTATGCCCCAATGTGGGAATCATTGTATGGCTTGTACAAAGCCATTGCTTCTACACTTTCTAGGCACAAAACCTGTTGATTCTCCCAAAATAGGGATCATTTGGACCAAAAAATAAAAAAATTCATTGCTTCTTCTTGATGCCTCTGTGTGCATATAAACATGGGCCTCCTAGGTGAACTAACAGTGTTAGGCCCCTTTCACACTACCATTGTGACCCGGCAGGCAGTGGACATCAGAAAAGGAGGGGAGAATAGCGGGAGAAAAATTTGTGCTTGCGACGTCTTCTTCTCCCGCTACTCCCTCTACAAAAATAACTGCTCCTGATGTACCCAATTATAGTCAATGGGATCCATTAGGACCCATTGTTGCCCGTTGTGCACCGTCCCAATAACGGATGTTAAAGGCAAAAAAAAAATAAAAAATAGAGCCTAGTGCACAATGTTGGGGCACAATGGCAGTGTGAAAGTAGCCTTATACAGAGTTATTTAGGGCTTGTGAAGTGCATTTTGGAAAGAAGTGTAAAAACTGCCTTATTTACATTCTGGATGCATAAGGTGGATTAGTGTTGAGCAAACTTTAAAAAATGTTTATTTGCTGGGCTCGTAGTACATTTCACAATGGTTTGGTTTGCGGCAAATTAGGCCTTATCGAACCTGAATTGCAATAACCCTAATAACTTGCATACAACACTGCCTTAGATCTCTAAAGCCCTGTATAACACTGGTGGGGTCACCTAAGAATGTATTTCAGTAGTTTTAAGGCTAAGTTAATGTCAAAGTTACAGTGACATGAGGTAACATATGATAACTAATGGTTTTTAAAAAACACTGCACTAGCAGATTTTGTATGCATTTTAATACTTAAATAAAGCTGCATAAAGTATTTGTTGGTGGATGCTGCTGGTGTTAAAATGCACATTAACGTGTTGAAAGATGCAATGGCTTTTTCCAAGTGTTCCAAAACTTTTCCCTTTGGGAGTAGCTACAGGATTGGTGCCTCGTGGTTTTTTCCAAGCATTCCTTAAATTCTCATTTTTGGGGATCGCAACAGATTTGGTGTCCTGAAAGGTTAAGAAATAGCTTTTGTAAAAATGGAAAGCTAAATAAAAAATGATACTTTTTGTTTTTAAACATGTGTTGTGTAGGTTTAGGCCTGGTAGTAGCTGAAGCAAGGGTGGTGATAGAAGTAGTTGCAACAGTCAGGACAGGGGAGTGGGATCTCTGCGTACATTGGCCTGGTAATAGTAGGAGACAGCAGAGGGTGGTGCAGTGGTGGTAGTTGTAGCCAGTAGACAGCAGGGATGGTGCACTGATGGTAGTTGTAGTCAGTGGACAGCAGGGGATAGTGGAATGGCAGTAGTTGTAGCCAGTGGACATCAGGCAGTGGTGGTCTGATGGTTGTTGTATTAAGTGGAAAGCAAGGGTGGTGGTAGTAGTTTACAGCATTTAGCAGGGGTGGTGGTATAGTAGTATACAGTGTATAGCAGGGGTAGTGGTAGTAGTATCTAATCAGTGGCAGTAGGCACATTAGATTAAAACTTCAAACTGATCCTCACCTTGTTTATTTTAAGAAAGACTTACATGTAAATCACTCGGTTTCACAATCACCACGTCGCCCGACAGCAGCAGGATTTGGCCAGCTGTTGTTATCAGTATCCGGGACGTCATGGATAATGGCAGACATCAGCAATCCCGTTTATGTCTGACATTAACCTTTCGGATGCTGTGATCACTACTGATCACAGCATCTAAAGTATTGCGGGTGTGTACAGACACACATTGGCCTACCCGGGGTGAAATTGCGGGTGTATTATGTGTTAAGATGCCCGGCAGAGCTCTGCTCACTGACTACGGTCGGTTACAACACTCTTTTTCTATAATATGCCTTCTAGCAGACCACAGAAGTAGATCGCCGATAATACTGATCAGTGCTTTGCCTATGCTTAGCACTGTTCAGTATTTGCAATTAAAAGATTGCAATAAATCCTATGGGGCCAAAAAAGTGTTAAAACTAATGGGGAATTTTTTTTAACTAAAAGTGAAAAAGCCCCTCCCCCAATAAAAAAAAATTAATTCCTCTCTTTTCCTATTTTACCAAACAAAATGTAATAAAATAAAATAAATCAACATATTTGGTATTGACGCATGCGTATATGTATGATTTAATAAAATAAAAACTACAGATCACAGCGCAAAAAATGAGCCCCTGTATACTGAAAAATTAGAAAGGTTTAGGTGGTACCAATAGAGCATTTTTAAACATACTAATTTTGTTAAATAAAATTTTTTTTTTTAAAGCAGTTCAGTAATAGAAAAGTATATAAAGATTGGTATTGTTTTAATTGTATTGACCCAAAGCATTAAGAAAACGTAACATTTTACCGTAAAGTGTACAGTGTAAAAAATAGCAAAATGGTGATTTTCTAAGCATTTTCACCACCTAACTTTTTTTTTTGTGGCTGCACCGTACACTATATGGTAAAATGAAAAGTGTCAATACAAAGTACAATTTGTCGCGCAAAAAACAAGCCTACATATGAGTCTGTCTATGGAAAAATAAAAAAGGTATGCCTTTTAGTATGTTTTTGCTAATTTTTTTTAAATCAATCCTTTTATGGGCTAAAAACAGAATGAATCCAGATCAGTTGGAACACCCAGCATATAGAAAAAAATGCAATGCGCACAAACATGCAGGCATAAAAAACGATTTTAAAGCTTGCTTCCGTCACCCTATGCATTGACCCGATATGGCAGTATCTTTGAGTACAGCGCACAAAAAGAAAAAAAAAAAAATATGTGAATCAAACCATTTAAATGTATTGACAAAAAAAAAACAGTATTGATAAGAATCTGAAATAAGGAAGTGTTGAATAAGCCCTTAGGGCACAAGTGAGAGGAAAGTCTAGCGGATTGTCTGTTCTTCTCTATTAACTCCATCACAAAGACATTGACTTTCCCAGAGGAATTTCTAGGTCACTATCCCAGAATAGCTTTCCATAGTAATAGATGACATATATTTTAAGGCAATGAATGGGTTTGTGAAGCAAATTCATGGTCGTCCGTAGTCATTGGAGTAGACAAGCAGAGAACAATAAAAGTCAGAACAGAGGTTGGAAATAACACCTTAGCCATCCAAGAGCACTGCAATACCTGTACGTTATATACCAATGGTGTTTATAGTGGAGCCTGAACTCCAGGCACAACAGGATTGTTAAGTGGTGCCTGTCCTGGTGGTTGCCAAGGAAAAGCAATGCCTTTTCAATTGACTCATTGACTTCAGTCAAATGCATCATGTTTCAAGCCTTAAAAGGAACCTGTCACATTAAAAATGTAGTCGAATCTGAAGGAATACGTAAGGAGATTGATATATTGTTTTGTGAGAAAGTTTTCAGAATAACCCGTAATTTTTTCATGTTAATATCTGATCATTCTAAGCTAAGTAGTCAAGTGGGCGGTCCTACTCAGTGATTGTTGAAGCCCTATATGCACAGATAACTGCCAATCACTGAATGGAACCGCCTTCTTAATTACATAGCCCAAAAACAGAATTAAAGGGGTACTCCGGCGCTTAGACATTTTCTCCCCTATCCAAAGGATAGGAGATAAGATGCCTGATCGCGGGGGTCACCCGCAATCAGGCATTTTATCCCTCTATCCTTTGGATGGGGGATAAGATGTCTAAGCGCCAGAGTACCCTTTTAAAGCAAACACAGGGGTCCAGGGAGTCAAGATGACAGCCATAGATCTCCTTCTTTCCTCCATGCTTCCAATCGCTGATCTTCTGATACAATCTCGCTTTTTAGCAAAAGTAGTATATTAACAGAAAATATATGTAAATATAGGTATCATTGTAATCGTATTGACCTATGGAATAAAGATATCTTGTCAGTTTTACACTGTTTTGTTTTTTCTATCTCCCTCCAAAATATTTTTGGGTATAGCTGAACATTTTAAAGTAAAAGTAGAGTAAAATGTAAGATGTCATTACAAAATACAATTGGTCACATTAAAAAAAACTAGGCCTTGTATGGGTCTGTGGATGGAATAATAAAAGAGTTATGGGGGAGATTTATCAAAATCTGTCCTGAGGAAAAGTTGCTGTGTTGCCCATAGCAACCAATCAGATCGCTTCTTTCATTTTTGAAAAGGCCTCTGAAAAATAAAAGAAGCAATCTGGTTGCTATGGGCAACTTAGCAGCTTCTTGTCTGGACAGGTTTTGATAAATCTTCCCCTATGTCTCTTCAAGGTGAGAAGGAAAAATGAAAACTGGCTGTGTCCTCAACGGCAAAATGGGCCCAGTTCTGAAGGTGTTTAAGGGGTACTCTGGCCCTAAGACATTTTATCCCCTATCCAAAGGAGTATGGTGATGTCACGGCTCCGCCCCCGTGTGACATCACGCTCCACCCCCTCAATGCAAGCCTATGCGAGGGGGCGTGGCGGCTGTCATGCCTACTCCATTAGCCTTGCATTGAGGGGGCGGAGCGTGACATCACAGACGTGATCGGGAGTCATCAGACCCGGAGCAATGTTCACTCCGGAGGCTGATGATAGTGGGGTGCTGCATGAAAGATTGCAGGGGTCCCCAATGGCAGGATCACCGCAATCAGGCATCTTATGTCCTATCCTTTGGATAGGGGATAAGATGTCTTAGGGCCGGAGTACCCCTTTAATAAATGACAAGGCTGTCCTGAAGAGTTTACCCCCCAAAATTATTTGGAGGAGATTTATCAAACCCTGTGTAGAAGAAAAGTTGACCAGTTGCCCATAGCAACCAGATTACTTATTTTATGTTTCAGAGGCCCTTTGAAAAATAAAAAAAAGCGATCTGATTGGTTGCTATGGGCAACTGGTCAATTTCCCCAACCTCCCCTATATCAATTTAGACCACTTCTCCATCTCTATAACACGAGGCCAGCAGATTGGACTGCATTTTCAATGTGACAGGCAGTGTACAGGACCAGGAAAACATAGCTGCTTGCTCTGAAATATTGTCAATTTTGTGCATGGGATGTGTCTGGTTTGGCAGTTTAGCTTCATTAAAGTTAAAAGGTTTGAGCTGCAATACCACATATAACCTGTAGACAAGTGTGTCACTGTTTTCGTAATAAAGTAGCTGGTACAAAGTCAGAATTAAAGTATAATAAGCAGTAGAAAGATTTTGTACATGCAGAAAAAGCAGATTGATGGGTCAATGAATGCAACGAGAATAAGGGAAATGTCTAATAGTTCCCAGTAAGGTCTCATGCACCCATCAAATGCACAAGCTAACACTGAACAGTAGCTATACCAATGTTTCCCAACCAGTGTACCTACGGCTGTTGCAACAGCGGGATGCATACTAATTGGGAAACTCTCAGCTATACCATTTTGTGGTCCTAGGACATACATGTACATCATGTGTCGGGTGAGCGGACATGACGCGGGAGATGCCCATTGCTATCAGCAGCTGACGTCTGCCGGTAATGACATCGGAGATCACTCCGATGTCCGCCATTTAACTGGTTAAATACAGTAATCTATACAGATCACGGCATTTAAGCATTAACCCCTTAAGGACCGAGCATTTTTCAGTTTTTGCACTTTAGTTTTTTCCTCCTTACCTTTTAAAAATCATAACCCTTTCAATTTTGAACCTAAAAATCCATTTGATGGCTTATTTTTTGTGCCACCAATTCTACTTTGTAATGAAATCAGTCATTTTACCCAAAAATCTACGGCGAAACAGAAAAAAAATCATCATGCGACAAAATTGAAGGAAAAACACCATTTTGTAACTTTTGGGGGCTTCTGTTTCTACACAGTACATTTTTCGGTAAAAATGACACATTCTGTAGGTCCATACGATTAAAATGATACCCTACTTATAGGGGACCCTCCTGCTGTCCTACAGCTACAGCGGGACCAAACAGCCCCCTGAGCTAAGCGGCAGCAATTTTAATTTCACTTTAGACGCCGTGATCAACATTGAACGCCGCGTCTAAAGGGTTAATAGCGCACCGCGATCAGTTCAGCGCGCTATTAGCCACAGGTCCCGTGTTAACAACGGCCGGACCCGACCCGATATGACCCGTGTTATAGAACGTGAGCGGACTCAGTTCGTACAGGTACGCCTTAAGTCCTTAAGGAGTTAAATGCTGCTATTCCCTGGTGTCTAGTGGTCCCATAGCCCCCACACGATGTAATTATTTAGTCCCTTTAGTGCCCCCAAAAAATTATTGCCTTACAAAATTGTTCAATTCCATGTTTTTTTTTTTCAATTCTGCCCTACATATCATTTTTTTCTGTCTTTGTAGTACATTGTATGATAAACAAAAGTGTATTAGTGGAAAGTATAACTCGTCACTCAGAAAATAAGCCCTAATACAACATTGTCAGTCAAAAAATAAAGTTGTTGGTTTTAGAAGGTAAGTAAGAAAAAACGTGAGCCCCCCAAAAAATGTGCTGGGTAATGAAGGGGTTAATAGAGCAGTATAAAAAGGATTATGCATCATATGTGTGTAATACAGCCATGTCCTTTAGCTTTAAATCAACTGGTTAAAAAGTTATACAGGTTTGTAAATTACTTCTATCTAAAAATCTTGACCCTTCCATGACGTATCAGCTGCTGTATACCACAGAGGAAGTTGAGTTGTTCTTTCCAGTCTGACCACAGTGCTCTCTGCTGACACCTCTTTCCATGTCAGGAACTGTCCAGAGCAGGAGAGTTTCGCTATGGGGATTTACTCCTGTTCTGGAAAGTTCCTGACATGGACAGAGGTGTCAGTAAAGAGCACTGTGGTCAGACTGAAAAGAACAACTCAACTTCCTCTGAAGAATACAGCAGCTGATAAGTACTGGAAGGATTAAGATTTTTAAATAAAAGTAATATACAAATCTGTAAAACTTTCTGGCAACAGTTGATTAAAAAAATATATATATTTATTTCTCCGGAGTACCCCTTTAAGCTGCAGGTTTGCTGATTGAAGCCATAAAAAGTAAGGCCACCTCTAAAATAAAATATATTGCTTGTAATTCAGTGTTGGGGTTGCTACAATGTTTAATATGCTATCCATAAAACATCAGTCCTGGACTTATAAACCTGAACATGGGCGGAAAAGTTTGTTGACTGTGTCTTTTAACTCTCCCATCTTCTCGCCTTCAGCAGTGACTAAACGAACATCCATGTAAAGGACATTTCCAAGAATCAATTCCGCCTTAAATTTTGGGAAAAGGTCTATAACATTATATTACTTATTGACCTGTTGTCATCATTTGGCTTTTATTTCAAATAAACAATAAAGTCCTCCTTCCATTTAGATTAGTGTATCATTTGCAGCCGAGGATCCCCTTTCATTTCTCTCCCTGCATTGTATTGACCTATTTTGAATTATAATTGATTTTGATGTTGTTAATCCTCCGCTCCGTTCCATGGTTATGTTATTTTATTGTGCTGTTGCTGGTAAACACTTCAATAAAAAACCGGTGCTGTTCCAGTCAAGTATTAAAGCGTGCCCTGAATTACTTTTAGTGCACTTCAAAAAAGACCGGGGAGGTGTTCTCTCCGCGCTCGGTAACCGGTGTGATATAATATTGCACAGACTGTGTCCAGTAAATCACATTTTTTCATTGTTAATGTTGCTGCAAGTCTGGGAGAAAATAGTAGCGAAAGGGTCTGTAAATTGTCCCTGAAAGCTCTGTGTCTTTATTTGTTCTGTCTCCCGAAATGTATTTACATGATCCGGCCTGTATTGCTCGGGAATTTGTTTTCATGCGGCATGATTCGATTTTATTGCCCAGATATTACTTAAGTCTAAATCTATCTGCCTCAACAAACGCAGCACTTTATGTTGTAAACTGGCTTAAAGGTACAACCCCTGGTAAGTAGAACAGCTATAAAATTATTCCAGGCAGCATTTCCTACTTTAGTTCTCCTTCCGAAATTTTAGAGCAATAAACCATGTCAGCGGTGCAGGTCTTTAGACGCTGAAGTTTCATTGAGAAGGCTGGAGGAGACAAACACTTGTATATGTAGAGGAAGAGCGGTCCAAACCCGCAACTATGCCCAGTGTAAATATTTACCTAGTCACTTGATTCCCCTTTTACTAGTAGCATAATAGAAACTCTCAATACTTTGTAAAAAACTTGTAAAGCCTTTATAGTTCTCTGCTTGAAGGTTCTAAAAGAGTCTGAAATTCTTCAACCCAGAGACACTATCCTCACATTTATTGGACTTTTTAAAGTTTAAATCCACCATTTAGCTACACTGTTTACTATATGTAAAGAGAATCTTTTTTTTTTTTATAGTAACTAAGCCATGTCTCTTTAATAAGCTACTGGGACATGGCAGCTTGACCTTAACCTGTTGGGGACGAAAGGCGTATGCATACGCCCTTGCGTCCTGGTACTTAAAGGACATCTGTAGCGTGATTAACACTTATCCCCTATCCACAGGATAGGGGATAATTGTTTGATCGCGGGGGGTCCGACCACTGGGACCCCCTATGATCTCCTGTACGGTGGCGCGGCTGTCCCGTGCAGGGGGCGTGCCAGCCGCAGCATGACGTTGCGGCCGGCACGCCTCCTCCATACATCTCTATGGGAGAGGCGGGGAGGCAGTGTTCGTGCATAGAACTGCATTGGGACGGGGAGGAGACGGGGCATCACCGTCAGCCTCTAGGTCGACGCTACGCGCCTTAGCGCTCACTATGAGCGCTAATGGCGGCGCCCCGTTAGGGAGATCACGGGGGGGTCCCAGCGGTCGGACCACCCGCAATCAAACACTTATCTCCTATCTTGTAGATAGGGGATAAGTGTATATTGCGCTGCAGTTGTCCTTTAAGGACGAAGGGCATATGCATACGCCCGTGGGAATTTCGGTCCCCGCCGCGTGAAAATGTACCACTTCCATAAAGTAGAATATGTCACAAAAAAACTATCTCAGAATCAAATTTATAAGTAAAAGCATCCCAGAGTTATTAATGCTTAAAGTGACAGTGGTCAGATTTACAAAAAAAAATGCTCCCGTCCATAGGGTCATAATGGGCTCCGTCCCCAAGGGTTAAAGGGGTATTCCAGGAAAACTTTTTTATATATTTTTATATATATATATATATATATATATATATATATATATATATATATATAATCATCTGGCTCCAGAAAGTTAAACAGATTTGTAAATTACTTCTATTAAAAAATCTGAACCCTTTCAGTACTTATGAGCTGCTGAAGTTGAGTTGTTCTTTTCTGTCTAAGTGCTCTCTGCTGACACCTCTCTCGGGAACTGTCCAGAGTAGAAGCAAATCCCCATAGCAAACCTCTTCTACTCTGTGCAGTTCCTGAGACAAGCAGAGATGTCAGCAGAGAGCACTGTTGCCAGACAGAAAAGAACAACTCAACTTCAGCAGCTGAATTGGAAGGATTAAGATTTTTTAATAGAAGTAATTTACAAATTTGGGGAAGAAATGTATAGATTTGTGTAGCTCACTTAGTAGTAGATTGTACCTGAGGTTAAAGGTGTTGCCTTTACCCAAGAAGGCCTATAATTAAAATGTATGAAGGTATATAAATGTAATTTATATAAAACCAGTCCTCAAGGTACAATTTGAAAAAAGAAGAAGGATATAAGAAATAAGAGTTGGTCCAGTAAAAGTTAATATATGGTATTTATTGATTACAACAATTATTTAAAATATATAATATGGGACAACCTATTAAACCTCAGCAGGGCCCTTGCATGGTGTATAGGGGTCCAAAAGATGAGAATGGTAAAATGGAAAAAAGGTAAAACAATTATGTGGAGATAAAATTGTAAAATATAATAAAATATAATAATGTACTGTATATTGAAAGCAGTTATTGGCAGTCTCTGGTATAAATCAAGTTCCAGAGTTATACCAGAGACTGCCAATAACTGCTTTCGATATACAGTACATTATTATATTTTATTATATTTTACAATTTTATCTCCACATACGGTAATTGTTTTACCTTTTTTCCATTTTACCATTCTCATCTTTTGGACCCCTATACACCATGCAAGGGCCCTGCTGAGGTTTAATAGGTTGTCCCATATTATATATTTTAAATAATTGTTGTAATCAATAAATACCATATATTAACTTTTACTGGACCAACTCTTATTTCTTATATCCTTCTTCTTTTTTCAAATTGTACCTTGAGGACTGGTTTTATATAAATTACGTTTTATATAAATTACGTTTATATACCTTCATACATTTTAATTTACAAATTTGTTTAACTTTCTGGAGCTTTTCCTGGAATACCCCTTTAATGTCTCTTTTTCAACCTTGTCAACTATGTAAAATAGTTATAGCCCTTGTGCAGTAAAGGTCATAGACTCTGCTCCAACCCCCCCCCCCCCCCCCCTAAGAGATGAACTTGTGCTGACACAGGTGTGAATATTTAGTACCTGTAGGTAACCATTACATTTGGCTGATTTTATTTTTTTGGTACCTGTGAGAAGTCAGTTATTGTATTTATTGATGTCTAGTACATAGCATAACACCTATTTGGGTACTTTCCTAGTTATGTAGCCTAGTTAGGAGCCAGTAGAGAGAGAGAGAGAGAGATGGTAACCTGGTGCCCATTGAGTCATGTAGGCAGGTAGGTGATCTTATCATAAAAAGAAATGTAAATATTTTATTTCTTTCAATAGTTTTTTATTGAATTTCATCATAATAGAAAAACATAAACATATATAAAGGACAGACGCAGCTGTCAACTTATTATTTTACGACAACAAACACAGCGAACATTTGTTTACTGTATATAGGTAGACTTGGTTGTCGATTCAATCTTACATGTAAGATAGGCAGTTGTTTAACCAAACCAAAAGGAAAACAGAAATAAATAAAATAAATAAGAATAAAGGAAATATAACATCTCCGACATGACATACATAGCAGTATGTGTGTGTACCAATAATGTTATATATATTTTCTTTTTCCTCTATCCTTATATATCTGATGCATAATGAAACGTAGTAGAAACGTGCAAATGTCAAGACAATACTTATAGAACAAGATGATGATAAGGTTTAACTCTAATAATGGATGTCAATGTGCCTCTTGTAACATAGTGTCTTTGTGTAAGTATCATAGCAGTGGAAAAATCACTGTTACTCAAATATCTCTACAATGAGAGGACAGAGACCGTGATAACCATACTGGTGTTAAACATATCCAACTTTCCAGAACCCCTAGCTATAACCTTTTCGAATGAATATGTAGTATTTATGTTATTCAGGATGATATCAAAACAGGGGACCAATGGAGTTTTCCAGTGACTCAGTAATGTGTTTTTAGAAATTATCGTGATAATACAAAATAATTCTCTTAGTGGAGGGGGTATATTTTGTAAACCTATATAAAGAAGGGCTAGTTGGGGATTCCACGGAATGGAACAGTTAAATAGAGACATCAAGAGATTTTTGCACTCTGACCAGAATATTTGGATGATTGGGCAGTTCCATGGTATGTGAAGGAGGGTACCTTTATGACCGCAACGCCTCCAACAAAATTTTGAAGAACCAGGATAAGCTTTCGCAATCTTTTCAGAAGTAAAGTACTAAGTAAAGTAAAGGAGTAAAGTAAAGTAAAGAAATGTAAATATTTAGTACCTGACATTCACATCCTAACAGTGACTACCACAGTTACGCAATAACCATGGTCTCGCTGAAACATTGACAGGGAGCCTATAACAGTACCAGGTATAGCGTCACCTTTGCCTTGAAAGCCATGCTGCCCCCAGTGCCACACAACTGTTTCCTCCTCATTGCTCCACAACAGTGCTATTCATAGACATGCCATGATAGTACCAGCGACTCTGTTCACCAAACAGTGGCAGTCAAACCTTAAACCCCTCTATTTTAGTGCTATGCTGAGCCAAGAACAGAGCCCCATCACAATAAATTATAGTCCAGGCAAAGATTAATTCCAACACTAAGATCCAGAGCCTGGGACTGATGACATCACTGTTGTGAGATTCTGATGTCATGTAATGGGCCAAAGTAGACTATAAACTTTGAGGATACGGTCTTTCTCAGGTGTGTGCTCCAATATGCTATGTCAGACCGCAATTCGGGCACCTCCCCTGCTTCAGCCGAGGTTTGTATCATACTGCTACACTCCTTCCCTTTCCTTCCCTCCCTTCTGTTTGTTCTCTCTGTTTCTTAGCTGTCTTGTCTCTTTCTTACTTTTTCTTCTTCCTGCTCGCCCTGAGACTTGGCCCCTGTTGCCCAGAACACACCCCACTTCTTACATGGCGTTGCCCGGAATCCATTAGTATGACAGCCAACCTTTTCTCACTCCTTTATACCTGAGCCTGGGGTCATTGCTTTTCGTTCTGATCTTTATCCTGAGTGAGTTTCTTTATTTATTTATTTTTTCTGTCTTCTAACCATAATGTAGTGTATTGTTACGAGGTTGTTGACCCTATGCCTTACAATTATGAGCTGTACTGATGCTTATCTTCTGTTACCAATTGTTTGTTGAAAACTTTAATAAAACTTTACCTTAAAAAAAAAAAAACTTTGAGGATACAGTTTCCAGGTTCTGTCCAGATCTTCATTTTTATTATGTCCCACCACCTCAGCCTCAGAATGCAGAACTGTGCCTGTCCCTTGAGGGACTAAAGTGGTAATGTTTTTTCCTAAGGAGAATGTTATAAAGACATGTGAAGACTTATATGTCATTTACGCCTGTCTGGGAAGAAAGAATATGCAAAGTAGCTATCACATTCCATTGCCAAAGATTGAAACTAACTGCAAAATGTATTTAACTATATAAATAGTAAAAAGGTTAAAAATGAAAGTGTTGGCCCTTTAAAAAGTAATGAGGGAGATGTTATAGACGGTGATGAGGAAAAAGCTAATGATTAAATACATTTTTCTCCACTGTATTCACAGAGGAAAATGAAATGCAAGGTGAAATATAGCAAGATAACATAATCGCCACAGTACAGGTCACCTGTCTATCCCAGGAAGAAGTACAGTGCCGCCTACAAAGAATTAAAATAAACAAATCACCAGGTCCAGATGGCATTCACCCCCGTGTTCTAAGGGAGTTAAGTAATGAAATAGCCACACATTAGCCGCACTCTCTTGAAAAAGTTAGCGCAGACTGATGAAACGTCGGGGTTGGATGGCTAACGGATTACATATTTTAATTAGCAGCCCTATGTGTTACATAATACACGTCAGCATATACCCAAATTGGAATTAACAGTACGGTCACGGTGACTACATGTATACAGGGTTATAGCGACCTTACAATTGTAACATATGTTGTGCTTTTAAAGTAAGGATCATACTCACCATTTTAAGAGACATAAATAAAATATTGAAGTTTTAAAAGTTTTATTTAGAGGGAATTTCTAGTTTAGGGTGCACCCCTTTGGGGGGTTACCCCTAAAGTTTTTGTTCACAAGTAATGTAATAGACAGACCCCTATTTTTATTGTTCAGGAACTATATAGTTGCAGGGTCTGTTCCCCTGGACTGGCACACAGCAAATGTGGTGCCAAAAAGTGACTCTTGTTAGTTTTACCTCTGTTGTATATAAATTGTTTAAGGGTTTTCTTAAAGATGCTATATTGGAATATCTCAATGAAAATAAATGTATGACTCTATATCAGATTGGGTTTATGAATAATGTGTCAAACTAACCTGGTCAGCATTTATGAGAAGGTGAACTTCAGACTGGACCAGGGTGAATCACTGGATGTTGTACATCTTGATTTTCCAAAACATTTGAAACGGTGCAACATGAAAGATTGGTGCATACAATGAGAAGGATTGGGCTGCGGGAAAATGTGTGTAAGCAGGTAAGTAACTGCCTTAGTGATAGCGAGCAAAGGTTGGTTATTAATGATACATACTCTGTCTATGTGATCACTTTTTCCAAGTGGTAAAGTCAGTGTTTCACTCCAACCAGGAGTCTTGGAAACTGACTGGGAATGTATGCTAAACCAAAATACCCATGCAGACAGCTGTTGTTACATAGCTGTTCACTGTGTCCCATTTGCACCTATTTATTTGTGGTCATTGCTCTGAATTATATGAAGGTCATTGCTCTGAATTATCAGGTTAGCTTTGTAATTTGTCAGCGGCAAATCCTCAACCATGTGAAAAAATTTCCTCAACTCTATTTGTCACATTTGATTGTGGTTTCCCCATATCTTGTATTGATTCTAGCTGGAGGTAAGCGCTGACCGGAGGGCACGGGCTGTAGTCTCACACGCAGGTTGCGGAATAATACGAGGAGCCAGTTAATTTTATTGTCAATCAAGTGTTATGAATTGTTACAGTCAGGAGGAGTCATTTACATAAATAATGGCAGACATTAGATGTCATTAAAAACAATTATGGCTAGGTACTGTGAAATACCCATAGCAGCTAGTACCATTTAAAGAGACTTTAATCAGATGCAAAATTGAATCAGTACATGAATATCCTTAGTCTTACATGTAAATCATACAAGCCTAACTGGGGAAATCCAGACACCTGCATTAATATCCAGGCATCATATTAAAAGGAACTGCTCATTGCTCTTGGCTGTTCTTTAATCTCTAGATTTAAAAAATAAATAAATACTCCGTCCCTAGACATCTTATCCCCTATCCAAAGGATAGGGGATAAGATGACTGATCGCAGGGGTCCCGCCGCTGGGGACCCCCGCGATCTCAGCTGCATTACCCAAGACATCCGTGCCGGATGACTGGTGATGTGAGGCAGAGGCTTATGATGTCACGGCCATGCCTCGCTCGTGATGTCACAGCTACACCCCCTCAATGCAATTCTATGGGAGGGGGCGTAATGGCCATGACGCCCACATCCATAGACTTCCATTGAGGGGCATGATCGTGATGCCACGAGCGAGGCGTGGCTGTAACATCAAGAGCCTCTGGCGATGCACTCAATGCTCTAAACGAACGCTAGGTGCAGC
Organism: Hyla sarda; assembly: GCF_029499605.1. Taxonomy (NCBI): domain Eukaryota; kingdom Metazoa; phylum Chordata; class Amphibia; order Anura; family Hylidae; genus Hyla; species Hyla sarda. Next base: position 127,884,995 of record NC_079197.1, on the reverse strand, counting down.
AGGGAGATTGTGGGGATTCCAGCGGCAGGACCCCCGCGATCAAACATCTTATCCCCTATCCTTTGGATAGGGGATGAGATGTCTGGGGACGGAGTGCCCCTTTAAATCTATGGTTTTATTTATCAAGAAAAATCTCATCCTCGATGGTCTTAAACATAGGTAAATACAACAGATGAACAACAAAACCCAATGGATTCCACCTGGTCATTGTTTATTTAGCAATAACTAAGTCAAATTGGAAGTGTCATGTGTGTCATGCTTGTAGAACCAGGGCCTGTTCTTCCTATAGGCGAATGAGGCAGCCGCCTATAGTGCACTTTCAAGGGGGGAGCACTTCCCGGTGTCAGTACACTTACGTTTCTGTCACTGAGCGATTCGCACACTGTCAGTACACTCAGCGAGAGCAGCACCTGTGATAATCAAGGAGGGGAAGTGTGCTCTCTCTGGCATCCGCGGACAGCGACTCCACCCCCTGCCTGGTCCAGCGGATTCAGGACTGACATCCACATCCACCAGGCTGGGTGACTAAGTAGGTGCTGTGTCAGTTCTGCACTGAGTGCTTTGATTCTTCTGTCTGTGTGCATGAAGAATAGTGCTCCGTGCAGACAGTGACAGCCTTCTGTCGGGGGTCAGTGTTTCCCAAACAGGGGGCATCCAGCTGTTGCAAAACTTCAACTCACAGCATGTCTTTGGCTGTGTGGGCATGCTGGGAGTTGTAGTTTTGCAACCCTGGTTGGAAAAAGCTTAAAGATAGATCTATCTATAGATAAATCGATCTAGCTATCTCATATCTATCTATCTCATATCTATCTATCTAATCTATCTATCTCATAGCTATCTATCTATCTCATATCCATCTATCTATCTAATCTATCTATCTAATCTATCTATCTATCTATCTATCTCATAGCTATCTATCTATATCATATCTATCTCATATCTATCTATCTAATCTATCTATCTCATAGCTATCTATCTATCTCATATCCATCTATCTATCTAATCTATCTATCTAATCTATCTATCTATCTATCTATCTCATAGCTATCTATCTATATCATATCTATCTCATATCTATCTATCTAATCTATCTATCTCATAGCTATCTATCTATCTCATAGCTATCTATCTATATCATATCCATCTCATAGCTATCTATTTCTCTATGGCAATAATCGCACAGCACTCCAAAAATGTGAAAAAACTGTGATAGTTTATTCACCCATGTCTATGTGATGTTTCGGCTACCCGCTTGCAGCCATTCTCAAGGCTTGAGAATGGCTACAAGCGTGTAGCCGAAACGTTGCATTGACATGGGTGAATAAACTATCACAGTTTTTCCACATTTTTGGAGTGATGTGCGATTATTGCCATTGAAGTTTGTGGGGATCCGTGACCTGGTCCCTTGGCCTGCTTGCACCCTTCATTATCGACAACTTCTGGTTGTGCTGCTTCTCCCCCCTTCTACTATCTATCTATCTATATTCCAAGAAAAGTAGCACAACCTTGATAGTAGATTTGCGATAGGTGCACGCTACACGGGAGCCTGGGTTAGGGCCCCACTTCAAATAGTATTCCAGAGAATAGCATCACACAAAAAAATTGTGAAAAAAAGTTGGTTTATTTCATCATTCCAGTGTAAAAATCAGGAGAGCAACGTTTCCGCGGCCTCTCGCCGCCATGATGAAATAAACCCACGTTTTTTTTTTTCACTTTTTTTTTGTGTGCTATTATTCTCTGGAATACTATCTATCTACCTCATTATCTATCTATGTATTCAGGGCCCTCGCCACCTAAATGCAAGGTAGGCAGCCACCTAGAGCGGCATCTTAAAGGGGGTGCTGCTCCATCCGCTGCAAGAAAGTTACTGTTTGTATAAGAGTACAGCGCTTCCTGGCTCAGGTCCCGCTTCCCTGCTTCCTAATAACATGTTCAAGATACCCCTAGTCCGGGCTGGTAGAAGAGCTCCTGCTGCGCGCATGCTCCCCCTTACCTACTCCTGCCCCGCTTCTGTTAACGATGGTGCAGCCTTTCCACTATACAGTAGCACAGCACCAACAATGTGACCTCCCCCTCAGGGGCCCCCTTATGCTAATGAGAGAGCAGCACTCCTGCTACACAGCGCTGACACTGCTCTGTACATTGTTCTGTTCTGGCGTTGTGATTCAGTCACGGTATGGCGCTATCATTCTGTTCCTGGATGGCGGTGTTATTCAGTCACGGTCACGGAATGTTGTTGTTTTTCAGTCATGGTATGGTGGTATTGTTCAGTTCTAGTATGGCGTTCTTATTCAATTATTGTATGGCGTTATTGTCCTGTTCTAGTATGGTGGTTTTATTCAGTCATTGTATACAGTGTTGTCCACAAACAAATGAGGGAACACAGTCTAAAGCCATGTTTACAGATTTGACAAAAATCTGATTTTTACACGGGGGTGTCAAATTTAGGTTTTGCCTAGGGCGGCAAAAATCCTTGCACCAGCCCTGTGTAGAACCACCAGCAGCAAAAACTTGAATGAATGGTTTTCTAGATGACTCTATCAGCCACATTATATTTAGTAATTTTGTCCTATTCTTCTTTACAATGTTACTTCAATTCATTGAGGTTTGTAGATATTCATTTACGTACAATTCTGTTAAGGTCCCACCACAGAATTTCCATTGGGTTGGGGGCTGGACTTTGACTGGACCATTGCTAATTCTTTTGCAGATTCGCTGATGTGCTCTGATTTATTGTCTTGTTGAATGACCAGTTTCGGACAAGATTTAGCTGTTGAATAGATTTTCATACAAAGGAGTTCAAGGTCTTCTCAATGCCTTGAGAAAGTTCCTGGAGAGGACATGTACATGTTGCTTGCACCCTTTTTGATGGAATGAAGTTAACTAAAAGAGTCCCTGTCAAAAAGTACTCCCCCCTCCCTGTACATTCCCCCCACCCTAATAACCCCCCCCCCCCCAGCCTTTATTTTTTATTTTGTTTTGTTTTTTAAACCATTTTTGGCTTTCTTTGGCCCCTTTCTCCAGCTCACTGCATGTGAGCATCGGCATACGGGAGGGAGCGTTCCCCGGAAGGCGCAACGTCAGCTAAAGCCATGCTGGGGTGAACATCTGCACTCACTCTTCTATGCTTCGCTCACACTACAAGCGCAGCATAGAAGAGACAGCCAATCGCTACAGGCTGACCTCCTTCCCCTCATCTCTGCATGTGTATCACAGAGAGGAGGGGGAATTATAGCAGACCTGCAGCGATTGGATGCACACAGCTTTCGCTCTGCCCTGCATGATTCACAGGGCAGAGAGTGAACGCAGTGTATAGCTGAGGTCCCGCCCACACTTCCTGACATTGGTCTCATGCCTCTGAGTGCGGCTGGCACTAGTAGGGAGACCCCTAGTGGCCAGATCTTTAAACATAAAAAATATATATGAATAGTGAAAAATTTTCATTAAAGTATATTAGAAATATTTTTATAATAAGTTAAAGGAGAAGTATCATGTAAAAAAAAGATCCCCAGCTCTCCTTCACAGCGGCGTGTCATAAACCCAGAGCGGGGGCTGCCACGCCCCTCTATACAGCTCTATGGGAGAGCCAAAGGCTTCCCCATAGAAGGCGTGGTGTCCTCCCCCCGCTTCAAACAGGGGATCACAGGGGGGGGGGGCAGCACTCAGACCCCCTGTGATCTAAAACTTATCCCCTATTCTTTGAATAGGGATAAGTTTTTTACATAATACTTCCTTAAGGACTCCGTGTTTTTACTTTCGTTTTTTCCTCCCTACTTTTACAAATCATAACCCTTTCAATTTTGCACCTAAAATTCCATCTTATGGCTTATGTTTTGCGCCACCAATTCTACTTTGCAGTGACATTGTGCGACAACATTTTCTACGCAGTGCATTTTTTCATTAAAAATGTATCTCTTTATTCTGTAGGTCCATACGATTAAAATGATATCCTACTTATATCTGTTTGATTTTGTCGTACTTCTGGAAAAAATCATAACTACATGCACGGAAATGAATACGTTTAAAATTGTCATATTTTGACCTCTATAACTTTTTTTTTTTCCACGTATGGGGCAGTATGAGGCCTAAATATTTTGCACTGTGATCTGAAGTTTTTAGCGGTACCATTTTTGTATTGATCAAACTTTTTGATCGCTTTTTATTAATTTGTTCATGATATAAAAAGTGACCAAAAATACGCAATTTTGAACTTTGGAATCTTTTTGCGCATTTACCATTGACTTTGCGTTTAAATTAATGAGATATTTTTATAGTTAGGACATTTCCGCACGCGGCAATACCACATATGTTTATTTTTATGTACAGTTTTATTTTTTTAAATGGGGAAAAAGGGGGGTGGTTTTAACTTTTTTTAGGGAAGGGGTTAAATGATCTTTAATAACTTTTTTCACACTTTTTTTGCTATGTTATAGCCCCCTCTAGGGGCTATAACACTGCAAGGGGCTATAACGCTGCACACACTGATCTTCTACACAGATCACTGCCATGCATTAAAGGGGTACTCCCCTTTTTAAATCAACTGGTGCAAGAAAGTTAAACAGATTTGTAAATTACTTCTATTAAAAAATCTTAATCCTTCCAGTACTTATTAGCTGCTGAATACTACAGAGGAAATGGTTTAATTTTGGAACACAGAGCTCTCTGCTGACATTTTAAGAACTGTCCAGAGTAGGAGAAAATCCCCATAGCAAACATATGCTGCTCTGGACAGTTCCTAAAATGGACAGAGATGTCAGCAGAGAGCACTGTAGTCATGATGTCAGCAGAGAGCTCTGTGTTCCAAAAAGAAAAACATTTCCTCAGTAGTATACAGACCCTAAAAAGTACTGGAAAGATTAAAAAATTTTTAATAGAAGTAATTTACAAATTTGTTTAACTTTCTGGCACCAGTTGATAAAAAAAAAAAAAAAAAAAGTTATCCATGGGAGTACCCCTTTAACATGGCAATAATCATTGTAGATTGCTCAAGCCATCGATCGGATGCACCGGAGACAGGTAACGGACCCTCCGCTCGTGTTTTAGCTGATCGGGACATCGCGATTTCACCGCAATGGTTCCGATCAGCCCAACTAAGGGTGGTTTCACACCACATTTTGTACTTACAGTTCCTCTATACAGCTGGGAGGAGGGGGACGAGGCTTAATCGCTGCACCTGCACTCAGCCGTATAGGGGAACCGCATTTAATGCATGTCCATGAGCCGACCGGAGTGAACCGCAGCCTCCGGTCGGCTGCGTTTTTGGCCGTATGCGGTTTCCCAACCGTAGGCAAAAACGCGGTCGACCACGGCTCATAGACATGCATTACATACGGTTCCCCTATATGGCTGAGTGCAGGCGCCGCGATTAAGCCCCTCCCTCCCTCCTCCCAGCCGTATACGGGAACCGTAAGTACAAAACGTGGTGTGAAACCACCCTTAGCTGCCGGGAGTGTATTTTTGTTACTTTAGATGCAGTGATCAACTTTAAATGTCGCATCTAAAGGGTTAGTAGCATGCTAACGATTGGTGCTGCACGCTATTAGCCCAGGGTCCTGGCTTTCATTAGCCGCATGGACCGACCCACTATGACGCGGGGTCATGGCGTGACCCTGTGTTAAAGACCGGAAACGGGTGCAAGGCGTACAGGTACACCTGGCATCCTTAAGAGTTTAACCCCTTAACGACGAAGGACGTAAATGTACATCCTGGTGACGTGGTACTTAACGCACCAGGACGTACATTTACGTCCTAAGCATAACCGCAGGCATCGGAGCGATGCTTGGATCATGCGCGGCAAGTCCTGGCTGTTGATCGCAGCCGGGGACACGCCGGTAATGGCGGACACCCGCGATCCCGCAGATGTCCGCATTAACCCCTCAGATGCCGTGATCAATACAGATCACGGCATCTGCAGCATCGCGGTCACTTAAATGGATGATCGCATCGCTCGCAGCGCTGCCGCGGTGATCCTATCATCCAGCACGGCAGACAGAGGTCCCCTCACCTGCCTCCGCTGCCTTCCGGGAGTCTTCTGCTCTGATCTGCCTTCCCGCAGACCAGAGCAGATAACCGATAACACTGATCAGTGCTATGTCCTATACATATCACTGAACAGGATTAGCAATCGAATGATTGCTATAAATAGTCCCCTACGGGGACTATTAAAGTGTAGAAGTAAAAGTAAAAAAAGTAAAGAAATAAAGTAAAAAAAATTTGAAAAACCCCCTCCCCCAATAAAAACGTCAATTGTCCCATTTTCCCTATTTCACCCCCAAAAAGTGTTAAAAAAATATTTTATATACATATTTGGTATCACCGCGTGCATAAATATCTGAAATTTTAAAATAAAATGTTAATGATACCGTACGGTGAACGGAGTGAACGTAAAAAAGAAAAGTCCAAAATAGCTGCTTTTTTTTATAACATTTTATTCCAAAAAAAATTTATAGAAAATATATTAAAAGTTTTATATAAGCAAATATGGTATAAAAAAAAGTACAGATCACGGCGCAAAAAAAGAGCCCTCATGCCGCTGCTTATACAGAAAAATGAAAAAGTTATGGGTCTTCAAAATAGGGGGATTTTAAACGTACTAATTTGGTTTTAAAGTTTGTGACTTTTTTAAGTGCAACAGTAATAGAAAAGTACGTTATCATGGTATCATTTTAATTGTATTGACCCAAAGAATAAAGAACACGTCATTTTTACTCTAAATTGTGCGTCGTGAAAACGAAACCTTCCAAAATTATCAAAATTGCAGCTTTCTTTTTAATTTCCCCACACAAATAGTATTCTTTTGGTTGCGCCATACATTTTATGGTAAAGTGAGTGATGGTATAACAACAAACAACTGGTTGTGCAAAAAACAAGCACTCATACTAGTCTGTGGATGAAAATATTAAAGAGTTATGATTTTTTGAAGGCGAGGAGGAAAAATCGAAAACGTAAAAATAAAATTGTCTGCGTCCTTAAGGCCCAAATGGGCTGCGTCCTTAAGGGGTTAAGGAACAACATTTTAAATTTAACATTCAATGACAGTGCCCATTTAATTTTTTCACAAATTTTTTGGAGTGTTGCAGCAGTGAATATTTTTTTTTTTTTTTGTTCGGATCTAACTTGGGACTTTGGACCCAGTCCCACCGGAGACTTCACCCATCTCATGGAATGACTCCTTCTGTGAATGTGCTGCAGATTTTAATTTTCAATTATTATTTACATAAATATGCAGGTAGACCAGGCCTCCCAACCCTCCTTATTCAACTGAGACAGTCCATGCCCTGCTGTCTTGGGATTTCTGCCACATGTCTCAGCAAACCAATACATGTTCAGATCCCTGGGCAAGTGCTGATTTTCAAGTGTAGCTGTGTAGTAAGGATGCACATGCAGTTGAATATTTGTGGACAGAGAGCCATAATCTTCCGTCTCCTGTGATTTACAAGGATGGGAGCAGCTGAGCACAACAACTTCCCAATGAAGGCATGACAACTCCACACAGGGACAACATATTACTACTGCACTAACTTATACTGTTATTAAATTAAAAAAACATTTTACACAGATCATTATCACTAGAGATGAGCAAATTTTTGTAAAATTCGATTCGGCCGATTTGCCGAATTTGCCGAAAAAAAATTTGGTTTGGTCCGAATTTATTTGCGGCAAATTCGCCATTAAGACTATTTCTGGCCTACAGAGAGCCTCAATACTGGTGTAGAACACTTTGCCTTGTCGCAACATGCATAGGGAGTGTGCTGTGTTAGTGAAATAATACTGTTATTCAGTATGACATGCAGATTGTTTTGGAAACAATGAGAATGTAGTGACAAGGGTTGCCTTCCATTCAGTACTTCTTATCTGGCTTTTATGAATTAAAATTATTTATTTAGATTCTATTACTATAAGTCACTCTTCATCAATTCTAAATTTTAAACATCTAACCCCTTCTGGACTCAACCCATTTTGGCCTTAAGGACTCGCCTCCTCGCCTTCTAAAAATCATAACTCTTATATTTTCATCCACAGACGAGTATGAGGGCTTAATTTTTGCGTGACCAACTGTCCTTTTAATGACAGCACTCATTTTACCATAAACAATCTAAAAATACTATTTGTGTGGGGAAATTGAAACGAAAACTGCAATTTTGTTAATTTTTGGAGGAGACCATACAGTGGCTGAATGACACATACTGGAGGTGGCGGCAGCATGAGGAGACCATGTAGTGGCAGAATGACACATACTGGAGGTGGCAGAAGCATGAGGAGACCATATAGTGGCCGAATGACACAGTGTGGAAGTGGCTGCAGCCTGAGGAGACCATATAGTGGCTGAATGACACAGTGTGGAGGTGGTGGCAGCATTAGGAGACCATATAGCGGCTGAATGACACAGCTTGGGGGTGGCAGCAGCATGAGAACATATGGTGGCAGAATGAGACAGCCTGGAGCTGGCATAAGCTTGAGGAAAACATATGGTAGCAGAATGAGACAGCCTGGATGTGGCATCAGCAGCATCAGGAGTCCTGAAAGTGACCCGGTGACAGAGTGGGGAGGTGGGTGGCAATACCAGTACCCGGTGACAAAGGTGGGTGAAAGAAGAAGAACTTGGCATCAGATGTGTGGCATCAGGCGGGTGGCAGGAATAGTAGCTGAGGCAGGTAGGCAGAAGAAAATGGTCTCTTTTGTAAAAGTGTTAATGTGCACAAGTATTGAGGATATGCATTACATAAAACTTAACTTTTAATAATATTCTTAGGATAAAATATATATACCCAAATTTTTATTTTATTTTTTACAAAAGGAAAGATGTGCAAAAAACACCATGTGCCACCTACACCACCAAGTATTGATGTGATGCAAAGACCTCTAAAAGGTGGAAGGGAAAAACATATGGTTCATTGTAACCGATGGGGGTAAAAACTTCCTGTTGGGAATCACGGCAGGTGGACAGCAGGTGGTGGATCCTCTGGGCCTGTGTGGAGTATAATGTGAGCCGTGCCAGGGTGCAGAGTCTAAGGTGCCGCTGGTCTTCACCAGAGCCCGCCGTAAAGCGGGATGGTCTTGCTGCGGCAGGCGGCACCCAGGTAGCTACCCCTGGCACGACTCTTCCACACAGGTAGCTGGGGGGTGGCATGTCAAAGAAGGAGACTGGCAGGACGTGGCAAGATGGCAGAAGGTCAGGGCAGGAACACAGGTACAGGGTAGGAAGGTAACAAGGATAAAAGACACAGGAGCTGAGACACAGGACTTCACATTGGCATAGACAACCAAAGATCCATCAAGGAAAGCAGGGAGGAGCAGATACTTATGGAACAGGGGACAGGTGCATGACTTGGAATCCCCATCATACTTGGGAGGTAAAGGAGGGCATAACTGGGAAAAAGAAGACACTGCAGGAGCTGGAGATGGGAGTGGGCCAGATTGTGGTACCTGCTGCTGTTGCAAGGCCAAAAGCTGTTGCATCATGGCGGCTGAAAGTTGAGAAAATTGCTGCGCCTGTTGGGCCAACTGCTGTGACTGACGTACCACAACGGAGGGAAGATCCGTGACTTCAGGCAGGGGTACCTCAGCGGGATCCATGGCCGGATCTTACTGTAACACTCACGTTCCAGAAGACAGGAAAACTGGCGGATGTGGATTCGCTAGACCTGTGTGGCAGATGACTCGGACCATACCAGGGAGGGGAGTCTAAGGTGCTGCTGGTTTTCACCAGAGCCCGCCGCAAAGCGCGATGGACTTGCTACGGCAGGCGGCACCAAGGTCACTACCACTGGCACGGCTCGACCACACAGGCGGCTGAGGAGATGCGAGGCACAAGAGGGATAAGGCAGCTCATAGTCTGGATAAGCAGAAGGTCAGGGCAGGCGGCACTGTAACGTAATCAAGACGTTGCAGGAGTTCAGTAGGCAGGCGGCAGAGGAGCAAGGTCAAGTCACAAAGCAAGGGATCAAACCCCTGAGGAAGTTGCCATTTCAGGCAACGGAACGCGTGGGGTTTGGGTGACCCCGTCCTCCTCCATCTACCATTCTCCACATCAGCCCCATTTCAGTCTGGGACGCTCGTTTCTGGTTTTGGATTATTTCTGCTAAGTATCAAATTACACCCACTAGTTTGTATTACTTATTACTGTGACTTATTCTTCTTATTTACCTGCTGCGTTTACTATGGTATTCTAGTATATTGCTATTTGCATTACTTTGCACAGGCACTGGTCACTTTAATTACAATTGTCACTACTATTCTGTATCTTCTGGGTTGTATTTTCTTATCATATATTATATTTTTTGCCCAGACTTGGTTGGCACTTGGGCTATGGATTATTGATTGTATTCATTGTTAGGAGGACGGGTGTCAACATAGGTGAGGGGGTTCATGGCCCCTCCCCTTAGTTGTGCACTGGCATGTGTAAGCCAGTATTTTAAGTGTTTTTAACTTGCTAGTGTCATGCACTGATTGGCCATTATGTGTGCAAATTGGTCCTTTTTGTGTGTATATACATGATATTTTTTTCTGAATAAAAATTGAATTAATTAGTTTTGGTGTGCTACTTTATCAGTGAATCCTTTTTCTTGTTTATTCACAGATCGTCCCTCAGTAAAACAGTCATCAGGTCCAATCCCCAAATGACCTCAGTCAGGACTCTCACTTTATGTCACCTCCTGCCCCTATGTAAAAATTATTGTAGAATGTGTGCCATTGGAGGCGTTGATAGATACAGGGTCACAAGTGTCCCTGGACCTAAAAATGTTTTCTATCAGCATTGGGATGCTAGTTTTTTGTGTGAACCGGAGGATGTTAACTTCAGCGTAGTTGCGGGTAATGGGCAACCAGTCCCCAGATATGGATACTGGGAGCCAACCATTCAGTTGGGAGAGCAAGTACTTAGCGGGCAGGGAGTGATTGTAACTAATGTGACAGATAAGGTGTCTGCTGAATTTATACTGGGGATGAACATTATGAAAAACTGTTTTGTTGAAATAGTAGATGCCTTGCATGCCTCTCTTCCCTTCAGGCCAGCGGGCTGCGCAGCACCACTTGAAAGTTATACAAGTGGAGCGGAAGTTTGCCAACAAGCAAGGTGAAATCTGCAGAGTTCGAGTACAAGACATCCGGTCGGTGACCTTGCAACCCAACACAGAGACTATCATCTGGTGTTGTGCACGTCTCGGAGTCAAGAACAGAGACTATCAAGCCCTGCTGGAGCCTCTGCAACTAGAAGACCACCCTCTTGTCCGAGCTGCGAGAAGTCTTGTCACCATTACCAACGGGAGAGTTCCAGTCCGGTTAGTCAACCTGTCTGATGCTGCTACTGTGTTACCCAGATACACCCCCATAGCCCCGTTGTATCTCATAGAGTCAAAGGACATCTTAACAGAACGTGTGGTAGCCCAAGTGGTTGAAGGATCCAGTACGAGTCCTCCCAACTCCTGATGGGCACAACTCGGTGTTGGAGACGACACTACCCCAAAGGACCAAGTCAAAGGAGTCATCAATGTCGCCAAAAGGCACCATGAAGCTTTTAGCAAACACCCCACAGATTTCGGGCATACGTCCATGATCCAACACCGAGTCCCTGGGTGGCGCCACTTGTCCTGGTCAAGAAAAAAGACGGAACCATCCTCTTCTGTGTTGACTAAAGAAAACTGAACAATGTCACACATAAGGACTCTTATCCTCTGCTAAGGATCGAGGAGTTACTCACAGCCCTTGGGTCTGCTGCTTACTTCTCCACCCTGGACTTAACCAGTGGATATTGGCAAGTATCTATGGCTGTGGAAGACCGGGAGAAGACCACCTTCGTGACAGCCATGGGACTGTTCGAGTTTAAAAGTATGTCGTTTGGGCTAAGTAATACCCCTGCTACGTTTCAGCGTTTGATGTAAAGGTGCCTGGGCCATCTTAATTTTCAAAGTGTCCTATTGTACCTGGATGATGTCATTGTGTATTCCAAGTCCTACATGGAAGAAAAAGAGGGGAAAACAGAGCGCTCCAATGTCTAGGACGAATAATAGGAAGTGGAGAGCCCCTGAGTTTAAGAAGGACTCACCAGATAAAGTTGTGCGGCAAATAGAGGCACAACTCCCATAAACATGATCTCCTTTCGGAGGTAAAGGTGGATCCAATGTGGACTGCTGCTAATCCCGCCCAGGCAGCAGCGTGGGAAGACAAGAAAGCAAAAGTTCACACCTGTCCGGTTACAGAATGGGGATCTTTCACAGCTCTGTCCACACTCAGGTAAATTAAAGTTCTTTTAATTCTGTATTTCAGTACATGTAACGCGTTTCATGGATGCTCCGTCCTTTTCATCAGACAAGTTAAAAAATGGATAAGAACAGGGATTATATACTTACTGTCGGGCAAGACCGTAGGACTGGAAATGACCTCACAAATGATTTGCATAAAATAACGTCTTACATGTAGAATCAAATAATACAATAAAAAAATGAAAAAATGGATAATAAATGACAAATAGTAATAAATAAATGCTTAGAAATACATAACTTATTTCCTATATTGCTCCGAACATATTATTAACTTGTTTTTTCTATGGTCTCATCTCATTTAAACCCCTCGGCCACAACGTGTTGAGGGAATAAATCCAAAAAGATTCCCTATTAACTAGCTTTTGGAAGCGATCGCAATGTTCTGAAGAGATGCTTTCCAGGATGATCAATTTTAAACATTTGTGGTTACTGTTATGCTGAGCCATGGTATGTCTCGACACACTATGTAATACAAATTTATTAGTAGGTATAATATTAAAAATAATTTTGTATTACATAGTGTGTCGAGACATACCATGGCTCAGCATAAGAGTAACCACAAATGTTTAAAATTGATCATCCTGGAAAGCATCTCTTCAGAATATAGCGATCGCTTCCAAAAGCTAGTTAATAGGGAATCTTTTTGGATTTATTCCCTCAACACGTTGTGGACGAGGGGTTTAAATGAGACCATAGAAAAAACAAGTTAATAATATGTACGGAGCAATATAGGAAATAAGTTATGTATTTCTATGTATTTATTTATTACTATTTGTCATTTATTATCCATTTTTTGATTTTTTTTACTGTATTATTTGATTCTACATGTAAGACGTTATTTTATGCAAATCATTTGTGAGGTCATTTCCGTTCCTACGGTCTTGTCCGACAGTTAGTATATAATCCCTGTTCTTATCCATTTTTAACATGTCTGATGAAAAGGACGGAGCGTCCTTGAAACGCGTTACATGTACTGAAATACAGAATTAAAAGAACTTTCATTTACCTGAGTGTGGACAGCGCTGTGAAACATCCCCATTCTGTTTGCACCGGACCGGTGTGAACTTTTGCTTCCAAGTCCTACATGGAACACCTTAGTCATCTGTCAGACGTCTTCCAAGTCATGATCAAGCCATCAAAGTGTCACTTGCTCAAACCTCAGGTACACTACCTGGGTCATGTTGCCAGTGCCGAGGGAGCCGATCCCAATCCTGAAAAGTTGGAAGTTGTCAAGAACTTGCCTACCCTGCGCACGGTGAAAGATGTCAGGAGCTTCCTGGGATTTGCTGGCTACTACTGCCGCTTCATTCCCACTTCGCCCAGATTGCAGAACCCCTGACAGCTCTGTTACGGGTTACGGCAAAGGAGAACTACAATGGGAAACTACCTGTTGAATGAACCGAAGAGCAAGAAACAGCGTTCCGAGCTCTTAAACGTCGACTGACAGAACCCCCCATCCTGGTGTACCCAGACTACAGTCAGCCATTCCGGTTATATACTGATGCCAGTTTCAAAGGTCTGGAAGCTGTCCTGCCCCAAGTCGAGGAAGGGCAAGAGCGAGTAGTTGCCTATGCCTGTTGTAACCTGCGAGGAGCAGAGAAGAACGATGCAAACTACAGCTCATTCAATTTAGAACTTCTTGCCCTGGTGTGGGCCATGACTGAAAAGTTCAAAGACTACTTGTCTGCCACACCATTTACTGTCTACACAGATGATAACCCGTTGGACCACATGAACACTGCCAAGTTGGGTGCCATCGAACAATGTTGGGCTTCAAGATTAGTCCATTACAGTTTCACCATCAAGTACACCTGAAGACCCTTCAAGATGAAAATCGAGTCAAGTGGGATCTGTTGGACTATCTTCTGGCAAAAAAGGTACCAACCCGTCTATGCCGAGCCCAGTTTGATTATGAGCTGCAACGTCTGTGGCGACAGAGTAATAGACTGTTTGTGCACAAAGGGCTGTTGTGCCGAAATTATTTGGATCCAGTTTCTGGTGAATGACTTCATCAGATTCTGGTTCCCCGAAGAGACGCAGTGATGGTCTTCAAGGCATATCATGATCAGTCGGGACACTTTGGAGTCCACAAAACCGAAGCTACTGTTAGGTGAAGGTTCTATTGGATAGGAATGCGGAGCAACATTGAGAAATGGTGAAGCGAATGTGCTGTCTGTAATGTCACCAAGAACGTGCGCAAGGACGCAAGAGCACCCCTCCATTCCATCAAGAGTGAAAGGTCGCGCTAGACCATGTCAAGTTGTCTCCTACCTGGTTCAGGTACACTTATGCTCTCACCATGGTGGACCACTACTCTAAATGGGTTGTCGTTATCCCCGTCAAAGATCTTACAGCCAAGACAGCGGCTCAGATGTTCTACTCCAATTGGGTGCAAACCCTTCCAAGAGCTGTGTCAATTCCATGCCTGCAAGAAACTCCGGACTACTGCTTATCCCCCCCCAGGGGAACGGGCTCTGTGAGCGCATCAGCCAAGTCTTTATCCATATGTTGTGAGCCACCTCTGTGTCAAGACAAGAAGAGTGGCCCTGACTGCTGCCTGAGCTTTTGGAGAGTCCACTGTTCTATGGGGTAGACCCCTTTCTACTTGATGATGGGGTGCCATGGACAGCTGCCTAAAGACCGAATATTTGAGCTCCAAGCCCCGTTCAACAACTCTCCACAAGCCTCCCTGGAGTGGGTCTCTGACCACCAGAGAATAATCCAAGAGGCCAAGGAAATTGTCAGCAAGAAAATGGGCGAAGCCAAGCAGAGACAACAGTAGGATTATAACCGTCATGTCTCTGCCAAACCACTTCAGTTGGGCAATAAAGTTAGACTCTATCTGGGAGAAAGATAGGACTGTAACATTATTTGTCGTCCCAGTCCACAAGTTCTAAATATACACAGTTATGTGTCTAATGTTTTCTCTCCTGTCCACATGTACAGGGTACTTTACTGGCCAGAGGGTCCACCTGATATGAAGATAATGCACCTTAGCTGGCTTAGGTTAGCGCCGGGCCTGTGAGTACCCACACTTAGGAAGGTACTGGACTTGGCTAAATAAGAAAATTGGTATGCCAAGATGTGCATGTAGCATTGTGTGTCCCTATTTGAACTCTATATAACTATCTCAAGATAAAAATGAAAAAGGAAAAAGTTAAAGGCAGACTATGCCATCAATCGTCTATGTGTCTATGTCTTAGGTACAGTAGATAGAAACAGATATGGAATAGATTTTTAGTTTTTTTTATGAATCAATGGTTGTCACAGATATCTTCCTGTTTCTGATATGATTGAGTTGAAAATAAGGATAACATTACTACCTAGAAAGCAAAATCCATATCCCTTACTTTGTCAGGGTGGTAAATGAGTTAAATTAAAGTATAATGCTCAAAAACAGTCGAGGAAAATGACTGAATTGGTTCAATCAAGGAAATGGGGGAGAAGGGGGAAGAACAATACAACATGAAAGTTTATTGTAAATTGCATTGGGAGATGTGGATTATTGGTAACATAATGACATCAAAATGAGGATGAATTAAGGCCATGTATTACAAGAAGTCAATAGATCCAAAAATGAAGTTAATAGTAATGAAGTTAGAGGAGTAAATTAAATTAATAAATCAAAGCAAATACATGCGTCTGACAAATTGTAAATGACAAACACTGGCATACAATAACTGTGGGACTTACACACAGGCTGGATAGGCTTCCAAAAAAGCTAAGTAAAAAAACAACATTAGGGCGCGTTATTACGCTATTTATTTTGTGGATTTTTCATTGCGGATTCCATGTCAAAACCCGCAGCAAACTGTTTGTGTATTGTCTGCGTTTTTTCTAAGTTTTTCCCCGCACAGAAATACGCATTTTCCTGCTTTTGTCTTTATTTTGCCTTTGCGATTTTTAGGTTGCAATTTTGTGTTTGGAATCATGTGTCCATCATTTTGACATTTGTCGGTTGATTTGTGATGGGATAAAGTGGCGTCAATTGTTGTTTGGGGAAAAAAAGGTAGTCTACCAGTTGGAGTGTGAGTCCAAGAACACTGCTGTTACTGTCAAGATGCCTTTGTTTCCTGGCCGAGGACATAGTTGTGTTTGTTTGCGTCGTCCAATGTTAAAGTTGCTATTGCAGTTGGTAATTTCGATTTTGCGGAGGCAGCGTCATGATGTATATTTAAGTGTATAGGGATGCCTTTTGCTAAGTGCCTTACATTTTAATTTTAGACAATGATTTTTTGGTTTGTTGTTACTTTTTAGCAAGAATTGCGACATCAACGACAATGGGTTCACCCTTTGCTTCTTGCCCATGATTCCCAGGGTTATTTTCATAGTTTGTATCAGGATTTACGAAGGTACTTTATTTTATATGTGTATGTTCTTTTGCACTTTACCAGTACAATGTGATATATATATATATATATATATATATATATATATATATATTTTTTTTTTTTGTGTGTGTGTGTGTGTTGATTTCCGGAAAAATATAAGGCTTTTTGCCGGTTGTCAATGGAATCTTTTGGTAATCTTCTTTCTATTGTGGAAATTGACTAGACCTTCAGTCATACCATAATGCGCAATGCCATCTGTCCCGAAGAACGTCTGCTCATCACCTTGCGGTACGTATTTTATGTGTGCCATTTTCAGCTTTTTGTTATTTTTGACAATATTTTGTTGTTAATGGTTTGTAGGCAATACTATATGTTGCTTCTGTTTTTGTTTTTTGGATTGTTTATTCTAAGCTTTTTTGTTAAAATCTTGTAGGGGTGGGATATTTATTAGATGTCTATCTTTTGTATTTTTCCTATTATATAAAATTAGACATGTGTTTTTCCTTTGCATGTAGTCACTTTGATGGGTTTATTTGCATCATTTTTTCTGTTGTGTAATTTTTTTGGGGGGAAAAAACTTCCTCCTTTTTAATATACACCCTTTTTTTGTTTTTTTGTGTTACAGATTTTTGGTCACAGGAGAGAGCTTTGCATCCCTGTATCTCCAATTCCGGGTTGGTAAATCAACCATCTCTGGAATTGTGAGGTGCACATGCCATGTGATCTGGCAGAAATTGCAGCCCATAGTGATGCCTTGCCCTAATAAGGAGACTTGATTACAGGTAGCTGCAGGCTTTCAATCTGTGACTAACTTTCCTAATTGTCTGGGGGCGGTTGATGGCAAGCATGTGAGGGTCATGCAGCCACCACACATTTTTCCATTGTCCTGATGTCGGTGGCTGATGCCCATCACAGATTTATTGCCATTGATGTTGGCTCCCATGGCAGTACATGTGATTCTCATGTGCTGCAGTCATCACAGATTGGACAGCAAATTCATTGAGATTGTGTGTCTCTCCCAGCCCCCGACCTCTTCCTGGATCCACCCTTCCAGTACTCTTTGTGATGGTATCGGATGAGGCCTTCCCTGGTCTAACCAACCTGTTGCGCCAATATCCACGGAGAGGACTGGATGCTAGGAGGAGAACTTTTAACTATTGGCTGAGTCGGACACGAAGAGTGGTGGAGTGCCCCTTTGGGATTATGATTAGTCAGTGGAGGGTCATGCACACAGCCATCAATTTAGAAACAACAACTGTCGATGCTGTCATAAAGGCATGCTGTGTTCTCCATAACTATACTCATAATGAGAGCCGGGCCCATCATATGGAGAACACACATGATTTTTTAGACTCTGTGACCAATTTTGGAGCACAAGCATTGGACAGTGATGGTGGCTCTGTCCGTGATTCATATGCTGACTATTTCATATCCCTTAAAGGTGCCATGCCTTGGCAATACTCCTGTGTTGGTGATGAGCCTCCCACTCCCCCCACAGAGGCAACATCAGGAGACGTAATCTGAGGACCAAGATGGAAGCAGCATTGTTATGTGGAGGATGGTGTACTTTGGAGTAGGCAACCAGCAAGTTCCAGTTTTACCCCATGCCCTCTCCCTCTTTTTTGCAAAGCCTTTTTTGCATATATTTTTTTTACTTTGTATTGTGTTTTGTATTTTAAAAAAAATACATGTGCCTTTTTTTGTTATTCTGGTCTGTGTTGACTATTAAAGATTTTTGTTTTTGAATAATGTTAACTCATTTACCTCATCTAAAAGTATTATGGCTGACTTAAAATGCATCACTAACAGTCTCACTTTTTTGGTTTTATGTGCACTGTGCTGTTCCAAAACACATAAACCTTTATATAGTCAATATGTACAAACTTTTTAATTCTGTACCCATTTCCTTCCATCATTGTTTGCACTTTTGTGCACACACCATACTTTTTAAACTTAAAAAAAAAAAAATAATAATAATAATAATTATACACATTTTCATAACATAGAACAATTTATTTTTTGGAATGGGTCAAGTCTGTTTTCTTGTTCATACCAGAAAATAAGAAGCTGCCAAATAAATACGCATGTTTACCTTAAAAACCGTTTTTTTAGTAAAAACAAAACTCATTGATTCATTTCACAAATGAAAACAAATCAACGCAACATTGGGCTACATTGTAAATGCAAATGTGTGTAAACCATTTAGGCCAGAGCAAAAAAAGAAAAAAAGGTAGTTGTTGTGGTCCAAATAAAAAAAAAAAAAGCCAGACATTTGAACAATTTAGCTAGTATCCAACAGTTTGCAAAATATTAGGTCGGTTGCAGCAACCATCAAGGGTCACATTGATGTTTGGACATACAAAGAGTAAAGCAAGAAAGTTTACAAAACCAGGGAGTATTCTTCCATAGCATGTTGAGTGAATGGTAATGTCAATCTTACATTTGTGCATACAGTGTTTTTTTTACTTTTGCACTTTGACAAAATCTTCAATGATAAACTATACATTGTTTTCAATAATTTTTAAAACCATGGCTGACTATAAGCTACACACTCATGTAGATCATATACTAGGACTGGGGATGTGTCCATGTTAGTAACGTTAAAGCGCAACTGTCATGACATTTTTGTGTAATAACTTGCACACAGCCTTTGGACTGTGTGCAGGTGTTGTGTACAGCAAGTATTTTACCTCATATTTGCAGGCTTGCGTGACGGTAAAAAGTGCTTTTAATCAAAGCCACTGATGGTCGGATATGCGTGGTGCGAGGTACGCCACCCACACGCCCACTTTGTATCTCAGTGCTGGGACCGCTGTGTGATTGACACAGAGGTCCCAGCGCATGCGCCGTTCAACTAATGTAACGTGTGCGCTGCTGCGTGTCATCCAGCAAGCTCTCGCTCCTCCAGCGAGAGCTTGCTCCCGCGCTCTCTGCACCTAGCCCTGCGCAGGCACACTGAGGAGGACGACAGCAGCTGGAGGAGCGAGCGCTTGCTGGATGACACGCAGCAGCGCGCACGTTACATTAGTTGAAGGGCGCATGTGCTCTGACCTGTGTGTCAATCACACAGCGGTCCCAGCACTGAGATACAAAGTGGGCATGTGGGTGGGCGTGGCGGCGGCGGGGCATCGCGTACCTCGTGATTGTTTGTCTCCTACCACGACCACCTGACTGGGCACCTCTGCGACTTCTACCAGCATTAGGATTGTATCCATCATTTGCCGCTTGTCTACTTGCCAAGTCGGCATTTTGATCAGATGGTCCTGCAACATCTTCTGGAGTTATTTCTTGCTCTTCTATGGACCCTGATGATTGTTGGCTGTCAGTGTCTGGTTCCAACGTACGAGGAGTTGTAATGTTGCCACTAGAATTAGAAAGAAAAAATACAAGTCAGGACATTGTCACAATATTATAATTACAAACATTCAACATCAAATTGAATAGTAATTTAGAAGATCATTTTCAAAAAATACCCCATACAAAACATAAAAACAATAAGCATATTTTAACAGCAGCCACACTAAATACCGTATTCATTTATGTTTCCAAAATGTAATACATGTAATGGTTGTCACACATGTGTAATTTATCACACATTTAATATGACCAACCAACCTTTTGATTTTAATGTTTCTTTCTTTTTTTTTTTTTTTTTTTGTTCTCTTACAGGCAAAAAATACACAAATGGAGTTTGAAAATAAAGAGGGCACTGACCAATAAAAAAAAAGGAGAACCAAAGATAACATAAGGAACTTAAGTAGAAAACCAGGGAAGAAGGACAAAGTGAGGGTTGACCGCAAAACACAGAGATTAAGGATCATCACCTTGATCAAAAACAGGGACAATTAAAGGTGTTCTCCACTGCTTTAACCTTCTTGGGGAAGTTAGGTAGTACTGTGGCTATATGTTATTACCCCTTTGTTTCCTGCTGGTAACGCTACTGTAGTTGGGTTATTTTTTACCTTATTTTCAAACCCGGAAGCTGGTTACTTCATTAGTTTGCTGGCTTTTTTCGACCACTGTCTTTTTTCAGCCGCCGCCATCTTTCCATCGCTACGTCACCCTGCAGGGTGTTGTGTTGGAGGCCGGCCTGCCCCACGCTCCCTACGTGCCCGCCTTCCGCGCTGATGAATATTCCACCGTCATAATCGCGGACCTCCTTCCTTTCCGCTTCTTATAAGCTGATTGCTGATTGGGCTGCTTGCGGCGAATCGGCTCTGTTGTTGGGCGCATGCGCAGTTCGTCCTCGGTCGGGAGGGTCATCTTCCAGAGAGTGCCTAGCAAACCTTCGAGAGCTGTCCAGCACACAGGGACTCCCCTCTGGCAAGGTTAGTGTTAACAATATCCCAGCGCATCAGTCCCGAAGCTGAAAACACGATGGCACATGCGCAGATGACCCTCCCGACCGAGGACGAACTGCTCATGCGCCCAACAACGGAGCCGATTCGCCACGAGCAGCCCAATCAGCAATCAGCTTATAAGAAGCTGAAAGGAAGGAGGTCCGCGATTATGACGGCGGAATATTCATCAGCGCAGGAGGCGGGCACGTACGGAGCGTGGGGCAGGCCGGCCTCCAACACAACACCCTGCAGGGTGACGTAGCGATGGAAAGATGGCGGCGGCTGAAAAAAAACAGTGGTCGAAAAAAGCCAGCAAACTAATGAAGTAACCAGCTTCCGGGTTTGAAAATAAGGTAAAAAATAACCCAACTACAGTAGCGTTACCAGCAGGAAACAAAGGGGTAATAACATATAGCCACAGTACTACCTAACTGCCCCAAGAAGGTTAAAGCAGTGGAGAACCCCTTTAAACCCATGAATCAAAACAAATGACCAACAGTTATATTGTAATGTGTGTGACACATAAGCACAATGACATTCCTGCTGCTGGTGAGGCAAGAAGGATGATATCAGTGTAGACAACCAAAGAGCAGCAAACAGGTCAGCATGGTCATGTAGCTTAACCCCTTAAGGACCAAGGACGTACCGGTACGTCCTTGGTCCTGCTCCCGTGATATAACGCGGGGTTACACGGTAACCCCGCATCATATCACGGTGGGCCCGGCATCATAGTGAAGCCGGGACCCGCCGCTAATAGCGCGCAGCGTCGATCGCGGCGCCGCGCGCTATTAACCCTTTAGCCGCGCGCTCAGAGCTGAGCCTGCTTGCCTCCTCGTTGTCCGATCGCCGAATGAGATCCAGGCATGAGCAGTCAAGCGGCAGAATCATCGATCACTGGTTTCCTATGAGAAACCAGTGATCAATGATGAAGATCAGTGTATGCAGTGTTATAGGTCCCTATGGGAGCTATAACACTGCAAAAAAAAAGTGAAAAAAAAAAGTGAATGAATATCATATAACCCCTCCCCTATTAAAAGTTTGAATCACCCCCCTTTTCCCATAAAAAAAAAACACAGTGTAAATAAAAATAAACATATATGTATCACCGCGGAAATGTCCGAATTATAAAAATATATCGTTAATTAAACCGCTTGGTCAATGGCGTACGCGCAAAAAAATTGTCCAATAAGTCCTATCAATGCAAAAATGGTACCGTTAAAAACTTCAGATCATGGTGCAAAAAATGAGCCCTCATACCGCCCCATACACGGAAAAATAAAAAAGTTATAGGGGTCAGTAGATGACAATTTTAAACGTATTAATTTTCCTCCATATAGTTATGATTTTTTCCAGAAGTACGATAAAATCAAACCTATATAAGTAGGTGATCATTTTAATCGTCTGGACCTACAGAATAAAGATAAGGTGTCATTTTTACCGAAAAATGTACTGCGTAGAAACGGAAGCCCCAAAAGTTACAAAACTGCGTTTTTTTTCAATTTTGTCGCACAATGATTTTTCTTTCCGTTTCACCGTAGATTTTTGGGCAAAATGACTAATGTCATTACAAAGTAGAATTGGTGGCGCAAAAAATAAGCAATCATATGGATTTTTAGGTGCAAAATTGAAAGAGTTATGATTTTTTAAAGGCAAGGAGCAAAAAACGAAAATGCAAAAACGGAAAACCCCCCGGTCCTTAAGGGGTTAACATCAAAATATTAACAAAATGGTAAAATTGTCCAAAGGTATATCAAAAAGGGAACATTTATGGTGTTGTTGAAAAACATAAATTAAATATGTACCCATTAAACCAACCCAAAAATTTACAATTGCATGAGACATTGTAGAAACTGTGTATTCATCACAAAACGTTAGTTGAGTTTGCCAAGGTTAAGACAAAAAGTACACAAATAACAACTCACTTGCGAACCACACGGCTGGTGAGAAGAAACTGTAGTTGCTCAAAATGTGCGGCTTTTTTCGTAGGCGCATCAGAAACTGTTCTTTGCTTGACCGCCAACGGTTCTTGACATCTTGCGCTGCAAGATCCATATAATTTGAGTTATTAAAAAATCACTAAATATTGCTTGACTAAAAGGACACAATAATAAATACAACACGCTTCACGCTTACACACACCAAACACAAGACACAGGGTTGTAGTGCATGTGACCAGAAGACTTATGCATGGTGTTTGACTGATCTACATACCTGCAGTCTGGCGGCGGGTCCCTCTGATGAAGATTGGCTTCTTCATGGGCTGAATTGCGCACAGGAGGCATTCCTGTTGGGTAGAGCCTGGGCGACGTGAGCGTTTGTACGTACTGAGCACTCACATGACCAGCGCACAGGAATATTCAAATTTAGGCAGCGTGAACACCTTCAGCACGCAATTCAGCACAGGAAGAAGGCAAGCTGCATCAGAGGGACCGGCTGCCAGACTGCAGGTATGTAGAACAGTTCAACACCACGCATCGTACTCCTGTTCCTGTTCACACATTTTAACCTTAAAAAAATTATGAAACATCAACATTGTGAGGCAAATACATACATTGTTATTATCCAAAGAATAATTAATTTTAAAATCATGTACAAAAAAAAAGGAAATAAAATCAAAAACACTGACATATTGTGGACTGTAGTTTTTGGTCCAGGCCATCCCATTCTGGATATAATGTGCGACAAGTTTTTGCCCAAATCTCTGCAGTAACATTCCGATTCTTAAAATCCTCACAAACAGGATCCCATAAAGCAGGATGCTCTTGAACCTATGTAACCAACAAAATCAAAGTAAAATAACAATCTAATATGTAAAAAAAAACTGACAAAGAAGAATCACAAAATAAAACCAAAACACTGCCCCCCCCCCCCACACACACAGGTTTGATGACAGGTACTCTTTAAATATTTGGTCGGGCGTGGGCGTGATGTCTAGGGGAGAATGTGTAATGGTTGTAGTCGCTTGTCATCCAACACAAAGTTTGCTCTGTGCAGTGGATTACTAGGGTGCCAGGCCGGAGATCCGGGGGGGATCAGGGCGCTGGGACCTTCCGCGATCTCAAACCTGGCACCCCAGTAATCCTTTTGATAGGGGATAAGATGTCTAGGGGCTGAGTATCCCTTTAAAGGGCCAGCGCAAAAGCTTCTGATGGGTCCCCTACCAGTCCTGGCTCAGCATCTTCTATTCAAGGCTGCCCTGTTTGTTGTCTAATGCCTGAGCAATATTGTGGTTTTGCCATGGAAAAGGTGTGTTGTCCTTAACTGCTAACCTGTATCTGAGTATCTGACCTGTGCCTGTTTACCTGTACCTGGTCTGCCTCCTACACTGAAACTCCTGTGTATGACTCGGACCATCAACACTGAACCTGTGTCTATATAAAGATGGCTTTTTATCCTACTACAATCAGAACACTTCCAGCTCGGTTATATCCTCAGCTTTATAAAATCTAAAAATGTATGGACAGCTCAACAACAAAAATTGTGTGAGGTTAACTGGGTACACCTGTACCTGCAGGAGTGAGAGAAAAATAAATAAAAAGAACCAGAGTCCCAGTCCTCTAATACCTCAACCAAAAATGGATGTACAATGGATATTTGATAAATAATTAGATTTATTAATACATTAAAAACTAAGTCCCATATATAAACAGTCACAGGGCCTTCGCGATATACAGATACCCAATAATACAATAATACAGGAAAATAACCTGCAAAAGTAAAAGGAACAAAAATAATGTCCCAAAGAAAAAAGTCCTATGATAATGCAGAATCCTATAATGGTGCAATGATCATAAATACAAAAATAAATAAAAAAATGCTGAACAAAATGTTGAATGATTCAAAGACAATTAAATGGCCAGTTCTGGATGGATGTAGTCTGAAACGATCTATCAAGGAGCAAAGATCACCAAATATAATGTAAAAGGTTGGTACTGTGTACTGCTCACCAACTTCAAATGCAGATCTAGATTAATGGCACATTGTATCGCTCGTCACATACAAATCCCGATTGTCAGCTCCGCTAATGTTATCCTGTCCACTGCAGTAGCCCCCAACACTGTGTACAAAGGGCCCCAATCGAGCCTCTGTGCAGATAACGTCTGGTCTCACCGATCTAGCGCTCGGCACAAAGCGTGGACGGTGAGTGTCGGCGGAGTTGGCGTCTGACGTCCTGGGTCAGCTGATCGATCCCCAGCTGATGTAGTGAAGTGCTGGTGTAATGGAGTGCTGGTAGGAGCGTTGAAGAACGCTGATATTATAAGATCACTAATGTCTCAGAATGCTTGTACAATGCTTGTATGCTTGTATGCAGTACCATCTACTGGGAACTTGCTCCAGTAGATGCTGGCTTCAATAGAGGTGGCAGTCCTATAAATAGATATGAATCACAATCCAGAACATGATTAAAATGTCAAAAGGCAAAAATTCTATCCTTTGCAGCTTGTGTGAATGGTACTTAATGAAACAAAAATAAAAACATCCAAGTAAAAGGCCAAACACATTTCAGGGTATGGACAAATGTGTTCTAACCCTTTCCTCAACTTTGACTGTTTGTTTCTTTCTGGTCTGATTCTGCTGCGATACAGTACCACCTATTGGAACAACAACTAAGACTAAACTGTTCTGTTTCTTCTGCTAATGCCACCAAGCTGCTGACTTGTTCCTTCAGCATCTGTGTTTACTCCTGTCTTCCATTTTGATTCCCTGGCACTGGGGCTGTCAGTCTTCTTGGCCAGCTGATATCCATACTAGGACCACTTTTGGGGAAGTAACCTGGTACACTCTAGTGGAAAAAATACCTCCACCAGAGGGCCCATGCATGAAGCTTTCTAGCTACTGGAAGCTTAGATGCTAGTGTGCTAGTGTGCACTACAAGCCATTCCACTTCCACAACTTAGTACATATTTCAGAACCATATTATAAGCAGTTGACAATAGAGTTGAATCTACAACAGTCCTTTACTGGGGTTTGGGAAAATCAAAACTACTTCATCGATAAAACATAGCTTTTATTGATAATTAAAAATAAATAATATTAAGATAAATTATTAAAGGGGTACTCCGGTGAAAACCTTTTTTCTTTTTAATCAACTGGTGGCAGAAAGTTAAACATATTTGTAAATTACTTCTATTAAAAAATCTTAATCCTTCCTGTACATATTAGCTGCTGAATACTATAGAGGAAATTATTTTCTTCTTGCAATGCTCTCTGATGACATCACGAGCACAGTTCTCTCTGCTGACGTTATTATAATAATAATAACGCTTTATTTATTGTTGTCCTTAGTGGGATTTGAACCCCAGTCCACAGCACTGCAAGGCAGCAGTGCTAACCACTGAGCCACCATGCTGCCCTTAGCATACATCTGCTATGCATCTGCAATGCACGGTTGCTAAAATGAACAGAGATGTCAGCAGAGAGAACTGTGCTCCTGATGTCATCAGTGTTCAAAAAAGAAAGGAATTTCCTCTGTAGCATTCAGCAGCTAAAAAGTACTGGAAGGATTAAGATTTTTTAATAGAAGTAATTTACAAATATGTTTAATTTTCTGCCACCAGTTGATTTAAAAGAAAAAAGGTTTTCACCGGAGTACCCCTTTAAGGTGCCCCGTGCAGCAATATTAGAATCCACAACCTCGGCAAGTCAGTGTATACAGTGCAAAGTTGATACATACATTCAAATTCTATTGATTTCTCCTCATGCAGAGAGGTAGGTCTATCTCGGACAATCCTATCTCGGCCTAATCTTGCAAGATTGCCAACCTAATAAGGGCGATCCCGCATCTGGAACCTTCTATCTAGTCCTAGCAATGAGGGATAGCCTTACTATCATGGCTTGCTTAAGACTATATTCCCAGGAGTGGACTGACCAGCCAGTCCGATCGGACATTGTTCGAGGGCCTGGCCGGGACTCGAGGCACAAGAGTTTAGACCTGATGCCCTGGTTCCCGGGGCTGAAGAAGATCTCTCAGCTGTATGCGCGGCTTTCCGCACACACAGCTGAAATTTATGACCGCCGTACTTATATGCTCTGGTCTAGAGAAAGCCGAGACCCCATGCAGGACATCAGGGTCACAGCTTTGGCGTGCACGATGATGTCACTCGTCAGCGCACATGACCTTCACTAGTATTCAGCAGGCAGAAGACCCTGCTGAGATGCAGAAGCTATACGTGAGTTTTTTTTATGAAATGGCACAGAGGAGAGGGGGGAGGTTAATGAATTGGCACATGGGGGAGGGGAGGTAGGTGGAGATTAATGAATTGGCAAAGTAGGAGGGGAGGGGGGAGGTTAATGAATTGGCACATGGGGAGGGGAGGAGAAGGGAGGGGAAGATTAACAAATTGGAACATGGGGGAGGGGGGTTAATGAATTGGCACATGAGGGAGGGGAGATTAATGAATTGGCACATGGGGGGGCGGTTAATGAAATGGCACA
Source organism: Hyla sarda (assembly GCF_029499605.1). Classification (NCBI taxonomy): domain Eukaryota; kingdom Metazoa; phylum Chordata; class Amphibia; order Anura; family Hylidae; genus Hyla; species Hyla sarda. Next base: position 127,857,629 of record NC_079197.1, on the reverse strand, counting down.
GAGGGGAGGGGAGGGGGAAAGGCTAATGAATTGGCACATGGGGCAGTTAATGAAATAGCAAAGGGGAATGGGGGGGTAATTAAAATGGCACAGTACAGGGGGATCAGAGGGGCCATCTCAATTTCCAATCCCCCCCGCAGATTCCCCTGTGCCATTTCAATTCCCAATTACCCCCCCCCCCTCCCCCTTCTGATCCCCTGTGCTATTTCATCCCCTTCCCCTATCAGAATTCAATCCCCTAGGGGGACCGAATTGAAATGGCACAGAGCAGATCAGAGGGGGGAATTGAAATTATAGAAGGGGGGATTGGAAATTGAAATGGCAAACGGGGGATCGGCAATGGAGGGCACTGGAAAAATGTTTAACATGTTTGTCCGCAGATGCTGAAGAAATTAAGTTTTGGCTGAAAGAAGACATCATGGCGGTCTAAGCCGGATGGAGAAGAAACGGACAGAGGATGCTGATGATTAGAAAATACGTAATTGTGAGTCCCTAAATGTAATTGTAATCACTTATATGGTATGCAGATCTGTATACAACTGGTATATACCTCTATATAGTCATGTATACAATCACTGATATGGTATACATTATCTGTATACAGATGGTATATACCTCTATATGGTCCTGTATATAACCACTTATATGGTATACAGGATCTGTATACAGCTGGTATATACCTCTATATGATCCTGTATATAATCACTTGTATACAGATCTGTATACAGCTGGTATATACCTCTATATGGTCCTATATATAATCACTTACATGGTATACAGATCCTGTGTACAGCTGCTATATACCAATATAACGTCCTGTATGTAATCACTTATATGGTATACATATCCTGTATACAGCTGGTATATACCTCTATATGGTCCTGTAAGGGGGAGGGGTGAGGTAGTTGGGGAATCCTGGTTGGAATATAGTGGATTTTATTTAATAAAAGTATAGTAGAATTATACAGTCACCATTCGCTTTGTGGTGTAATGGTCTTTGTGTGGTGGTATCATGTGTCCCTTATATAGATGTATTATTGGTAATATTTATCTTAGTATACCGGTATTATTGGTATTGTTGGCTGCAATATGCACAATCTGGTCAGGTTACAATAATGTAAGGTAATATTTGCTCCTCGTTTAGTGGTATCAAATGGTAACTCCATGACTAGAATATTTAGGTATTATCATGTGGAAAAAACTGTCATACATGTTAACTATATATATGTATAAATATATATATATATATATATATATATATATATATACATATATATATATATATATATATATACATGTGTGTTTGTGTTTTTTTTGGGGGTTGGGCAGCATTTCATTCTTGGACCCGGGCAGCACAGTGCTATCTTGCTACTGGGTAGCCCTACCTGATAGGGGAACATTTCTATCAGGGGCCCTTTCTATTTACTGGGGATCTCTATCTGCCTAGCTGATAGGGGTGGCGTTAATAAAAGCCATACTCTTCAATAACCCACAGCTGCAGCACTGACGCTCTCGGTTCTCACTTATCTCCATTGCTTATGTATCCTCCCAACAGGAACTGCCTGCTCAGCCAATTACTGGCCACACCAGTGTCCTGCCTCAGGTAGTGATTGGTTGAACAGGCACTAGTGTGGTCTCCACAATATCACTGTGTGGAGCATAAAAGGGGGTACTTTTATACTGTGTGGGACATCCCAAAGGACATTATTACCAGTTGGGGCTTTATGTATGGGAAATTTGTGTAGGTTGTGAAACTGATGGGAAGGTACAGGAAAAATGCACAGCTTAAAATATTTGTTTGGCAGATTCTGCAAAGACAACTGGTGGCTGAAAGAAATCATCATGGCGGTCTGGCCCAGTTGGAAAAGAAAAGGGAAAGTAAACAAATACAGGTGTATATCTCTACATGATCTTGTATATAATCACTTATATGGTATACAGATCCTGTGTACAGCTGGTATCTACCGCTATATGGGCACCGTATAGGGGAATACTGGACTGTATAGTGTTTTATTTGGTACAGTATGGTGGCATTATCCAGTTATTATGTGGTAGTATGTTTCTTCTTGTATACTGGTATTATTGGCCATGGAAAATGATCTTACCTATATTAACATGTCATATATATATATATATATATATATATATATATATATATATATATAGCCCTTGCTTTATTTGGTCCTGGGGCCCTGAGTGTTGTCAGTCCGCCCCTGCATATTCCTATGCTAATCTACCAAAAAATAACAACCCAGGATGCAGTGTTGTAATATAAGCATAGTAGGGTAGAAAATTGGCATAGTATTGCACTAGAGTAATCCATACACTTACTCAACGCCTCACACCTCACCCAGTGAGATAACAATCAAACATGAAAATATACCAATAAAAAGCAATTCATAACCGATGTGTTTTTCTGCATTGTGTGCATGACAACACAGCTCCTCAGGGTAGATAATTATTGAGGGTTACATAGATAGACTAATAACGATTAACCTTTGATGACCATCATACCAGACTAGAGACACTATGGTAAAGTGTCTCTGTGCATCTACCAGATTCTAGTAGGTGTAAATTAGTACTGTCTATAATCTTAGGATAGCCGATACTACCATGTAGACATAAAAAAGTCTGAATCAATTCAGGGGTCCTGGATAACCTATACAGATATGTTCTTACATAGTGTGTGATAAATCGTTATTGTTGATCTGGTTATATCTTTTAACTGGGCTCCAACTATCATGGTAGATCATTCAGGATCCTTAATAGATCAATGTAATTGTCCACCAGCCTAAGTCATCACCATTGTATCATCACAGCTGTAAGGTTAATCGTTATTAGTCTATCTATGTAACCCTCAACAATTATCTACCCTGAGGAGCTGTGTTGTCATGCACACAATGCAGCAAAACACGTCGGTTATGAATTGTTGGTTATGAATTGTGTTAGCCGCCCATAAAAGCCATCATAACTGTCCTTATAGTCTAGTCAGACGGTACTGATACCTTCCCCAGTCAATAGATGCGGTACCAGCGAAAACTTTCTCTAAAATAATCTTGTATGTACACCATATAGCCCGTAGTCTACAAATCCAGCAACCATATATGCTGCAGATGTTGAAGTCCGTCCCCCCCGGTTTGATAAGTATGATCTGGGATCTTTCAATGCACCGAGGCCTTGGTACACCATGACATCATCCCGGTCTCTGGTATTGTCCTCTACTGAGCGTTTGGCGGTCAAAACATCAATTGTAAGCTTTGTGTAGCACCAAAGGTTGGATGCATGCTATGGTGAGATCTAGGAAGCTTTGCTTTTCATCCCTAAAACTAAAGAAGACAACCTGATAAGTTCTCAATTTATGCCCCTCTGAGCCCCATTAAGGGTGAAGCGTACACCGCCAACAACCTTTCTAACCACTGAAGAGTTAAAGCTATTTTTTTTCTTGTCTACTAAAAGGCAGCTTAGTTTTATGGAGGAAGTTACTTCTAAATCCTTTCTTTTTTTGTGTTAAAATTATAAAAATATTAATATGCAGTGTATAATTTTCTTACCCTTGGTGGAAATAACAGGATGGATGTAAAAATAGGATATCATTACAGTGTCAGGTAATGCAGACAAGTGTGACTAATATCCTCAGTGTCATTTATTTAATGATCTAACATTGCCGATGCACACTCATCGGGCACAAGGCTTCACCAGCGTAGAATATAGGCTGAAACCCAGCTGCTAGAGCTGCAGCAGGAGATAACTATCAGCGCGTCAGCTTAGGGATCATTGTCAGATCATAGGCAGAGATAAGGAACAATGGCTGCCATCCAAGAGAGCGGATGTAAAGAGCTTACTGCTTGTATCTGCTTTTTCTTAGAATGTGAGAAAAAAAGAACACTGACTACACAAAACATAGTTCTAGAGCCAATGACCTCCAGATTATGTGACATCTCCCATGCTGGTTTGTACACATGATATTCAGTCACAGGCTTCAATTGATATAAACAAAATCATTCCTGCTACAAGTAAAGATCCATTCACTACTTAAAGGGGTACTCCACCCCTAGACATCTTATCCCTTATCCAAAGGATAGGGGATAAGATGTCAGATTGTGGGGGTCCCGCCACTCCATGCAGCACCCGGTGTTCGTTTAGAACACTGGGTGTGGGTGGCGGAGTTGTGACGTCACTGCCACACCCCTCATGTTGTCACACCACGCCACCTCAATGCATGTCTATGGCAGGGGGCATGGCAGCCGCCACGCCCCCTCCCAAAGACTTGCATTGAGGGGGCATGGCATGACAACACAGGGGGATGTGGCAGTGTTGTCACGACCCCCACCCTTGCTCCAAGCGTTCGGTACAAAAATGACGTCACACGCCGCCCACCCTGTAGTCGCCGGTAATCAGTCCCGGGGCGAACATGCTCCGGGGACTGATTACAAACGGGGTGCCGCGTGCATGATCCCGGGGGTCCCCAGCGGCGGGACTCCCTCGATCAGGCATCTTATCCCCTATCCTTTGGATAGGGGATAAGATGTCTAAGCACTGGAGAACCCCTTTAACTTTCACATGATCTAGGCCATATAGTCTAATGGATAAGACATTTGACCTAAGATCAAATGACTAGGGTTTAAAGGGGTACTCCGGTGAAAACCTTTTTTCTTTTAAATCAACTGGTGCCAGAAAGTTAAACATATTTGTAAATTACTTAAAAAATCTTAATCCTTCCAGTACTTATTAGCTGCTGAATGCTACAGAGGAAATTCCTTTCTTTTTGGAATACTGATGACATCACGAGCACCATGCTCTCTGCTGACATCTCTGTCCATTTTAGCAACCGTGCATAGCAGATGTATGCTAAGGGCAGCATGGTGGCTCAGGGGTTAGCACTGCTGCCGTCAGCAAAGAAAACTGTGCTCGTGATGTCATCAGAGAGAATTCCAAAAAGAAAATAATTTCTTCTGTAGTATTCAGCAGCTAATAAGTACTGGAAGGATTAAGATTTTTTTAATAGAAGTAATTTACAAATCTGTTTAACTTTCTTGCACCAGTTGATTTAAACGAAAAAAGGTTTTCACCGGAGTACCCCTTTAAGTCACTTTGTGGTCTCAGCAGCAATAGGAAAAGTCTGAATGAGCTACCTGTGAGTTCTGCCATGAAGTTGTCCCTAAGTTTGACCATATCATTAATGTAGATCATGTCAATAAATCCTACTCATTATTTTGGAGTGAATTTTTGGCCTTGAAATGTTTCACTTTGGTAATCTGCAAGATGGGGAGTGAGGAGCAGGGCATCATTGTTCCTCACTGGAGGATTCCACTTGTCATCCATGCAATCCAAGTGTGGTGGCCCAGTTTGGGAGGTGTTACCTCGTACCCTTGTTGCCCTGTCCGGCAGCCTCCCTTCAGTGTCCCCTGGGCTCCCTTGTACTTGTTTCCCCCCTGTACATATGTTCTGCATTGTAATGTATTATAAAATGTCTTGTTGCTTTAAGAGTTTTACCTTGTGATATGTCATGTGATTGTTACCCAGGAGGTATCAGTGACCAGGGGACCCCAAGAGTGACCTATGGGCTCCCTGCTAGTCTCCCCCATATAAGCCCTGGGTGGAGCTTACCCACTCTCTTTCCTCTTTGGAGATAAGTCTTTGCTGAGGTCAGTCTACCTGGTGTGTGTGTCCAGAGTGTTGTAGGCCTCAAAGTCAAGTCCTGCAGCCACCATCAAATGCAAGTAAGCTACAGTCATAGCTTTGTCAGTCTTCAGTCAAGTCAAGTCAGTCCCTGTTATCTGCCAAGTCAGCGTGGCCTGCATCACATTGTCCAGTCCTACTACAAGTCCCAGCAAGCCCTTAAGGTCTCTGAGTCACTGGTCACCTCTGTGGGCCCTGGCTGAACTGTATAGACTTTACCATCTGTATACCCTCAGTAATTCTACAGTTCTCTGTAACTTGGCGTTGGAGTCATTATTGTCCCTGTGCCTAGCCCAGGATCTAGCGGTATACCTTTGGGTGGTATCAAGGATAAACCATGCCCTGGTGTCGAATACGAATACAAGAGGTTAATGCCATCTGCCCCTAGGGTAACAACATCTGCCCTCCTCACACCCTGTTACCTCACACAGATAACCCATTGATTTCGGTTTACACTATGTAATGTTTTTTTTTTTGTCCAGTGGTGGCGCTTTATGGGAACTAAATATTTGCTGGTAAGTTTCCTTACAGATTACAAATCACTCAGGTTCCAAACAAATTGGCCAACCTGTCATTGGCTTCTCATCGGGGGGAACCCTTCCAACAAAAAGGGATTATCCAATAACAACTCCTATAAATTAGCTCTAAAAATGGGGCTTGGCTTTAAAAGGACCATTGTTTCCAAGAATGAGAAAAAATTGTCAGTCTCCGGCTGCTGTGGATACCCTGACATTCTCTGGGGTCATCGTACATTGGCCTTGATCGAACAACCTGTTGAAGACAAAAAATAGTGTGATTTGCCCATTACAACCAATCACAACTAAGGTTTTATGGCAGGTTTCATATCCCTGGTAAAATAAGAGATGAGATGTGATTGATTTCTATGCGCAAAACCAGACAGATTGAAAAATCTAAGCCATTGTGTGGGGGACAGCTGAAGCCCATCACTGGCATGAAGTGCATGTGACTACTGGAGCCCATCGCTGTCCCTTGCACAGAATATGCCAGTATTTCCTAACCAGTGTCCCTTCAGCTGTGGCAAAACTACAACACCCAGCATGCCCAGACGGCCGAGGCGAAACATTGCAATATGTCACTGGGGCACATGCACCAGGGTCGGCAGAACAGCAGCAGCACTGGACCTGGAGAAACCAGAGGGTAAGTATACTTTTTTTTTTTTTTATCTATCCTCCCACTCTCTGACACCTGAAAGTTTGATTCTATATCCCAGAAAATTAAGGCTGTCCAGGTATGCTGAGAATTGTAGTTTTTCAAAAGCTGGAGGCATACTAATTGGCAAACACTGCAATATGGTCTTGTCACTGGGGCACATCCACAAGGGCTGCAAAACAGCAGCATCACTGGATCTGGAACAACCAGAAAGGTAAGTATTATTATAAAAAAAAATGTTATCTTTATTTTTATTTTTTTTATATCTTCCCACTTCCAGAAAACTCCTTCAGTATGTTAAAATACTTCTACACAGCACTACCTAAAGCTCTATAGTGGTTCAGTTTATAAAGTTAGCAGAGTTGGGTATCCATCCAATAACATTTAAATTGAAATGTCCATATAATTTAATTATACTTGGAGGCTACTATGACTAATCACTACATAAATTAATAATTTCATTAGAAAAACGTTGACGCTAAAAAATAGGGCCGTGGCGGAGCACGCAGATGAAATGCAAAGAACGTCGGGGACATCAATTTATCACAAATATTAAAACTATATTTCATCCGCTGGGAGAATATTTGCATTGGCTGTTGACTCAATTTTCGCTTTCATAAATAACTGAAAATGATATAGATGTTTTATGCGTTAATCTATTTAATTGTAAAATCAAGATCGGGAAAAACATCATGCAGCTTCACGGTAATGAAAAAGCATGCCCCGCTATCTAAAATGCAGAAAAGATGCCTTGTGCCCCGTGGCTACAAACACATGATTACTGATTCTCCTTCTGCTTTGCCGTGCCCTAAGCATACCGCCCTGTATCTGTGCACTAGGGAGAACGTTACTTGAAAATAGATGCCACAGAAAATCAATTGGACATTGAAATCCAGAGACAAGAGCTCTGTATATGAAAAATTTTACAACCCGCTCCCCAAAAACACAAGATGATTACAGCTTGTAAATGACTGACTGTAAATGTTATTGTTATTATTGCACCCATAGGCTATAGCGTCAATAAATTATTTTAAGTTATTTGTAAGTTAATCCATAAGAATCTAATAAGAAATAGATTTTAATACCAGTCTCTAGATATTGTGCATATTATTGCACCCCTAAAGTTTTCTTTTACCCCTCTATACAATCTAAAACACAAAGCAGAGGCGTTCCCTGTGGAGGATCACACGTGCTAATGCCGGGCAGGGACGGGGAAACAGGTGGTCTCTTACCCGCTCTGGTACCTACATACACAACAATGGTTAGCGCGTGTTCAAGAGAGGATCAGGTTATCCGTCTGCAGACATTCCTTAAAAACTTGTACAATCCAGTGAACTTGGTAGATGGCAGGGATTTGTCTGGAGCTGAAAGGATCAAAGAGACTTCAGGTCGGCAGGTTCAGGTGAAAAAGCTTTATTCAGCTGGAATGCAACGCTTTTCACTGCGCAAGCGCAGCTTCCTCAGTCCATGAGGAAGCTGCGCTTGCGCAGTGAAACACGATGCATCCTAGCTGAATAAAGGTATTTTACCTGAACCTGCTGACCTGAAGTCTCTTTGATCCTTTCAGCTCCAGACAAATCCCTGCCACCGACGAAGTTCACTGGATTGTACCCTGTATACAATAGGATCATGGTGATGTGACCAAGGGCACATGTGTCCACCAGCACTAGATGCAATAGGGGACATCATTGTGGAATTAGAGGTGGAATTATGGCACCCAGGGGGTGCCATAACAAGTTCCCCACCCCCTTAATCTTCAGGACTGGGCCAATAGCTTACCACTGAGCACTTCAGCCCCCAACCCTTCAAGGCAAACTGGTTTCAACAGTGACAGCCCACTCAGCAAAGGTGAGGTGTGACACCAGCTGAGGTGTGACATCAATAAGGGCAGTGATTGGTTAGTGCCAAGACTAGTAGATCTCGAAAGGTGGGGGCCAGGGCTATCAGAGGAACAACTGTTCTACACAGTGACTAGCACTGAGCTGGGGTAACTCCTCCCCCACTACACTATATGGGTGGGAATTTAGGGGTTCCCATTGGCAGGCAGGGTCCCATGGGGTTCACTGCTCTCTCTTAAGGGTACAGTAACACATGAATAACATTTATACAGATAACAACAAAAGAACTAATTAGAAAAATATATTACTTCTCAATACAGTCCAAACACAATTGAAAGAGCAATAAGTCCTTTGGTGGGCCCAACACCTTGTGCTGCAATGCTGCCCAAGGCAGCCCGAAGCCACAGGACAGCCATTGGTGCTGGGACACATCACATGGGCCTAGTTCTGGAGATCGCTGGTGATAGCAAATCCCCTGCTGAGGTGGGACACCACTGATCAAATGTGACATTCTGATACCAAAATGGAAGGACACTTAGTATATTACATGGTACATCCCCTTCACCAGTATTCCCCAACTCAGGAGCCATATGTGATATGTGGTTCTTCAGCACCTGCATATAGATTTTGGCATACCATATACCATAGTCTTGGGCGTAGCTATAGAGGTAGCAGAGGTAGCAGTCGCACTGGTGCCCTGGTGCCTAAGGGGGGCCCAAACTATATCTTGCCCATAAGAGACCAGTATCATAATTGGCATATGGAGCCCTGTTGCAGATTTTGCATCGAGGCCATGAAGCTACAAGCTACGCCTCTACCATAGCGCACCAGTTGTAAAAGGGAAGTCATTTGACACTACTGTAAAAGCCACACCACTAGGTCCTATTTTTAATAGGCTTTTTCCTTTTAACATACTGGCCCTTATATACTAAGAGTGTTGTGTAGGTTTCTTTGTGGGTTTTAATTCCCTACAATTTATTTTCCACTGTATTTACTAAGGTTTCCCTACATTTTGCACTTTTCCCTACATTTTCCTTTTTTTACACATGCTCTGATCTGTGGGGTTTTCCTCAGCTGAAATTCACCACATTTTATGTAGAAACCTTAGTAAATATGTTGGGTTTTTGTGAAAATGTCGAAAACACGCCCCTGTTTGGAGACCACGCCCCTTTTCCCCACTACCACGGCCATTTTTCAGGTTTCTTAGCAAAATGGAGAGTTAGTCTGGGTTTTTTCAATTCTGATGCAAATTCTGGCGCAAAATCTGGCGCAGACAGAATTTCTGACGCAATGCGACAGAATCTGGCGCACAACCCGACAAAACATGTCCGGTTTGCATTAGTAAATGAGGGCCACTTTGTGGTTCAACACCAACTGTCGTTATGGAAATAAGCTTGCAGCCTAAAATGGTTGGAGACCTCTGCCTGACACAGTACTAAAATAAAACATTTGAATGAAAAATCTGTCCATCCTAGTTTAATGGCCGTGAGTTTAATTGTTGTCATAAATTAGTTTAGAAATGTTTCCAATTATTATTGCTATTAATAATTGTAGAACAAAGTAATTACATTTTAACTCTTGTCTGCTCTTGACATACCTTCAGGGCCATGATCAAATTGCCACATACGAAACATTCTAAAGAAATCAAGGGTATCACCAATATACAATATACTTCAAAGTATCCAGTCATGTACAAGAAATCACTGAATTGGCACAATAATTAAAGGGGTACTCCACTGGACAAAGCCCCGCTGGGCGAAACGCGTCGGGGGTTTGGTGGGTTACCGGGGTGTGTGTGTGGGGGCTTCTTGTTATTTCTTGTTACCTTTGCTACTTACCTTTCACTGTTGTAACTTATGGCTTATTAGCCTGGATGCCAGCTGGCACTGCTCTCTGGCTCCCTTCATTTACTCTGCCATTTTTGGTTATCTTTTTCTGTGATTTACACAACTTTTTCTGTATTACACACCTGTTACTACTGTAACACACTCTAACTGTGGTGTAGTCTATATGTACTGAATCACCATCCAGCATTCTGTTTTCTCCCCCATGCTCCCTGGTTCCCACCTTTCTTTTGTGTCCATGCCATGTTGCTTTTATACATGTATTTTTGTTGAATATTAATAATGCTTGATATATATTTTTATTTGGTCTGCTTTAGAGTGGTTCTTTTCTTTGTTGGTTTCACTTAATAAAAAATATAAGAAACATTGTAGATAGGACACTGATGCCTCAATTCCCTTCAAAGGCAACTTGGTACTTCACATAGTTCTCCCAGTATCTCTTCCCATGTTCAAAACACTCTGCAAAGTCCTTTGTTGGAATTGCCATCAGCTGCTTCATTATATTTTCCTGAATCTTATCAAAGTCTGAAATCTCTTACCTTTCAAAAAGTCTGGACTGAGTCACCTAAAAAAAATGCCGAAACCATTGCATTACCCCTGAATAGCTTCTGATTTATCCAAATAGTTTCCATTAAGGAATATCCAAGCATAAATGGGGAATTCCAGACATAAAAACTTATCCCCTAGCCACAGTGTCGGGGACCCCCCACAATCTCCAGAACGGGCATCATTCTCCCGGATGAGTGCTCTGGCTTCCACCTTCCTAGACTGACTTGTCTTGGCAGTGACAGGCCACTCAGTCCTCACCAACCACAGCGGTGTCCTGTCTCTGCCGGTGTTCTGGAGATCAGGGGGTCCAAGCTGTCCAAAGACCGGTGATCTGATGTGTATACGCTATCCTGTGGATAGGGGATAACTTTTTTCATAACTTGAATAACCCTTTAACCAAATGAATGCAGATCTGTTCACATTCTTACTCAAAGGAGTACAGCACCCCCACTGACTAGTACAGTAAAATTGGCATTGTTCACACATGCGTATTCCAATCCACTCCGAGCTTCCCTCCCTTTTTCCTCTGTGCTTCCATATACCCACCTATGTGTTGAATATGAATTTATCTTAACTCTCACGTCCTAATGACATCAGAGCCTGTGCCCACATAAGCACTCGGCCAGAATAGCAGAATGCTCACCTAGGCATAGGCACACCGTAACGAGGACTTTAGATTGAAGAGGGAGTGGCACCTGCGCTCACATGGGCACAATCTCTCATGTCATTAGGATGTAAGAGTAAAGATTTATGCATATTCAACAGATGGGCATACGGGATCATGGAGGAAGGAGGGCGGAAAGCTGACTCCCGCCTCGATTGGGCAAGGGACATCTTTGCATATTAACAACAGAGCCTGTAACTTAGAAATGGCTGGACCCAGAGGCTCTCTAATTAGGCAAGTTAGGCAGTCGCCTGAGGCCTTGCTCTTGAGGGGGCCTCGTGGCAGTCTAACTCACCCCCCCCCCCCTAACAATGTGAAATGAATAGTAATGCATACAAAATGCAATTTAATAGTTCATTTTTACGATTGCTTGCCTCTCTCTTGTATTCATGAGTGTCAGTGAGGGCCTCATGTTTGAGTTTTGCCCAAGGCCTCACAAAATCTAGAGCCTCCTCTGGCTGAAATTATTTTAATACATAATTTTGTTCAGGTTCACTCCGCACTTTAACCTTATGTATTGGGTTTAGTACAGGTAAACCAGCTGTCAGTTTCCCTTTATGAGGGGCACGCCCCTTGTGACATCATACCACACCCCCTCAATGCAAGTCTATGGCAGGGGGCACGCCCCCTCCCATAGACTTGCATTGAGTGGGTGTGGCCGTGATGTCACGACCCCTGCAGCTTGCAACCAGCGTTCGGAACTAAATGTTCAGAACGCTGGGGCAGTGGAGTATCCCTTTAAGGAGAATGAAGAAAATGAAGCTTCCTCATGGTCAGTTTTCACTTCAGTTGGTAGAATACACTTGAGTTTTGTTGTAGCATCCACTTATTCCAATGTCTCCCAGGATAGTTTTTTTTTACTAATTTAAAACAATGAGATGAATAAATACAGTTTGTTTTCCTTTTTTTTTTTATTCTCTCAGCTTCTGTGAAAACATTTTGTGTGGATTTATTCCGTGATTATTTTAAAGCATAAGCAGGAATCAATACCTCTAAAAATTCACATTACAGTAAAAAATGTATCCCATAAATCATTTTTAGCCCTCACTATACTTCTAACTTAATGAAACAAGGAAAGAAATTCAATTCATCTGAAGTGATGCCCATTTTTTGCCAAGTATGGGGGATTTACATTTTCTCTTACGCAAACAAACCTCACGTATATGCCAACTAATCGCATCAAATTAGCTTTCCATTACATTGTAACATCCCACTGAGGATTCTATAGGTATGTATGTGTTCAACGGTAAACAGCAACGTGCTACTGTCTGGGGGTATAAAAATAATAAATGCCACATTGACTAAATCTAAGGAATTACATTACTTTTTCACCTATATTTTTTTTTTTATATACCTCTACGTTCAAGTGAAAAATTTCATATATACCAGTATTATAATTCTCACATTTGAAATGTGGCTAAAATTCCTGAAAACCTAGGGATTTGTATAATGTATTTTAGACAGGGACAGACTGAGAGTGTTCTGGGCCCCCAGGCACTAAAAGTCATCAACCAGAGCCATGTGACACTTGGGTTGGGTTAATAAATTATAGTATAATAGAAAACCCATTATAGGATAATAGAGAATGCACATGTGTAACCAACTCACCTGGTTTTACTCTAAGGCACATTGGCACATGGGACCTTCATTCTCCTCTTCAGACATTTAAAGGGGTTATCCACCATAAGGTGATTTTAGTATGTACCTGGCAGACAGTAATGGACATGCTTAGGAAGGATCTGCACTTGTCTTGGGGCTAAATGGCTATGTTGTGAGATTACCATAACACTCTGGCTAGCTTTTTGTCAACTGGTATTTCCTGTTTGACTTTTATTTATTTTTTACTACAAATCCCACAATTCCATTTTCCTCCCTCCCACACATCAGCCACCCCACCCATTGACACATAAATGAGCTGCATCCATTCAAAAGACCTGTGGTTTTCAATCAGGGTGCCTACAGCTGTTGCATTAGTTGCAGATTGATCGCTCCACCCATTGAAGCAGACAGGCTCCTTGTCATCAGCTGACTAGTGAGTCAGGTCTCGGCCGCATTGCAAGCTGGGAAAAATCTGAGACAACAGTCATTTTTGTATGCTGTCAAAAATAAATAGTGGGATGAAAATCACATAAGAATTGTGAGAAAACTGTCACACACAGGTACAGACACTATATTATGAACTACCCAAACTTTAACTGTTGCATAGTCAAATAAATAAAAAATCCTGGAATATCCCTTTAAGGCACAATTTAATGTATAGTCGCAGTGCTCTATGGAAGCAGTGCCATTGCATGACGGATCATAATGTACATCAGCTAACAAATTGATTTAAAGTGTCCCTGTTATTGAGAAAAAATTTTGACAGACAAAAGTTTGGATTGCTCAGAGTCTGCGTGTTTACCAGTCTCTAGAGATTGCAAGAAGTGTGTGGTAGCACGCTTCACTCTCATACTCTCAATCTTAGAACAACTGTACTAGATAGGCTCCATTATCATTCTATGGGCTGTCTTCTGCAATTGGTTAGAGATCACAGCTAGTTGGGGAATTAGGCGTTGTCTAGAGATCAGTCATGGTCTGAATTAGGGATGTCCCGATACTGGTATTGGGACCGATACTGGATATTTGCACAAGTACTTGTAATCACGTAAATGTCCCCTATACCTAAGCCGACCCCAGCCTGCAAGTATCAGGGAGGTGTACGAGGCCCACCACACTCTCCGTGCGTATTAAAAAGTGGCCAGTTCGGACGGCTGTCTGAGCCGTCCACTCTCTAATCCGCCCACTAGCCGCAGGACACTTGTCCTGGATCCCCTGTCCTGCAAGCGCTCCTGATGTAGGCCGGAGCTTCAGTAGATGACCATAGCCTAAATTGTTTCCATCGAAGCAACTTTCCTGTCCTTCAGCATTGAGAGCTATACTTTTTTTTTTTTACTTTCTATTTAGTTAAGAATCACTTTTTTGAACTTTTTCTTATCTTCTCTCTTTTTTTGTATCTTTACAAAGGCAAATAATAAAATCAGAAAAACTGTTCAATGGGTTTCCAGTCTGGGCAACCATGATTTACAAAGCAGATCCTTCTCCTAGAAACTGACAAGATTTTCTACTGCAACCTCATGCTAAAAAAGTCTTATGGTTAACAATCACACTTGGTGACCATGAAGACCTCCACCGATGAGGACGGACACTATACTCAGCACGATGAAGGGTCCTACGTAGGCAGCACTAAACAACTCTACATAGAACATCCAGAAAATGGAAAACTGCAGGACTCCAAATATAGTATGCTTGTCCTTCATTCACTCAGGACACGTGGCAATGTTTCTGCCCCACCTAGGGTCTTTATCAAGCAAGTAAGTATTGCACTGTGCCGAAAATGTACAAGCAAAAACAGTGATAATAATTCCATATTTAATCACTAAGTAATACCTCACATTATTAATCATACTTTACATTATAGGAATATACTAGCGTAGGTGCTAAACAGGAGTACAATACAAAAAGGTAAAGTCGATTTTCTAAAAAGTGTGCCTTCAGCTGTTGCAAAACTGCAACTTCCATCATGCCGGGATAGCCAATGGGGTCGGATCAGTTTACAGGCCGGCGATAGCCCCTCACCTGCTATCTGCGGATACTGGTTGCAAACTGCTGATAGAGTCTGCGGAGGTAGACTCTATAAGTAGATTGACGATAACACAGCACGATAGAAAAGTAATATTCCATGCTTGCAATCTAAAGTTCTCATATAATAGTCCCCAATGGGGACTTAAAAAGTGCAAAAAAAATCCAGATTTTTTTTTTCAATATAAATTAGCCTCTCCTCTAATAAAAATTAGTCACCTCCCCCTTTTTAATTTTTAAAATAATAAAATAAAAAAACATATTCTGCATATCGTCGTGTGCGATGTTATATCCCAGAAAAAAGAAAAACATTTATAAACAGCAATTTCAAACCTTTGTTTGTTTCAAAAGTGTGACTTTCTAAAAGCTGAACAATAACAGAAAAGCATGGAAACAGGGGTATTGTTTTAATGATATTGACCCTCAGAATAACAATAATATGTCATTTTTACAGTAAAGTGCACTGCGTAGAAACAAAACCCTCCAAAAGTTGCAGAATTGTGGTGTTTTTTTTTTTTGTTTTTTTTTTATACCATCCAGAACATAATCCTGTCCAGCTGTAGCACAGGCATGGACAAAGTCCAGTAAGTGAGGACAATACTAGTATTCCTCTGTGCTCATTCCTGTCCTATCAGACTACAGCATGAATACTGAAAGGAGGAGGTTACAGAGTAGTCTGAAGTAATTGGATGAAGAGATCCAGCACTCAGGGAGGAAGATGAGTCATGCACATCGAGAACACACCCCCTTTAAAGTACAGAATGACAAACCAAGTGAGCAACAGATGGAAGGTATTTGGGAGAGAAATATAGGTGCTAGACACATAAAAATTATACAGTGACCCCCCGACCTACGATGGCCGCGACATATGATCAAATCGACATACGATGGCCTCTCAGAGGCCATCGCATGTCGATGTCAGCATCGACATACAATGCTTTTTTATGTCGGGGCCATCGCATTAAGTGCTATCCGGCAGCGCAAAATGCTTAAGCTGCTGCCGGATAGCAGCTTAATGTTCCCCGTGTTGTACGGTGAGTATTACTCACCCCTCCACGATACTCCCGGGGTGCCCTCCGGGTCCAGCGCTGGTCTTCCGGTGTCTTCTCGGCCCTCTCCGGTGACGTCAATACGCTGCTGAGCACGTCATCCAATAGAAATGGCGTACGCAGCGGTGTAATGACATCGCTATGCAGGCCCAGTAAGGCCTTGCGGAAGATAGCGGAGGACCGGAGAAGACAGCAGAAGATCGGAGAAGACCAGGAGAGCCCAGCAGAGGACCGGAGATGACCAGGAGAGCCCAGCGGAGGCCCGGGGTCACCATCGCTAGCGGTGAATACAGCTTCCTATACTTTACATTGCACGAATCCCTCAACATACGATGGATTCGACAAATGATGGCTCGTTTGGAACGAATTACCATCGTATGTTGAGGGACCACTGTATGTACATAACCAGAATTAGGTACTAAGTAACACATAGCATTTCTGTTTCTTTTGTTTGTGTGTTTGTGGGATATGACAGGTACTCTTTAAACTGTATGTGTCCTTATGGGCTTTAAGTGCCTTAGTGTTAGGTAACTACTGTTCAGGTAATGCAGTCCCAACGTAAAGTGGTCTCATAACAAAATTTAGAGTGTAATAGAAATGATAAAAATAGACGCTGAGTCATGGTCACAAGCAGAATGTTATACAGATATGATAGTTCATTCTTCTATCTAAACCAGCGTGCCTCCAGCTGTTGCAAAACTACCACTCCCAGCATGCGCGAACAGCATGCCTGGGGATGACAACAGAGCTTCCTCTTGCTACATCAAGGGTTGTTAAATATTACACAGCAACATTCAAGAAGAAATGGATGAATTATATCGAGAGCGCCAACTATAATGTAATTTTACTGTATATTATTTATGCATGAGTCACTTTATATTCGCAATTGATTAAATGCTGTTTTATATGCTTTTTATAATGAAATATGCAATTAATTGAATGATTGTAATGAAAGAGGGAGTAATTGTAGATTTCTACACTGCTTCACTATACTTGAATTTGACTTCATATCTCACTTAAAGGGATACTACACGGAACTAATCACATATCCCATCCTTTCTCTTTTATCAACCCATTTACATATTTAAAGGGGTACTCCGGTGGTTAAGATTTTTGGCTATATTGCATCTTCTTTTAATGTTCATGTTTTTGCAATTGACATGTATTATATATTTGTGTAGCATGTGTCTATTTTCCCTTACCTGTTTGTGGGCCAGGAAGTTCTGTAGTTCTGTGTGGGATCTCTTACTGTTGTCCACATGTTGGGATTAGGCTGTGGACAACATGTCATGGCTTTTTTTTCTCTGTTCTTTCAGATCCCGGAGGACACAGGTCTGCATAAGAGATAAGCCACGCCCCCTCACCTCGCCCTCCCGGAGGACGCAAGTCTGCAGGAGAGAGATAAGCCACGCCCCCTCATCTCCCCCTCCCAGAGGACACAGGTCTGCATGAGAGGGATAAGCCACGCCCCCTCATCTTCCCCTCCCTGAGGACGCAAGTCTGCATGAGAGACATAAGCCACACACCCTCATCTCCCCCTCCTGGAGGACGCAGGTCTGCATGATAGAAAGAAGCCAGAGCAGGGGGAGAGAGAGAGGACGTACACAGCTCCTCATCTCCCCTCCCCCTGCTCTGTCTTCTGAGGAAGCAGGTCTGCACTGAAAGAAGACAGAGAAGATAAGTGCTATCTGAAGGGGAGGATAACAAGGTGCACGGGCTGGGGATATATAGATGGCAGGGGAATAAATCTCGGACTGGGGATGATTTCTATGTGTGAAGGAGGGGGGGGGGGAGGACTCCTGAATGACACGTGATGGGAGTTGTAGTCCCTCTTATGTGTGTGTATGCTAGTGTTTACAAACCAGTGTGCCGTCACATATTGTAAAACTACAACTCCCAGCATGCCTGGACTTCGGGATAGCTGGGAGTTGTAGCAGGAGGAGGCACAGTTGTACAGCTGGAGGCACACTAGTTGGGAAACACTGTCCTAGCCTATTCAGCATACACATCATGTTACACCAGTGTTTCCAAACCAGTGTGCCTCCGGCTGTTTTAAAACTACAACTCCCAGCATTCCCTGACAGTCTTTGGGCATGCTGGGAGTTGTAGTTTTGCAACAGCTGGAGGGACACTGATTGGGAAACACTGGCCTAGCCTATTCAGTATATTACAAACAAAGTGCATTGTTTCCCAACCAGGGTGTCTTCAGCTGTATCAAAACTACAACTCCCAGCATGCCAGGACAGCTATTGGCTGTCCGGGCATGCTGGTAGTAGTAGTTTTGCAACACCTGGAGGCACCCAGGTTGGGAAACACTGGTGTATGCCCTACAGAGGTGTGGTGAACTACAACCCCCATGAGACTACAGAGGCAGCATGCTGGTGTTATACCACAGACTGAAGACTCCTGAGTGACACATGCTGGGAGTTGTAGTCCATTTTGTGTGTGTATGCCAGTGTATCCCAACCAGGGCTGATTATATTAGTGTTCTGTGTATAAGGGGGCTGACCCGAGAAAAGAGTAGCAGGGTGGGTAAAGGACGGCACAAAAAAGAAAAAAGAAGCCGCCCCAAACCAGCAAGGCATGTGGCGTGCTGGGATTTGTAGTTTTCAGCACAGCAAGAAACAGGAAATAGAAGCAAAGATAGGAAAACAAAGTGGGGGATAAAAATACAACAAAGAACGGAACTAGAGTAGCTAAACAACAAGAATAGAAATGAAACAAAACAAATAGGGTAAGTCAAAAATGTATAAACACGTTGACCACCGGAGTACCCCTTTAATTTGTTAGCTATATAGAGCAGTCTCTTTCTGTGCTCACTTACATGCAGTGAGTGAGGAACATATGTAATCTAGCCACCCTCAGTCAATCAGACACCGATGTAACCAGTTGATTCCAAAGCATTTTCCACCGGACTACTCCTTTTAGTAAAATTTCCACTGTTTTCATGACAGAATCCTAGCAGTCAGACACATCCAATTAGCTTGTTTTCTATCCAAAGGATACCTTTTGGAAATGGGGATAGTAAAATATATAATTTATTTCACCATGTTCCTTGATGGGGCCATTTTCAAGTAAAATAAAGCAGGATATAGTGAATGAGAATAGTGCCTCTTATTGGGCTATTGATTAATTGATTCATGTCGCCATTATTTATGATTTGTATATATATATATATATATATATATATATATATATATATATACTAGCTGAGTACCCGGCGTTGCCCTGTTTTTCCTTCCTAATCCTTGTTGGGGAGGAAAATCAACAAAGGAGGAAGCTTTTGACTTCCAATCCCATCCCCATATATTGTTGTCATATCCCAACCCCATATCCCGTCCTCATATCCTGTCCTCATACCCCGACCTCCTGACGTCCCGTGCGTACAACCATAGAGAGGTGGAGAAGCGCAGAAGGACCGGAGGAAGACCGCAGGAGGACCGGAGGAGGATGGGCGGCGGCCGCAGAATGGTTAGTGACCCGCGGACACTTATGTCCCGAAAAGATCTTTCGGGACACAGGGATGTCCGGCATAGGAATACTTATGATTATCTGCCCGGGCCGGCTCCTGTGTGCGGCTGCAGGCGGGGGCCGGCCAGAGCATGTAAAAACAAATTCATGTATACTAAAAACCAGGGTGCCTCCAGCTGTTGTGAAACTACAACTGCCAGCATGCCCGGACAGCCTTTGCCGGTCCGGGCATGCTGGGAGTTGTAGTTTCACAACAGCTGGAGACACCCTGGTTTTTAAGTATACAGTTATTAGTTTGTACATGCTCTGGCCGGCCCCCGCCTGCAGCCGCACACAGGAGCCGGCCCGGGCAGATAATCATAAGTATTCCTATGCCGGACCCCAATACCCAGCGTATAAGACGACCCCCGACTTTACAGAAGAAAATTCAGGGTAAAAGTCGTCTTATACGCCGGTATATACGGTGTATATATATATATATATATATATATATATATATATATATATATACAAATCATAATTAATGGTGAGATCGCTACCTTAATTATTCAAATTTAAATTAAAAAAATTATGTATATATATATATATATATATATATATATGCAGGAAAGGCAAAGCAGCACTCCCAAGAGGAAAAGTCCTGGGTCCAATGATGCAGAAAAAATACAAACGACTGCAGCACACCAGAAGTAGAAAAAAAGTGAAGCTTTTAATCCAGCTAGAATATGGACAATGTTTCTGTGGCCTCACACCACCTTTGTCAATTATTTATTTAAGATTGATTAATTAAGGTAGCGATGTCACTGCTTTTTGGCGCTACGAACAGGATTCATAAAGCTGGGGTAGAAGAGGTGCAACAAGTTCTGAGTGAACATTCATTCATTATTTAGACTTATGCTTTTTAAATTTTTTCTTTTATTCCTTAAACAACACCTGTCATATCCCAGGAAAAAAGTTAAATGTTAAAAGTTACTCAGTACCTAATCCTGATCATGTACATATCATATGTATGTGTCTAGCACCTATAATTATCTCACAAACACCTTCTATCTGTTGCTCACTTAGTTTGTCATTCTGTGCTTTGAAGGGGACATGTCCTCACTGTGCATGACTCATCTCCCTCCCTGAGTCTGCTGTGCTGTTCTGGGTATCTTCATCCAATCACTGCAGGCTGCTCTGAAACCCTCTTCTCTCTGTTTTCAGACAGGAGTCTCATAGGACAAGAGTGAGCACGCCCTCACTTACTGGACTTTGTCCCAGCCTGTGCTTCAGCTTGGACAAAGATGATACGACAGCCAGACAGGATAATGTTCTGGGTAGTAGGGGGACCCCTGGTGGTCATTTTTTAAGCCATGATTTTCTTATGAAGTATATTAGAAAGGTTAATGTTTTCCCCCAATGTACAACATATCAAAAGTTTTTGAATCTGACAGTGCCCCCGTCTTGTGATATTTGTAGCTCTATGATTGTACTGCTGATCTACTAGTCACTCTAAATTAGTATTTCCTAACCAGTGTGTCTCTAGCTGTTGCAAAACTACAACTTCCAGCATGCCCGGACAGCCTTTGGCTGTCCGGGCATGCTGGAAGTTGTAGTTTTGCAACAGCTAGAGGCTCACTGTTTGGAAAACACTGCTCTTGATAAAGCATAGGTAGGTGAAGTCCTTGCTACTGAGCTTCTTCTTACCATATCAATCCAATGCCCTGTTTTTCCATAGACGCCTTCTGCATAATAAACATGACCGGACCCCAAATGGCGGTATAGATCCCTGTATGCCAATTAGTGAGCTCCACTCTGTAAGGATGATGATAAACAGGAGCTGATGTTCTTTATTGATCCAGAAAATGAATTTCGGAAATGTACCAATGACCCAAGAACTGTTAATGAGCAATTGACATTGGAGATGATAATGATATTGGGGGGGAATAATACAGAAATGAAAACACTCCTTAAAAAATAAATAAAATAATAAAATAAATAAAAATAAAACATATATATATTTTTTTTCATATATATATATACATATATATATATAATTTATTTATTTATATTATTTTTATTTTTATTTTTTTTGCTCTCTGCATTTTCTGGTCCAGGACAAGATGCTTGAAGATAGTGCAAGTGATATCCGGCAGGCGGTGGTAAGGCAATAACTCTTCTTTAAGACATATAACACTACACCAATTAGATCATATTTCTAGCTTTACAGGAAACACACATTAGAAACTAATTTACGCCGCAAATGCGACCAGAAGGGAGAGAGCCAGGACAGAACCCGATACGCTCAGATTAAAAAAAATTCTATATGCTTTAGTCGAAATTAAATTCACAGCTGAAGCTATGACAGCCTATGCCAGGAAAAACCAACCTAATAGATCATTAATTAACTTATACAGGGGAGCAAATGGTAGCTTGAATAATTTAATACAGGAAGATCGGTGTTGGCTCTGGAAAGGAAACCTTTATGCCACTTGTCCAGTAATTGAATGGCAGATTAATGAAACCGTAAAGTCACCCGTATATGATGACGGTAATGCGGGCGGAAAACAGAAGTCATTCTGTTGAGCGTTGCATTCATTTCATGGCGTGAAAAGTAGGAAAATTACAAGGTAATATTTAGTTTCTTTATTCTTGTTTGTAAAATATCACTTCTTTTGGATCTACTGAGCGTAGAGTAGACTGGAACATGTAGTGAGTCATGAGGTCATTACCATAGTCTCCGTAGCAAATACTGTTCCCTATTTTTAAAGGCATAGGGAATTATCTCATTTAGGCTATGTGCATATGTCATTTAGTGTATATTAGGGCTGGGAGATTAAACAAAATAATAAAATAAAAATGGGGCCATGAGCCAAAGTAAATGGTGGCACATGTTGGTTTCAATGCCATCGGCGTTGATAACATTGAATTTACTAGTGAGAATGGAGGGTCAGCTCTGTGCTCACCATTCAGACTGTACAGCATTGCCTGCTGCATTTAGCAAGAGAAGGATTCAGAGCTTTGTGGGAACAGGACAAGGTGAGTATTACTTGTTCTTTATTTCCATGGCAAAACTTCTTAGGCCCCTTTCACACTATAAAAATTGTGAATAGTGAACTTCCGTCATAAAAATCTTGAAAATTGTCCATTAGAAAATCCCATTATAGTCTATATGATTTTTCTAATAGCCATTTTAACCCGTTATCGCCCGTTATTAATAACGGGTGATAACGGGTTAAAACGGCTATTAGAAAAATCCCATAGACTATAATGGGATTTTCTAACGGCCAATAGGGATTTTAACAGCCGTTTAATGGCCGATTTTTAAGACTTTTATGACGGACGTTCATTACGGTTACATTTTTACAGTGTGAAAGGGACCTTAGGAGGCTATAATACTGTTTGGTGCACACAAGAGGATACTACTCTAAGGGGGTAATATAGGGCCATTATACTGTGGGCCTGGAACTATAGGGGCATTAAAGTGTATGTGGGGCATAAATGAGCATAATACTGTGTGTATGGGACATGTGGGGGAACAGTACTTTTTGTGAAGGCACTATAGGGGCATTACACTGTGTAGGGACACTATGGGGGTATAATTATGCGTGGAGGGCACTAAGAGGTATTATGCTGTTAGGTAGGGAAATAAACAGTGTTGGTAACGCGAATAGTGTTGCTCGCGAATATTCGCAATTCGAATTTTATTCGCGAATATCGCATATTCGCGAATTCGCGAATATTCGCGAATATAGCGCTATATATTCGTAATTACGAATATTCGTTGTTTTTTTTTTTTTCACAGTACACATCACAGTGATCATCCCTCTCTGCTTCCAGCTTATGTGGTGTAAGAAGGCTCTAATACTACTGTGTGAGACCGGTGTGCGAATTTTTGCATATACGAAAATTTGCATATGCAAATTTTCGCATATGCAAATTTTCGATTATGCTAACTTTTGTTTTGTATATGCGAATTGTCGCATATGTTAATTTTCGTACACGCATATATTCGCATATGCGAAAATAAAACGAGAATATTGCGAATATTCGCGAATATGACGAATATTCGTCCATATATTCGCGAATATTCGCGAATTCGAATATGGCCTATGCCGCTCAACACTATAGGTAACCAAGGAGGTATTATACTATGTGGGGACACAATGGGTGTATACTACTGTATGTGGGGCACTGTAAGGTAGGAAACAGTGTGGGTTACCAACTGGGTATCATACTGTGTGGGGGCACTATCCGGGATATAATATTGTTGGGGGCATTATGCCACAATGGGGGAGCATTATACAGTGGGGGGGGGGGCACTAAGAAGGCATAATACTGTGTGGAAGCACTGAAGAAAACATTATACTGTGTAGGGGTCATGAGGGGGAATAATACTGTAAGGTTGGGCCTTAGAGGTGCAAAATACTGTGTGGGGCCATAAGGGGAATTATACTGTATGGGTGCAAAGGGGCATAGTAATGCATGTGGGGATATAAGCAAACATTATACTGTGTTGGGGACATAAGGGGACATAATAGGGCTCAACAATTAATGAGGGAAAAACAAGACCCAAAATCAATGGTGTGGCATGAAAATAGAGGGTGTGGTAGTCAACTAGGGTGCATGGCATTTAAAAAGGACATGGGCTAAAATGTTCATAAATATGAACCCGGGTCAATGTTCAATTAAAGATGATTTTGATTTAAGTTCTAATCGCTCAGCCCTAGTGTATATACTGTGACAACCATACAGGCATATGCAGCTATATGACTGATGTTTTTGCAGGTTCTCTTTGTATTAAAAACCCCCTTGCTGCTCTTTTCTTTATAGTAAAATAATATGATGCCACCTATAATGTATGTCAAGCGGTCACAAGTTATACAATGGATCATTTCATTTTGCCCCCTTCTATTAACAAAATGAATTGTACATGGATTCATAGATAAGAATGGACAGCAGCAACTATTCAATCTCATGGATCTATAAGAAGAAAAACAATACCCCATAATTGTTAAGCATAACCCTTTAGCAAGAACACTAGAAATGACAGACATCCATTCTCTAGTGTTTTATATGATTTGAGAACAAGCAGATGAATATACTAACTATCCCATGTTTTGAAAAAAATGCATGAAATATATGATAGCATTGATTGACTATTTAAGCGCAGCTCTAGCCTGAAGCGGTGACCACCTGCAGTAGGTCAATAGCAGCTTTTCACTGGGAGACCTGAAGGACGCTAATGATCTTTCTCTCTGGATAATGGCATAGCAGACATCTCAAGGAGAGACAGAATATGACTTCACATATGGAATGATAGAACCACCAAAACACCTTGTAGAGAAAATCTAACATAGTATGTTGGCATTCTATAAACACAGAAGCATCTGCCTGCGGCTACAATATGGGTATTGTGATTTCAAGCCTACTTCCCTATTTATTGCAACAATACACAAACACATAAAGGAGAATTTAAAGGGGTATTCCACCCCTAGACATCTTATCTCCTATCCAAAGGATAGGGGATAAGATGTCTGATCGCGGGGGTCACGCCGCTGGGGTCCCCCGCAATATAGCATGCGGCACCCAACTGTTTCTGCCGGCACGACCTAAAAAGAAAACCAACAGTACAGTCAGCCCAGTATACGGACTTGCACTAAATGTAGTTTTTGTAGGGCTGAAAGACTCACAGTCCTTGCCGTGGTTCCGGACACTGTCAGCTGGTCTAGGTGCCGATCACAGGATCCCGGGAGGTGCGCAACCCGCAGTGGCGGGGAGCTGGAGTGATTCTAACCGGCTGCAAGCGCATCGCAGCCGGTTAGAATCACTTCAGCTCCCCGCCACTGCGGGTTGCGCACCTCCCGGGATCCTGTGATCGGCACCTAGACCAGCTGACAGTGTCCGGAACCATGGCAAGGACTGTGAGTCTTTCAGCCCTACAAAAACTACATTTAGTGCAAGTCCGTATACTGGGCTGACTGTACTGTTGGTTTTCTTTTTAGGTCGTGCCGGCATTCTCCTGTTTCAGCTGGGAAAGATGACACCCTCTGAGTGATACCCTGTATCGTGGGTCACTCAGTCATACCATGTTTATTTAAATGTGATACTCTTATTATCTCTATTATTTTGATATTCTCCTGAGGACACTCTTGATTGGAGCAGAAACGGGTTGAGAATTATATATATTTTTTATTAGAGATTCATGACTAAATATGTGTATCTACACATTAGATTCATGATAAATCCACCAGATGGGTGGTGATCCTAACAGATCCTGTGTCGCATGATTTTATTTTTATGTGGGAATAATCACTTTGCACATATTGGTGTGTTTTAGTAAGCATATATTAAAAGTTATGTCTTAAATAGCACTTCCCCCACACCTTTATATTTATTTAGAGGTTTTTTCATATTGTTTATGCTGGGAGGCAACTTGACCCCTTGTAGGTCTATACAATATTTTACATGCTGTTTATATTCGAGCAGGAATAGCCTTTTCCTCTTGTAAGAGCAGTAGAGCTGTTTTCTGATGTGTTCCTGAAAAGAAGTACTGTAGTGTCAATTGGATGTTCCAGTAAAGAAAGGTGGGGAATACAGTATTGCTCAGTGTAAAGCTGCACAGATAGTATTATGGTCAGTATTTGGTCATCATTTTGAAGCTAATTTTGAGCAATATTTTAATATATGTAATTCAGGGACATGGAAAGTTATTACTTTTCCTCACCCACTAGTTACTACATACCAGGCTATCTAACTACCTACATACCCAGCTACCTAACTATGTACATACCTTGCCTTCATACATGGCTGCCTAACTATCTAGCTAGCCCCCTATCTACCTGGCTTGTCACCTACCTACATATCTAGCTTCCTGATCTACCTACCTAGTTACCTATTTACCTGGCTACCTACCCACCTGCTCTTTTACTGTGCAGGACCTCAAGGAGGGCATTATTACAGTTTGTGGGCCAATAGATGGAAAGAGGAGGGGAGGGCACTGGAAAAATGCAGAGTCTGACGTGTTTGTCCTGCAGATGTTAAGAGATCCACATGGCGGTCTTATCCGGACGGATAAGAAAAGGAAAGAGGACGCCGCTGATCAGAAAAGACGTAATTGTGAGTCCATAAATGTAACTGTAATCACTTATATGGTATACACATCCTGTGTACAGCTGATATCTACCTCCATATGGTCCTGTATATAATCACTCATATTATATACAGATTCTTTATAGTATACTGGTCTGTGTCTAGTGGTTTTATTCAGTACAGTATGGCGGTATTATCCAGTTATTGAGTGGTGGTATATATTTACTCCTTGTATACCAGTATTATTGGTCATGAAAATTTTCCTAAATTTTTGTTTATTGTGTGTGGGATTTGGGTGAAATAGGGGCGTGGCAGAATATTGACGAGCTGCAGAGCCTAGCAGGGGCCCTTGCATTTTTTTGGTCCAAGGGCCCCGAGTGTTGTCAGTCCGCCCCTGGAAGTACTGGAAGTCTTCCGGTGCACGGAGTCAGCCAATGCACTGAGCAAACTCCTCTACATGCCGGATGACAAATCTGTTTAACTTTCTGGCACCAGTTGATTTGAAAATGTTTTCTATTAGTTTTCCACTGGAGTTCCCTTCGTAAAGAGCACCAGAACGTCCGGACAGAATTTTGCCTGTAGCTTCCTAAGTGTAAACCTAGCCTAACAGAGCAAAGGTATCAAGAGAAGACAAACCTTTGTATGTTTATCCAACTAAATTATTTTTGTATTAGAAAAGCAAAATAAAATTCCAAGTTCTAAGTTCTATACAAGTTTGTTCTATATCAGTGATTTTACATAAAAGGTCATTAAAGGGGTACTCCACTGGAAAACATCTTATCCCCTACCCAAAGGATAGGGCGATCTCCACTGCGGCACCCCAGTCATTCGATGCACGGAGCAAACTCCGCTCCATGCCCGCTGACTGGTGATGCCAGCTGCCACGCCCCCTCCATTGGAGTCTATGAGAGGAGGCATAATGGCTATGTATTAGCTCCAAGCTTCCGGGTTCTGGACGCCATCGCTGCCGGCCCGGAGATTGCGGAGGTCCCCAGCGGCAGGAACCCTGTGCTCGGACATCTTATCACCTATCCTTTGGATAGGAGATAAGATGTTTTCTGTCAGAGTACCCCTTTAACTCTCTATTGTCCACATTAGTTTTTTTTTATTTTTTCAACCATTTTAATAACACTCATTTAAATAACAAATGAAAACAGCAATGTTTTTCGTGGTCACGTTTCTGTGTGACGCCCATATTTGCCCCCCCCCCCCGGCAGAGAGAACAGGTTACAATATCTGCCGAGCAAACTGTTATCTCTGCCTGATAATCAATTTTTAATTAAATCAACTAAATTACACCAGTTAATTTCCTGAAGAGAAGCGATGTTCTTTTAAAAGCCTCTTCATATTGACATATTGCAGCCGAATTAACTCTTCGGCTTCTGCGGGAAAAAAACGGCATAACCCCCCTGGGAAGGGTTAACTTTGGCTCACCTCCCCTGAATGACAGGATGACCCAGTACGGTGTACGACGGCGTGAAAACCAATGTAAAGCATTGCGCAGATGCGCCGATGATTATTTCATTATCCGATCAGCGTTGAAACGACAGATACAAATCGTTCCAATCATACAGTGATGAAAGAGTAATGAACAATGGATTCTTGAATGAGCACAGGAAGAAAATAATGAATTGCAGTTTAAATGAAATCAGGAGTCAATGGAGTGGATCACAGACTGTCCTTCACATGCAAAATTTTACATTACTTTAACTACGCCACTTGAAGAAAACGTCCTTTGCAGGAGGACTAAGGAAAAACATCACCGTCGCTAAAGACCTGAGAGGCTGCGCATTTGCGCATTGTCCAAGCCGTGAGCACCAAGGGTCTTGGTGAAAGTCAATCTTTCCTTTGTCATCTGTATGAGTGACAGCAGGGGCCAGCTGGGCGAGCTGCGTTTGATGTCCGAAGCAATATAAAAAGACTAATAAATTCATGCACAGGCATTGGCATTTATCAGGGTCATATCATTCACTGCTGGAATCCAGTTTATTAGCAGCAGCTTACAGGAGTAGGTAAGGAAATAACAAATATGGAAAAAGAACAATAGAAATGAACAACAGAACTAGGAAGATGCTTGGGTCTTTATATAGGATCCAGGGATCCAGGGCCAGCTCCACCTATATGCAAAATAAGCAGCCGCCTAGAGCGCCCTTTTGATGGGGGTGCCGTTCTGCCCTCCGCAAGA
This sequence comes from Hyla sarda, assembly GCF_029499605.1. Lineage (NCBI taxonomy): Eukaryota > Metazoa > Chordata > Amphibia > Anura > Hylidae > Hyla > Hyla sarda. The sequence continues at coordinate 127,828,491 of NC_079197.1, read as the reverse complement.
GTTATTTCTCCAGGTCCTGACAGCTGCTAAGCTGTCACCCCAGTAGTAAGGAGATTATATGAGGAGGGGGTTTGTTACAGTGTGTCACCCCAGTAGTAAGAAGATTACAATAGGAGGAGGTTTGTTACAGTGTGTCACCCCAGTAGTAAGGAGATTGCATGAGAAGGTGGCGGAATGTTCTGACGTGTGAACATAGCCTAAGGGATAAAAAGCATGCCATCAAGTCTGCAGACCTATAACATATAGAAATCGCTTCTCGGCCTTTTGGCTAAGATCAAGTGTAGTACCTTACCTGTTAGTTGGCAGTGTGGAAGACCACCAAGGCAGGATGGGGAACCACACAGTAGGACGGGTGTACCGGGGATGGCTGTATAGCACAGCAGTCATCCCCGATGAGACCTGTTTCCTGCTGGATCTGGCCTTAAGGTCCGGGTAGAGTGAAGGCCGAGGTGCACAAGTGCCCTGAGAGTGGTGACCCCAGGGTGCCGGAATTCACTTGGGATTGGCAACCCCACTTGAATGAAAGCAAATAGTATGCACTTTTTCTCTCACTCTTCTGGGCACTCACCCTTAGTATCCCTGCCTTCCGGCTAGGATCTGGGAATTTTGATAGATCCGGTCGGATGTCCGGGCAGTATTACTCACTGCACACATCCAGTTATTTTTTATTTTATTTTTTTGTCACTATGTCCACTTTTTGTGTTCGTTTGTCCACTAGGATTTGGTAGGGTGCGGTAGCTCTTCTGGGTGTCCCTCCTGCCGGTCTAGGGGAGGTGTGTGGCCATTAGGTTCCTCACCTCCCTGCTATACCCCGTGGCATCCTGTTTCGGCAGGATGCCAAACCGGTTTTACTGGTTCCTTGGTGACAACCTGGTTAACGCCTAGTTGTCTGCCAGGAACACTTTCGGTCCCTGAATAGCTTCGGCGAAAGGGGACATCGTACCTGGAACCTTGCAGGTGCCTTTTGGCCTGGAGGCGAAGGGTTTGGTTTGTTGGGGGGCCTCTCTCCTTTCGGAGAAGGGCTTGCGATAGACCGCATCCTCGTGCACGTTTTTTTGTGTGAACACTTGCAGTTTTTACTTGCACTTGGGTGATTTGAGAGCACGTACCTCGGCTTTCAATAAAAAAAATAAAAAATAAAGAACATATAGAAATTTAAATTAACGGGATCTCCTGATTGAAATCTAATGACTATAGCCAGCTCAAGATTGAAATGAAAGGCTTAAAATAGTTACAACTTTTGTTTGCCATTATTTGGCCTAAAAAAACACCATAAATTAGACTCCAACATCTGGCATGTTGTGTGCACTGCAGAGCAGAATCCCATTGAATACAATGGGACTTTGCTGCTGCAGAATCTCTGCACAGATTTACAATTCCGCATGTAAATTCCAATATTCCAATAAGTGAACAAAGCCTTAAAGGGATTATCAAGGCTCTTTTTTTATTTATTTTTTTTAAGATAAGGCCATTGTGTGAGATATAAAATAAATAAATAAATAAACCTTACTCACCTCTAGCATTTCTGTTCTGCCTCTGGTGTCCCCCGATGCAATTGTTTATCTGAGCTGCTGCAGGGAAGCACCTGGGACCAGTGTGTCATACTTCTGCTCACAGTGGGCATATCTCGCCGGATAACCACTTTAAGGAAAATTTTCATTTTTGCGTTGTTTATTTTTTCCTTTTCGCCTTTTCAGAGACATAACTTTTCTTTTTCCATCTTCAGAACCAGAGCTTGTTTTTTGCAGGAGTAATTGTGCTTTGCAATGGCACCTTTAATTTTACCAAAACATTTAAGTCCAAACCCTAAAAAAACATTATTTGTGGGGGAAATAAAAAAATAAAAAATTTAGTTCACTTTGTTTCATTTTTACACAGAGCACTTTACGGCAAAACTTGCATGTTATCTTTATTCTGTGGGTCAATACGATTACCATGATGCCCAATTTATTTAGTTTTTCTGTTATTTTACTACTTTTAATAGGTAAGATTAAAATTGCCTTATGCTGGTCCCTATAACTTTTTTTATTTTTCTGTCTATGGGGCCGTATAGGATCAATAATGTTTATGGCCTAAAGTGCAAACTAAAGAATGGTTGGGGAAAAAAGGGAAAATTGTGTTTTAGGATGACAATGTTCTGGCTTTAAACTTAAAAAAAAAGACCTAAAAAAAGGATAGAGCACACAAGGCATCCCAGAAATATTGATGAACTGCTAAACATTTTCTGGGCTGAATAATCCCAAATCTTTTCCAAATTTTATTTGTAGCTATTTGATGTTGATGGAGTTGATTGCTGATAAAGGGGGATGATACAAGTTATCCAATACAAAATTTAATTTATGCAGAAATCCAGTAGACAGAAATGACTGGAGCATGGTCCTGCTGTCCCTTCTCTGCTTGTTGCACAGGAGTGTCTATTGCATGTCTGTGAATATGGAATAAAGATCCCAGTAAGTCCATGGTGAGTGCTCCAGTCATTTCTATCTATTGGAGTTGTGCATACAACATAAAAACTGTTTTCTATAATGTGAAGCACCACTGAGGAGGCTGATCTGTTTTTCACTCGAGTTAAAGGGGTATTCCAGGCCAAAACATTTTTTTAATATATATCAACTGGCTCCGGAAAGTTAAACAGATTTGTAAATTACTTCTATTAAAAAATCTTAATCCTTCTAATAGTTATTAGCTTCTGAAGTTGAGTTGTTGTTTTCTGTCTAACTGCTCTCTGATGACTCACGTCCCGGGAGCTGTGCAGTTCCTATGGGGATATTATCCCATCATGCACAGCTCCCGGGACGCAACATCATCATTGAGCAATTAGACAGAATACTTCAGAAGCTAATAACTATTGGAAGGATTAAGATTTTTTAATAGAAGTAATTTACAAATCTGTTTAACTTTCTGGAGCCAGTTGATATAAATAAAAAAAGGTTTTGCCTGGAATACCCCTTTAAGTTGTTAACGGCCCAGTGTGAACTCGTGGTTAATACAGGCAGTACCAGGTACCAGTACCGTGGTTTATACGGGCAGTACCAGGGTTTGCTTACTTTATAAGTAAAAAAAAAAAAAGTATTGGTTAAACTGGTAATTCTTAAAATTTGACATGATCACATGATTCACATCAAAAGATTTACATCTAGTTATGTCTAAATGTACAATTAGTTATATCTAATGCAAAGCTGTGTCATATACACTGCTCAAAAAAAATAAAGGGAACACTAAGATAACACATCCTAGATTTGAATTAACTAATAGTATGAAATACTTTCGTCTTTACATAGTTGAATGCGCTGACAACAAAATCACACAAAAATTATCAATGGAAATCAAATTGATCAACCCATGGAGGTCTGGATATGGAGTCACACTCAAAATCATAGTGGAAAACCACACTACAGGCTGTTCATACTTTGATGTAATGTCCTTAAAACAAGTCAAAATGAGGTTCAGTAGTGTGTGTGGCCTCCTAGTGCCCGTATGACCTCCCTACATTGCCTGGGCATGCTCCTGATGAGGTGGCGGATGGTCTCCTGAGGGATGTCCTCGCAGACCTTGACTAAAGCATCCGCCAACTCCTGGAAAGTCTGTGGTGCAACAAGGTGTTGGTGGATGGAGTGAGACATGATGTCCCAGATGTGCTCAATCGGATTCAGCTCTGGAGAACGGGCGGGCCAGTCCATAGAATCAATGCCTTCCTCTTGCAGGAACTGCTGACACTCCAGCCACATGAGGTCTAGCATTGTCTTGCATTAGGAGGAACCCAGGGCCAGCCACACCAGCATATGATCTCACAAGGGGTCTAAGGATCTCATCTCAGTACCTAAAGGGAGTTAGGCTACCTCTGGCAAGCACATGGAGGGCTGTGTGACCCCCCCCAAAAAATGCCACCCCACACCATTACTGACCCACCGCCAAACTGGTCATACTAGAAGAAGTTGCAGGCAGCAGAACATTCTCCACAGCGTCTCCAGACTTTGTCACGTCTGTCACATTTGCTCAGTGTGAACCTGCTTTCATCTGTGAAGAGCACAGGGCACCAGTGGCAAATTTGCCAATCTTGGTGTTCTCTGGCACATGCCAAACGTCCTGCACAGTGTTGGGCTGTAAGCACAACCCCCACCTGTGGGCGTCGGGCCCTCATACCACCCTCATGGAGTCTGTTTCTGACTGTTTGAGTGGACACATGCACATTTGTGGCCTGCTGGAGGTCATTTTGCAGGGCTCTGGCAGTGCTCCTCCTTGCACAAAGGCAGAGGTAGCGGTCCTGCTGCTGGAATGTTGCCCTCCTACAGCCACCTCCATGTCTCCTGATGTACTGGCCTGTCTCCTGGTAGTGCCTCCATGCTCTGGACACTACGCTGACAGACACAGCAAACCATCTTGCCACATCTCGCATTGATGTGCCATCCTGGATGAGCTGCACAACCTCAGCCACTTGTGTGGATTGTAGACTCCTTGTCATGCTACCACTAGAGTGAAAGCACCGCCAGCATTCAAAAGTGACCAAAACATCAGCCAGGAAGCATAGGAACTGAGAAGTGGTCTGTGGTCACCACCTGCAGAACCATTCCTTTTTTAGGGGTGTCTTGCTAATTGCCTATAATTTCTACCTGTTGTCTGTTCCATTTGCACAACAGCATGTGAAATTGATTGTCAATCAGTGTTGCTTCCTGAGTGGACAGTGTGATGTCACAGAAGTGTGATTGACTTGGAGATACATTGTGTTGTTTAAGTGTTCCCTTTATTTTTTGAGCAGTGTATTTTGGCTTGGGATTGCCAGGATTTCCTCTCCCAGACACGTGTTTTTCCTACCCCTTGAAGCAAAAGCTCATACAAATGTATATCAGTAATACAGCGTTGGCACCTCTGGCAGCAAAAGGATTAATATGTTTCTGCAGAGAATGGATTCTGGTCTGCATTGAACACAGATCACAAGAGATTACTGTGACATCAAAGCGATTATAGCTCCTCTCCTGTAGGTTATTACCACGAGTTTATCACCCCTTTTTACATAAATGCATTTGACACTTCTGCATAAAGAGAGCACAATGCAGCAACACACAAGATGAGGTATCCATCTAAACACGATAGATAAAAGCTAGTAAAGCAAATAGACCGCATAATGAAAAAAAATTCTAATCTATTTTATGGTGCAAAATCTTTCTTTAGCACATTTGGCTAATGGCGGGTCTGTAAGACAGTGAATGAGTTTAAAGTAAAAGGTTCTATATTAAAAAAATAACCATTAATATTCTGGTCTCGTGGTTCTTCTGTGATGGCTCGGAGAAGTCTTGGAACAAAACAATCCTTTAGTATAGATAATTTAAGGTAGACAATTGTGCTGACGCAGTGGGTAAATTATGGATTGGGTTGGCCATAACTGCTGCAACATCTCACACAAAATAAACCCATTATATATCCAAAATATACCCAACACGACTCAAATAAACAGATTAGTAGATTTAGGAAGAAAACTTAGGCCAGACAAAGACAACATGCTGTATGACCGCATACCAAACTTCAGAGCGGGCACTACTACCAACTGTGAACATTAAAGGGGTACTCCGGTGGAAAACTTTTTTTTTATTATTAACTGGTGCCAGAAAGTTAAACAGATTTGTAAATTACTTCTATTAAAAAATCTTAATCCTTCCAGTACTTTTTTTTATTATTATTTAATATTAAATTTTTCTGAAAAATACAATACATATACATATACAGTCTTTCAGTATCCGACCAAAGGATCCCGACCGTCCAAATACATACAAAAATATCACAAACATAATTTCAATACATTACACAACCCATACCGCCCCCCACCCCGCCCTGGAGAACATTGGATAGAGAAAACAACAATAAACAACCTATAAGGGGTGACCCCCTCACGGGGACAACCCTCACTAGAACCCTCCCTGCAAAAATGATACTTTATTTAGCTTCGTTAAAATATATATGACCCCAAACTAGTTAAAATTTGCAGTGGTATGGGGATATTTAATTATCAAGGTGTGAAGGGATTCACATTCTAAAGGGGTGTATGGGGCAGCTGCGTATTTATGTAGTTCCACTCTGTGGACCACTGGTGATTCCGGTGTCCACTGTGTCACAGCTATCCCTCACTCCTTTCTTACTAGTGTTCCCCTATAACTACGCTAACTAAAACTTAGACCGTAGGCCTCCCCGACATTTCGGTGATGAATCACCTTTGTCAAGGGTTGCGAGGCTACTGCGCTTCCAAACGCCCGACAGGGGTTCTTCCACACTTGGAACCAGCACCGAAAGCCATACTCTCAATATTAACAGCTTAGCACGAAACAAGATTTTATTAATTAGTTGCATATATTTACCAGGTTGAAAGGTTTCCCCCAATATTACTAATCTACCTGTCAACTCATCAACTCAACAATCAGCGATCTTCCGACATCCCCATATCACATGTACAAAATCTGCTTCACTCAATGCAAATCTTGGACACACAGCGGCAACTTGAGACCCCATTCTCGCCAACTGTTTTGGGGCCAAGTACGTATTGTACACTATTCGTAATTGAGTGAAGCGATAGTTATTATTAATTGAGACATTAGGAATGTTTATCAAAACACTCTGCCATTGGGTTTCTGATATTTCCCCTAACCACTTTTCCCATACTAATCTATATTTCATACTAAGTTTCATCATACCTTCCTTAACCAATAACCCATATATTGTGAACATATATTTCTTCCCTTGCTTCTTTTCCTTAATTAAATCCAATACTACATGTTTCTGAATTAATACGTCATTTTTATTTTCCATACTACGAAATGCGTGACTCAGTATGAGAAACCTAAAATATTGGTTTATATTTAGTTCAAATTTATTAACTAACTCATTAAATGTTATCAATTTATCTCCCACCATAATTTGTGAAACATATTTAACCCCATGTTTAATCCAAAATTTGGCATCATCCTTTTTCAAAAATTCTACCAAGTTTCTATTATACCATAAAGGTGTAAACTCTGTGCTCCCTTTTGCCCCTATAATTTTTTCATTAAACTCCAACTCTTCAATATCATCTTCCCATATGAGAACGTGGTATCTATTTGTTTTGCCTCTAGATTTTCCATCACCCCATAACCACCAAACCCCTTCACCAAACTACATTGTTGCAGGTAATATTCACTATCCCTGCCTAAAATAAATTTAATCATAAGGGCCAAATAATAAAATTTGAAATTCGGAGCCACACAGCCCCTCTCCGGGCTTAGCACATAAAACCTCATACTTAAGTCTCAGCCTTTTCTTCCCCATATAATTCTGTTCAATTTCCTGTGAAATTGATCGAACCAGAATTCCAGAATCCAAACTGGAGCGGCATTCAGTAAAAAAAGGACCTGGGGTAATATTTTCATCTTTATCACAGCCACTCTATCGGCCATAGAACTTTCCAGAGTAGAAGAAAATCCCTATAGAAAACATATGCTGCCCTGGACAGTTCCTAAAATAGACAGAGATGTCAGCAGAGAGCACTGTGCTCGTGATTCAGCAGAGAGCTCTGTGTATTCAGCAGCTAATAAGTACTGGAAGGATTAAGATTTACAGTAGTAATTAAGTAATTTACAAATCTGTTTAACTTTCTGGCACCAGTTTAAAAAAAAAAAATAAATGTTGTCCACCGGAGAACCCCTTAAATTAATTTAATTAATGTTCACCATTCTGTTTTTAGGATCAAAATTCTGTGTGTATTCTGGTTAGTGTCATATCATAACTGTATAGGTGAGCTTGGTTTTATTGGCTTTATAAATGATAAAATAGCCACCATTAGAAGGAGCTGAATTTACATAGATCTTTCTTCACTCTGTATGCAGTGAGTTGCCCTTAATGGTGGATGCAAGTAGGCACTATGATAGTGTCACATTATCAATAACATGTTATATGGTCACTGCTCTTTCAAACAACTTCTCTGTATGTGATAATCTATTTGTCCATTTCTCTAAATTATTTCATTCACCAAAAAATTTTTTCTTACCCTACAAAAACAGCTCTAAAGTTTTGGCCACTTATGTCTTATGTCTTACTTCTATGGCATCTGCTGTTCACTGACTCTTGTTGAGGGAAATCTGTCTCTATTAACAGACACGGCAAGATGGGACACAGAAAATGGGGGCGTGGCTTAACATGTGCTATGTTCCAGAGAGAGGTAGAGAAAGAGAGTGTCCTTTAGTTATTAGACTTCATGTACCTTACATGGTACATGGCGGCACATGGGAGTATTTTTCCACAAGAAGTTATGTGACAAGGGAACAACACTGTTCTAATAGGATACATTTTTCATAGAGAGCTCTGTGTTTGCAGAAATCAGAGGTGCCCAGAGATTCAGCAGGGAGCTAAGTTTACTATGGGAAACCATAAACTGTACATCATGGATCCTGAACATCCTTGTGTTTATTAGATCTTAATAATAGACAATATGTGTTTTCACTGACCTTTGATTTGGCAGCTTCCTGCATCTGCAAGATTTCTAGAGTAAGGCCTAGAGATGGATAATTACTAATTTGCCTCCATAATATTTATAGGAACAGATTTATTGCAATATACTAAACAATATATTGCAATAAATGTCATGATACCAGTTTAAAAGGATGCTTTTTTTTAAAATACAAATAACCTACTGCTGGACATATTGCAAGAAGAAAAACAGACTTTCATAATGGGATTCCAAAAAGCAATAAACACTGCTTATAGCACTACATAAAACTCAAATATAAACATAAAACTCAAATATATACATAAAACTCAACATAAGTATGTATGTATGTATGTATGTTTGTATCTATTAATGTTTATTATATTCTAATATAATATATTATAATATTATATTATTATGTTTGTATCTATTAATCCAGCATAACTTCCAGAGAACAGGACATAAGGTTGGGATAGGAGGCCCGGATATGAGAATAAGATATGAGGACAGGATATGAGGATGGGATATAAAAACAGGATGTGAGGACAGGATATGAGGTCAAGATATGAGGTAAAGAAATGAGGATGAGATATAAGGTCGGGATATGAGGTTGCGATATGAGGGCGGGATTTCAGGAGAGGAAATTAAGTTGGGATATGAGGTCTGCATATAAGGTCGGGATATGAGGTTGTGATATCAGGATGGGATATGAGGTTGGGACGAGAGCTTCATTGTTAATTTTCCTCTCCCAAAAGGTTAAGGTAGAAAGATCAGGCAATGCCAGGTACTCAGCAAGTAAATACATTAAAGAATGTTAAAGAAAATGTGTTTTTTCCATCATGTGAAGACTGACCTACAACAGTTGTATTAGGAAAACAGCAGAAAGGACAAGGATTGGCCCTGTTAAATACCAGTGGGGTTAGTCCTTCTGTGAATCTGCTGCATACTCACTACGAATTCACAGCATATCTGTGGAAGTGTCCTGAGAGTTCATTTGTATTACCATAGACTAAAGGTGGCCACAACCCTCTCCTGATCTCCCCATATACAGCTCGGTCCAATGTTCATGTGTTCTCAATGACAAAGAAATGGCCAGAGATATTAAATCCAACAAGTTAAACCCACTATATATTTTAGACAGTTGGACAATCTCGCTGTGGTTGTCAGGTTGGGACATGACGTCACTAGGGGGGCGTAGCCGTGACGTCACATCCCCGTCTCAGAGGCAACGTCCAGCACAGAATCCTGTGGCCTGCACTGAGATTGCAGGGGTCCCCAGCGGCGGGACCCTGCAATCATACATCTTATCCCCTATCCATTGGATAGTGGATAAGATGTATAAAGCCGGAATAACAATAACAATACACTTGACACTTTTCACTCCGGCCTGCAAAGTGCTGGAAATTCTATAAAGTGGACATATCCCATGCTGACTACCATCCATAGCCTTTGGCTTACTATCATGTAAACTCAACGATCTAACCATCTGCTATTGTGTCTTTAGGACCAACCACAGTGTGGCAGGAAGATTTCAGCTACAAGCAAACCAAGGCCCATTAGGCTAAGCAGGGCCCATGGTGACCTAGGCAAACATAAGTTCTACACAGGCATCTGCAAACCATATAAATAATTACAGTGCAGTTACATTCAATGCTCTACTTATATTGATAGCGCCCCCACAGTAAACTAATTTTCCTACAGTAAACTAACACTAATGCTAACACTAATGTCATGGTAGGTGGAGTTGTTCAGGCTATAGGCCTGCTCTATAGGTGGCAAGTAGTGATGAGCGGCAGGGGCCATATTCAAATTTACGATATTTTGCGAATATATGGATGAATATTCATCCTATGTTCGCGAAATCCGCATATTCGCTATGTTCATTCTCTTTTTTTAACTGTGAAAATTCGTAATGAAATTCGAACAGTGCGCATGTGTGATTATGTCTTTTACCTAAAAGAAGGGAGGGATCAGTGTCCTCTGACTGGAAGTGCAGATAATTGTGAATATTTGCATATTCACATAAAAAAACACGAATATTCATGATTATGAATATATATCACTATATTCTAAATATTGGCAAAATCGCGAAGTGCCAATATTCGCAAGTAAAAATTTGCATTTCTAATATTCGCGCTCAACACTGGTAAGGCACAGGAAGGGCAGGCAGGCACAATAATATCATTACATGTCAATTAAGGGCCTGGGGCCTACAGAATTTTATGTTTGAGCAGGGGGCTACAACACACCAAATCCTGAGGACATGTGTAGTCCCTCCATTTGCACAATGGGTGGGCCACACAAAGCAAGTGAGCGTGGAGTCAACCCTCTCCCATCATTGTCTACACTAATGACTTAACCCCTTGAGTTTTAAAAAAGAGGCCTAAAAATCAGAGATTATTTGGTTAAATATAGAGATGAGGGAATTTTTGGAAAATTCGGTTAGGTGCGAATTTATTAGCGGCAAATCGCTATTAAAAACAGCAATTTCTGGGCTACAGAGAGCCTCAATAGGTGTGTAGAACACTTTGCTTGTAGTAATACACATAGGGTGTGTGCTGTGTTAGTGAAATAATACTGCTATTCAGTATGACAGGCAGATTGTTTTGGAAATGTCCTTCAAGCCATGAGAATGTAGTGAAAAGAGTAACCTTCCATTTTGGACTTCTTATCTGGCTTTTATGTATCCAAATTATTTACTTAAATTCTATTAAATTTTATTTAAAATTTTACAAGTCACTTTTCATCAATTATAAAATGGACTTAGACCATTTTGGCCTTAAGGATTCCTCGCCTTCAAAAATTATATTTTCATCCACAGATGAGTATGAGGGCTTGTTTTTTGCGCAACCAGTTGTCCTTCGTAATGACATCACACATTTTACCATAAAATATATGGCACAACAAAAAAAAAAAAACTATTTGTGTGGGAAAATTGAAAAGAAATAGAGTGGCTCAATGACACAAAGGGAAGGTGGCGACAGCTTAAGGAGACAATTTAGTGGCTGATTGACACAGCCTGGAGGTGGAGGAAGCATGAAGAGACCATATAGTGGCTGAATGACACAGTGTGGAGGTGGCGACAGCATGAGGGGACCACAGAGTGACTGAATGACACATCCTGGAGGTGGCGTAAGCATGAGAAGACCATATAGTGGAATGACGCAGCGTGGAGGTGGCGGCAGCATGAGGAGACCATATAGTGGCTGAATGACACAGCCGGGAGGTGGCTGAAGCATGAGGAGACCATATAGTGGCTGAATGAAACAGCATGGAGGTGAAAGCAGCATGAGGAGACCATATAGTGGCTGAATGACACAGCGTGGAGGTGGCGGAAGCATGAGGAGACCATATTTTGTCTGAATGACACAGCATGGAGATGGCAGCAGCATGAGGTGACCATATACTGTCTGAATGACACAGCATGAAAGTGGCGGAAGCATAAGGAGACCATATAGTGGCTAAATGACACAGAGTGGAGGTGGCAGAAGCATGAGGAGATCATATAGTGCCTGAATGACAGAGCGTGGAGGTAGTGGCAGCAAGAGGAGACCATATAGTGGCTGAATGACACAGCCTGGAGGTGGCAGAAGCATGAGGAGACCATATAGAGGCTGAATGACACAGCCTGAAAGTAGCAGCAGCATGAAGAGACCATATAGTGGCTGAATGATACTGCATGGAGGTGGCATATGCATGAGAAGAACATATGGTGGAAAAAGGAGACAATTAGAGGTGGCATCAGTATGAGGAGAACATATGGTGGCAGAATGAGAAAGCCTGGAGCTGGCATCAGCATGAGGAGAACATATGGTGGCAGAATGAGACAGCCTGGAAGTGGCATGAGCATGAGGAGAACATATGGTGGCAAAATGAGACAGCCTGGAGGCAGCATCAGCAATGAGGAGAACATATGGTAGCAGAATGAGAGAGCCTGGAGGTGGCGACGGCATGAGGAGAACATATGATGGTAGAATGAGACATCAGGCGAGTGGCAGATTCAGAATAGTTGCTGAGGCAGGCAGGCAGAAGAAAATGGTCTCTTTTGTCAAAGTGTTGGTGTGCACAAATAAGTATTGAGGATAAGAATTACCTAAAACTTAACTTTTAATATAATTCTTAGGATAAAATACAGTATATGGACCCAATTTTTTTTTTAAATCTAACAAAAAGGAAAGGTGTGCAAAAAACACCATGTGCCACCTACACCACCAAGTATCGATGTGATGCAAAGACCCCTAAAAGGTGGAAGGGAACAACGTATGGTCCACTGTAACAGGTGGGGGGAAAAACTTCCCCTGCAATGCCCTACTCTCTCATTATTAATTCCCTTCTTGGCAAGTGTTACTCGTCCTAAAAAGGGCGGCCCCACACAGGAACCGCTCTCTATTTCCCCCTACAAACACTGCCATTTCCCAGGGTTTTTAGTTGTAAATAGGGAGAGGTTCCTGTGTGGGGCCGCCCTTTTTAGGATGATTAACACTTGCCTCCAAAAGGTGGAAGGGAACAACGTAATATCCATTGTAGCAGGTGGGGGTAAAAACTTCCCCTGAAAGGCCCTACTCTTGCCCTACTATTTCCCTTCTTGGCAAGTGTTACTCATCCCAGAAAGGACGCCCCACACAGGAACCTCTCCTTATTTCCACCTAAAAACCCTGGGAAATGGCAGTTTGGTGTTTGTAGGTGGAAATAGGGAGAGGTTACTGTGTGGGGCCACCCTTTTTAGGGCGAGTAACACTTGCCAAGAAGGGAATTAATAGTGCGAGAGTAGGTCCTTACAGGGGAAGTTTTTCCCCTCACCTGTTACAATGGATTATATGTTGTTCCCTTCCACCTTTTTGAGGTCTTTGCTAGGGATGAGCGAATTGAATCTGACAAATCTGAATTTGTTGCAAATATCATGAAAGATTCTCTTTGCAACGTATTCGAATATCTCGTCGTGATTCAATCGCACAAATCGCTTCATTAAACTCCATTTAGTGTGGTCCAGGGCATCTAAAATGGTGGATGCAAATGTAAGGACATGGGGCAAGGAACTCTGGGAAGGCCGGATGACTCTGAACCACATTCAGCATGCAGCCTATCAGCAGCCAGCCAACCCTGTGATGTCACAGACCTATATAATCAGCAGCCATCTTGCAGCCAGTCACTTCAGAAAGTACACTTTTGGGTGTAATACTCAGCGACTCCACTGCTGCAGTGGGGTGTACAGCAACTCTAAAACTTAAAGGGGCCAGTTAGGCAGAGCAATAAAAGCCATTGTCACCTGCTATCAGAGTGCCTAATAATACTGTACTGGGCTGTACTGCACAGTGATTCTGTACTGCTGCAGTTGGATGTACTGTACAACAACTGTAAAGCTAACAGGGGCCAGTTAGGGTGAGCATGAAAAGCCATAGTCACCTGATTACAGTGCCTTATACAGGTTGCTTGGCAGAGCTTATAGTTCTCTCATAAATGTAACCTGTGCGTACATAGGTGGTGTACTTTTTTTTTCTTCCTGAAAAACTAATTTTGGCCTAGTTATTGTGAAAGGCCAGCCAAAGCTACGCACTTGTTTCTGTAGCCTTATACAGTTCGTAGTGGAGCGCATAGTCCTCCTCTCATAAGTTTAATCTGTACGTACACCTGCGTGGTGTCCTTTATATATTTTCCTGTTAACCTGTTAACGACCATGGACTCGTCCATGCGATGTTAATGGAGTATGACGAGGGCTTCCGACTCAAGCCCGCGTCATTCCGGCCTGTCCCCAGCTGATTCTTGTAGCAGGGGGGCCAGCGTTAATAGCCGAAGCTGACAGCGGTGTCTAAAGGGACATTAAAACCATCCCTGGTGGTCCAGTGGAGAGGATCGCCCCCCCCCCCCCCGTAGCGTGAACGCTGGGAGCGATCCTCTCCTTACCACTCCGGCGCTCAGAATGATAAAGCCTGGTGGGACCAGGCTTTATCAATCAAGCGCAGAGCACACAGATCAATGTGGTTCTATGGAACCACATTGATTTGTATGAGGAATCAAATGACTCCTCCTAAAAGTTCCCTAAGGAAACTAAAAGTGTAAAAAAAAAAAGCTTAAAAAAGTTTAAAAAGACACACAATCACCCCCCTTTCCCAAACTCCATGTACAATATATATATACATAATAAAAATAAACATATGTGGTATCGCCGCATGTGTAAATGTCTGATCTATAAAAATATATCAGTAATTAAACCGCACAGGCAATGGCGTACGCGCCAAAAATATCCAAAATCCAAAATAGCGTATTTTGGTCACTTTTTATACAATAAAAAAAGGAATAAAAAGCGATCAAAAAGTCTGATCTAAAAAAAATGATACCAATTATAACTTCAGGGGCGGTCAGGGACAATACATGTCCTTTACGGCCCACTGGGTAAATGTGGTTCCTCACAGCCACAACAGCAACTTGGACATGCTCTCAGGCCCTTGGTCCTGTGACAGTGTGCGACTCCACCTTCTCATCCTTCACCGTTTCCTCAGCCTCCACTGCATGGACAAGTCTCTGTGCCCCTCTAGTATACCATGTGTGCAGGGCACGGTGGTGTCACGCTGTTCGTCACATGGTTTGCCTTGGCGAACGGAGTCAAACAGGGGAGGAAATGCTAAAAGTCATTCATCAAGAAATCAAATCATGGCTTACTCCACGAAAACTGTAAATGGGAACCATGGTGACCGACAATGGGAAGAACATCTTGTCTGCGCTGCAACAAGGAAGTCTGAGCCATGCGCCCTGCATGGCACACGTGTTCAATCAGGTTTTCAAGTGGTTCATGAAGTGTTCCGACCATCTGCAAGACATCCAAACAATGGGAAGGAAACTTTGGTCGCACTTCAGCCACTTGTACACCGCAAAGCATGCCTTCCTTGAGCTGCAGCGTCAGAACGGCATCCCTCAACATAGTCTGATTTGCGACGTTTCCACACGTTTGAATTTCACCCTCCATATGTTGGACAGACTATACGAACAGAGAAAAGCCATCAACGATTTCTTGATGATCCAAGCAGATAGGGGGCCTCCCCTGTGTAACTTCAATGTCAACCAGTGGCAGCTCATACGTGACACCTGCCGTTTGCTCAGACCCTTTGAGGAAGCCAAATTATTAGTCAGTCACCAGGATTACAGGATGAACAACGTCATTCCACTGCTTCATTTCCTACAACACATGTTGGAAACGATGGCTGGTCAGGGCACTGGAGACAGGGCGGTGGCGCCTACATCTCACGGCCACATGAGCCCTCTGGTAGCTGAACTAGAAGAGGAGGAGGAAGGGGAAGGGGGAAAGTGGCACAGGCAAGGTTTCGCGAAATGGGTGGTTTTAATAGTAATCTGACAACTAGAGGGGGATGAGGAAGACGAGACAGAGGACCCAGACACATCGTGGCAGTATGCAGTGGAGATGGAGGCAGGGAGTCCCTCCGAGTCTTTTGCACAAATGGTGCGATGCCATCCGGCAGCAGGATGACTTATGACTCGACATCCTATTGGACCCTCGCTACCGACACAAAATGGTGGCCTCTTTTACGAGTAACACTTGCCAAGAAGGGAATTAATAGGGCGAGAGTAGGGCCTTAAAGGGGAAGTTTTCCCCCCACCATTTACAATGGACCATACGTTGTTCCCTTCCACCTTTTGGAAGCAAGTGTTACTCGTCCTCCCTCGTCTCCCCATTTCCAACAAAAAATCCTTTGAAATGGCAGGGTTTGTAGGTGGAAATAGGAAGAGGTTGCTGTGTGGGGCCTTTTAGAGGTCTTTGCATCACATCAATACTTGGAGGTGGCACATGGTATTTCTTGCACACCTTTCCTTTTGTTAAAAAAAAAATGTGGGTATTTTATCCTAAAAATAATATTAAAAGTTAAGTTTTATGTAATGCATATCCTCAATACTTACTTGTGCACACTAATACTTTTACAAAAGAGACTGTTTTCTTCGGCCTACCGGCCTCAGCTACTAATCTGATCCTGCCACCCGCCTGATGCCACACATCTGATGCCAAGTTCTCCTTTTTTCACCCACCTTTGTCACCGGGTACTGGTATTGCCACCACCTCACTCTGTCACCAGGTTACTTTCTGGACTGCTGATGCTGCTGATGCTAGCTCCAGCTGTCTCATTCTGCCACCATATGTTCTGCTAATGCTGATGCCAGCTCCAGGCTGTATCATTCTGCTACCATATCTTCTCCTCGTGCTGATGCCAGCTCCAGGCTGTCTCATTCTGTCACATTATGTGCTCCTCATGCTTCCGCCACATCCAGGCTGTGCCATTCAGCCACTATATGGTCTACTCATGCTGCCGCCACATCCAGGCTGTGTCATTCAGCTACTATATGGTCTCCTCATGCTGCCCCCACCTCCAGGCTGTGTCATTCAGCCACTATATGGTCTCCTCATGCTTCAACCACCTCCAGGCTATGTCATTCTGCCACTATATGGTCTCCCCTTGCCGTCGCCAACTCCAGGCTGTGTCATTCTGCCAGATTATGTTCTCCTCATGCTGCTGCCACCTCCTGTCTGTGTCACTGTGCTGCCATGCGATATCCTCATGCTGCTGGCACATTAAATAAAACTTTTTAGGTTCATCTATTTGATATATTTAATTTAAATGTAAAAATATCTTTAATCTTTTCAATTGTGAGGCCCTATGATCTCTTCAGGCTGTTTCCACCTCGAGGCTGGGTCATTCAGCCACTATATGGTCTCGTCATGCTGCTACCACCTCCATGATGTGTCATTCAGGAACTATATGGTCTCCTCATGCTTCCACCACCTACACGCTGTGTCATTCTGACACTATATGGTCTCCTCATGCTGCCACCACCACCAGGCTGTGTCATTCTGCCACCATAGGGTCTCCTCATACTGATGCCACCTCCAGGCTCTGTCATTGTGCCGCTTTGCGACAGTGATTCTAATAGTCACGCCTGTAATCTGCATGTCATGCTGAATAACAGTATTATTTCACTAACACAGCACACCCCCTATGCGTGTTACAACAAGGCAAAGTGTTCGATACGCCTATTGAGGCTCTCTGTAGCCCAAAAATAGCCGTTTTTAACTCCTTCAGGACGTAGGGCGCCTTACGCCCGGTCCCGGTATTTAAAACGGGGTCACACGGTGACCCCGCATCACATCGGGTTGGTCCCGGCTGCTAATGATAGCCGAGACCCTGGGCTAATAGCACACAGCACCGATCGTTGTGCCACGCGCTATTAACCCTTTAGACGCAGCAGGCTGACAGTTGGGCTGATCGGGACTATCGTGATAAAATCGCGATGTCCGGATCAGCTAGGACGCGAGCGGAGAACCCCTTACCTTGCTCCATTGCGTCCGATCAGCGTTTGATTGCTCCAAGCCTGAGATACAAGCTTGAGCACTCGAGCCCCTATCTCGCTGATCCATGCAAAGCTATGGTTTTGCAGGGAACAAGGTAAAAGATCAGTGTGTGCAGTGTTATAGCCCCCTACGGGAGCTATAACACTGCAAAAAAAGTGAAAAAAAGTTAACAAAGGTCATTTAACCCCTTCCCTAATAAAAGTTTGAATTTTCCAATAAAAAAAAAGGTGTAAATAAAAATAAACATATGTGGTATCACCGCATGCGAAAAATGTCCAAATTCTAAAAATATATTGTTAAATAAACCGCACGGTCAATGGCGTATGCGCCAAAAAATTCCAGAATCCAACATAGCGTATTTTTGGTCACTATTTATTTAATGAAAAAATGAATAAAAAGCGATCAAAAAGTCTGATCAATACAAATGGCACCGATAAAAACTTCATAACATGGTGCAAAAAATGAGCCCTCATACTGGCCCGTACGCAGAAAAATAAAAAGTTATAGGGGTTAGAAGATGAGAAATTTTTACGTTTACATTTTCCTGCATGTAGTTATGATTTTTTTTCCGAAGTAAGACAAAATCCAACCTATATAAGTAGTGTATCATTTTAACTGTATGGACCTACAGAATAAAGATAAGGTGTCATTTTCACTGAAAAATGCACTGCGTAGAAAAGGAAACCCCCAAAACCAACAAAATGACATTCTTTCTTCAATTTTGTCGCACAATGAATTTTGTTTCCGTTTTGCCGTGGAATTTTTGGTAAAACGACTAATGCCAATGCAAAGTAGAATTGGTGGCGCAAAAAATAAGCCATCATTTGGAATTTTATGTGCAAAATTGGAAGCGTTATGATTTTTAGAAGGTGATGAGGAAAAAATGAAAATGCAAAAACGGAAAAACCCTGCGTAATTAAGGGGTTAGTAGTGATTTGCCGCAAATAAATTTTGTTCGGAAAATTTGTCAAATCGGCCAAATCGAATTTTCAAAAATTCGTTCATCTCTAGTGTTTTCATCACATTAATACTTGGTGGTGTAGGTGGCACATGGTGTTTTTTGCACACCTTTCCTTTTCTTAGATACAAAAAAAAAAATTGGGTCTATATATTTTATCCTAAGAAAAGTTAAAGGGGTATTCTGGGCAAAAAAATCTTATCCCCTATAGAAAGGATATAAGATAAGATGTCTGATCGTGGGGGGCTAGCCGCTGGGACCCCCCACGATCTCCCTGCAGCAGCCCGCATTCTATGCGTAGCTGTGTCTGAAGTTTCAGAGACCTCCGGGCTTCCGAAATGGGGACGTGATGTCACGCCATGCCCCCTTCATTCATTTCTATGGGAGGGGGCGTAACGGCCGCAACGCCCCCTTCCATAGACATGAATGGAGGGGGCATGTGACGTGGCATCACGTCCCCGTCACGGAAGCCCGGAGGTTTCCGAAACTTCAGACACCGGTACGCATCGAATGCAGGCTGCTGCAGGGAAATCGCGGGCCACCCGCGATCAGACATCTTATCCCCTATCCTTTCGATAGGGGATGAGATGTTTTTTCCCAGAATACCCCTTTAAATTTTAGATAATGCATATCCTCAATACTTACCTGTGGTCTGATTCAGAGGAATTTCTGGGGAGCAGCAGCTTAAATATGTTTCGCACTATCCATATTTGTGAAGTGTTGGTGTGGCACCATGGTCAATCTACTCTGATGCATCAGGCATTGGTGGGTGGAAATCTTGGCTGATCCATGCATGATTCATCTTGACAAAGGTCAATCTCTCCACATTTTTGGTGGACAGACGACTTCTCCTTGGAGTTTCTATTGCCCCCGCCGCACTAAACACCCGCTCTGATGACACACTACTGGCCGGGCAGGACAGCTTTTCCAGGGCAAACTGTTAGTTGCGGCCACAAGTCAAGTTTGGCTGCCCAGAAATCCAACAGATCTTCAAAGTGTGTTGGTGGGATCATGTCCAATTATGCCACCACCTGCTGGTTCAGGTCCTGCTCTAGGTCTACCTGCTGCTGCTAAGTTGCTTCACTATGCGGGTGAAGAAAGCTACTCACCAGCAACTGTAGACTCAGGCTGCTGTTGATAGAGCTAGTACTGCTCCGTCCACCACACCCCTCCCCAGAAGCCATGGCAGTGGAAGGTGAGCGCAGAGGGCCTCCCGAGTCAGACCTGCCAAAGGATAGACGATGGTGCAGATAGGCATCGGCCAACTGACTATGTAGGATGTCTCTGTAGTAGGTCAGTTTTTCCTCCCTCTCAGTGGGTGTAAAAAAGGCCCCCATTTTGTGCCGGTAGTGAGGGTCCAACAAGATGGCAAAGCCAGAAGTCATCCTGCTGCCGAATGGTGACAATTCAGCGGTCACTATGCAAGCAAGTGAGCATGCATCGTGCCATCTGTGCTAGTGACTCGGAGGGACTACCTGCCTCCATCTCCACTGCATACTGCCACGGTGTGTCTGGGTCCTCTGTCTCGTCTTCCTCATCACCCTTTAGCTCTACAGCCTGCCTCTCCTCTCCTGTCAGATGACTATAAAAACCACCCATTTCGTGAAACCTTGCCTGTGCTCGACTGTCCCCCTCCCCCTCCTCTTCCAGTTCAGCCACCACAGGGCTCATGTGGCTGTGAGATGTAGACGCCACGTCTCCAGCGCCCTGACCAGCCATCGTTTTCAACACATGTTGTAGGAAATAAAGCATTGGAATTATGTTGTTTATCCCGTAATTGTGGCTTCCTCAAAGGGCCTGAGCAAACAGCAGGTGTCACGTATGAGCTGCCACTGGTTGGCATTGAAGTTACACAGGGGAATCCCCCTATCCGCTTGGATCATCAAGAAATCGGTGATGGCTTTTCTCTGTTAGTATAGTTGGTCCAACATATGGAGGCTGGAATTCCAACGTGTGGAAATGTTGCAAATCACAATATGTTGGGGGATGCTGTTCTGACGCTGGAGCTCAAGGAGGGTGTGCTTTGCAGTGTACGAGTGGCTGAAGTGCATGCAAAGTTTCCTTCCCATTGTTAGGATGTCTTGCAGATTGGGGGAATACTTCAGGAACCGCTTGACAACCAGATTCAACACATGTGCCATGCAGGGAGCATGGCTCAGGCTTCCTTGAGGCAGACAAAATGTTCTTTCCGTTGTCGTTCACCATGGTTCCAATTTCCAGTTTTCATGGAGCAAGCCATGATTTGATTTATTTATGAATGACTTTTAGCATTTTCTCCCCTGTGTGACTCTGTTCGCCAAGGCAAACATGTGATGAACAGTGTGACACCGCCGTGCCCTGCACTCATGGTATGCTGGAGTGGCACTGAGACTTGTCCGTGCAGTGGAGGCTTATGACATGGTGGAGGATGAGGAGGCAGAGTTGCACACTGTAACAGGACCAAGGGCCTGAGAGCATGGAGGGGGAAGCGGTGTGAACTGTCCAAGTTGCTGTTGTGGCTGTGCAGGAACCACATTCACCCAGCGGGCCGTAAAGGACATGTACTGTCCCTGACCGTAGTTACAGCTTCACACATCGGCGCTGCCGTGCACTTTAATACACACCGACCGGCTCAAGGAGTTGCCCACCTTCTGTTCCACAAAATTGTGCAGGGTTAGTACTGCCTTTTTTGCAAAGAAATTACGGCTTCGGACTCTCCATCTCGGCTCGGCACAAGCCATCGGTTCTCTGAAAGGTGCAGAGTCCACCACTTGAAAAGGGAGGGACTGCAGCACCAGCAATTTGGACAGGAGCACATTCAGCTTCTGAACCGTTGGATGAGTGGGCACATACTGTTGTCTCTTGGACATGGCTTCACTGATGGATTGCTGGGGGAATTACTAACTCGAAGTAGGAGGAGCAGGAGCATCTGGACCGACAGAAGATGGGTATGACAGACAGCTCCCTTTGGCTGAAGTGGTTGTGCCTTGGCTGGCTGAAACAGGGAGTGGCGTGCCACTGGGTGATGCAGAAGGCTAGACCACCGCATCGGAGCCACAGTTCTCCCAGGCCGCTTTATGGTGATGCTGCAAATGTTGATGCAGGGCCGTGGTGCCAACATTGGGACCCTGGTCACGCTTTACCTTCTGCCGACACATCTTGCATATGGCCAGGTTAACATCCTCCGGATGCTTGATAAAAAACTGCCACACTGCCGAGTAGCTGATTCCCCCCCCCACAGTCTGCACTGATTGACTGTACTGCCGCCGACTCCAGGAACCCCTGTTCCACTACCTCCCGGGAAGGTAGGCTGCCGCAAAGCGATTGGTCTACCCCGGGCAGGTTTGGCTTCAGACTTCCCACTTCTGCCACCCTGCTGGCTCAGCTGCTGCTTCAAGGGCTGCATGCAGTAATTTTTCCGCGACGATGTCCCGATACTGTATAGCGCCCATAATGAATTAAGGGCAAATACGGGTGCAAACGGGCAGTTATGTAATGGCCGGGTTTCGCAGCTGTAGTGACGGAACTTCTGACGGAAGTTCCTAAACGGAGAATTTCATAGTGTGAAAGCAGCCTTAGAGTTGTTGTACACCCCACTGCAGCAGTACAGAGTCATTGTGTAGTACACCCAAAAGTGTATTTTCTCTCTCTCTCCCTTCCCTGTCGGTGCTTTTCTGCAGTGATTTGGGCTTGTGGTGAATCGCTGCTGTAAAGCTGTTTTTCTGTGCAACATACACTGGTCTATCTCTCTCTGCAATATAACGCTCTCTCTGACATAAAACACTAGAATGGCTGGCCGTAAAATGGCTGCCGATCATATAGGGCTGTGACATCACAGGAGTGGCTGGCTGCTTATAGGCTGCATGCTGTATATGATTCAGGGTCATCCTGCTTACCCGCCTTCCCAGAGTTCCTTGCTCCATGTCCTCACATGTGGATCCGCCATTTTAGATGCCCTGGAGCCTGGACCGCACTAAATGGAGTTTACTGAAGCGATTCATTTCATCGAATCTCGGCGATATTCAAATTTTTTGCAAATCAAATTTTTCCTGAAATTCGCAAGGAATTCGGATTCATCAGATTCGATTCGCTCATCCCTAGTTATATTTATATAGCAAGCAATATCAGAAACAACATAAAGAGATCTAATGGCATATAATCTACCACTGGAGCATATTGTGTCTTGATGGCTGCATAATAAGGTTAAAGAAATGAATATTCTACAAGAATTCTTTTTTTGTCACAATTTTCTCTGAGATATTTGCGCTACAATATGTTGGCTTCCCACGCACTCACAACACCTCCTCTCTTGCGCATCTTTTCTTTTGGCATCCTGACCCACGGAACAGACAGCAGCCTGCTATGTCACCCAGTTAATTTACAAGACAAAACAAGACATCACCACAATGATATATTAAAATGTACCCTGAAAGCTTTGTAATTGTGCATTACCCTTATTTGCGGATTTTGCACAATTTTTTTTTCCATGTGAACTACGAACACATTCATCTCCAGCACGGATGACACATTTTTATGACAATTTGGCATAGGCCATTACTCAGGTGCTGCCATATGTAGGAATAAAACAGCTGGGATGGGATGTATGTTCCAATTACTGTGCACACATATACATTGCCTGAATGTGCGGCTAATAATAGGATCTTCCTGTAGGTCACAATGTATTCATTCCTGCCAATCCAGCTAGCATTGTACATTCTATGGCACAATGTAGTGTTGCTATATAGTTGATGAAAAGTCGCTTATAATATAGATTTTACATGTATGATTAGAAAACAGGCGATCCATCTGCAGTATACTGCCACTGTGTTCTAGTGATCGGTTGGGATAATAGCAGTCAGACTCCTACCAATTGAGCATTAATGGCAAATTCTTTCTTCTTTTGCTCCATGGAAAACTATAAAAATTATAAGGTTATTACTACACTAAGGAAAAAAGAAGTCACATTACTATATTACTGTGTAGAATCCACAAAAAACTTAAGGTCAGGGTTTTAACCACCCTCTTGTGCCCCTTTCATCTGCATAGGTAATTACAAATAGGTACCCAGCTTCACGGATCTTCAACAAAGCTGATTTCAAGTCTAGAAGCAGGTACAAGACACTCTATGGAATGTATTTACCTACTGGGAGGGTCTTTCCTATGGAGGACACTAGATACCTAATGGACACTTATCTACCTAATGGGGGAAACTACCTACCTACTGAGGGGGGGAGCAGATTTTTCTAATCCCTCCTTAGAAAATCCAAAATTTCTCCTTCTAAAACAGAATATTGTATTTTACCAGAAGATTATCTTTTTTTTTTTTTTTTTTTGCTGGAACCCTAATTTTAAAAGAACTATACATCTGTAATGTGTAATCAACATATTTTACATATTTATCATTCCAGAATAATTTAGTACATAAACACAAATATCTAGAATAACTAGTACATATACACAAATATATGTACTAATACATCTCAAGATGCACATGTATGACATCTCAAAAGTCATATGTGTGGCAGAGACTAATCAATCCCTTAGTATGTACAATACAGGTGCAGTGGTGCTAGTTTTACCCATTTACTTAATATATGGGTCCCATGAGCTTCCCCCCTCAACATGTATGAACCATCAATTTAAAGTACTACGGAGTATAGTGAAATACTTTCAACTAATAACTCTCTAAACTACTCAAATGAGACTCCCAAATCCCCAGATTTTTCTTCAAGATGGTGCTATTTTATAAGAAATATTGTAATTGAGCCAGGAAATAAGGCAGTAATGTCACCGGTACATTGTGGAGGCCGCACTCATCAGACTTCCAACTAGGAAAGGATCATGAACATGTCAGCCTTCTCACTGTGTTCCAAATGGAATTCTACAGTACAAAGCCTCTGGGGAAATAGTTTGCCACTGAAATCCATTGATCTCTTGGCTGTGTCCGGACAGATAGCAGTGATAGATATCTGACACAAGGGTTATTAGAACACTTCTTACTTTTTTAGACTTCGTTGCATTCATTCTCTAACCTCTCACCCTGAATCAAGTTGTGAACAAAGTTTCATGGCTGTTGTTTTAGGTAAAATAAATGTTTACAGACTATAAAAAGTTATCCTAAACCATGGAAAATCCTTGGGTGTCATTTTTGGCCTGAACTTTATTTTGATTTAGTTTTTTTGTTGTTGTTGTTTTTGTTAAAAAAAACAACAATGTAACTGTTGTGGAAAATAAATTATAATTCAAAATATGAAGACGTAGAATGTGAGAGGATTGGCACTGGATAAAACACTGTACAGGTATGCCATAACCATATATGGATATTAAGAGGCGGTATGAAAGTCCCGGTCTAGATCTCTTGAGGTGCACCACATATAAGACAACATATGGATCATATAACACTATGAAGAGAAAGGAAACGGAGCACTCACATGATCTGTATCCTTCGGGGCAGGCTCTCAGGGAATGTCACCTGTTGGGGGTCTTCTGCAGGCAGGTGGTAGGTGGAATTGGGGGAGCTCAGATGCCAGCCACGGTCTGTATCGCGCCAATTGGCGCTTCGTCAGGCTGTACAATCGATTTTAACTCTTTCTGTGAATAAAGAAAACCAGGTGAAGGAAAATATCTTAACAGGTGAGGATTAACTCCTAATGTGCCCAACGTAACTAGTGAGGTGAGTTAAAAAACGGAAGCAAGGAGAAAAGCGATCATGTGAACAGGAGTTAATAAGGACAATAGAAAAACATTACAATAGGGCTCCAAACAAATTTTTATCATTGAGTCCGATAGGACCTGTAGCATCTACTCTTAGAATCCACCTTGATTCTTTTAACAATAGTGTTTCATGTTTATTCTTTCATGTGGCTGTATCCACTTTTTCCAGTGCTGTGAACTTGGTTTGTTTAAATTTGTTTTTATGACAATTTTGTACATGGTGAATTAATTTTGCTGAACTCTTTCCTGTAACAAATGATCTCATATGCTCTCTAATGCGGTGAAACAACGAAAAGTTTTGCCTATGTAATATCTGCCACATGGGCAGACAATACAATAGACGACCATCTTTGATTTACATGTTATCAATCGTTTAACATGGATGGTGTGTTCACCTAATTTAAATTATTTTTTCTTTAGGTTTTCTGCGCAGAAGGAGCATGAACCAGAGGCATCATTTCCTTTTAATTCCTCATTTTCCAGCCAAGTGTTTTTCTTATTATTTCTTTCTCTTTCTTTTGTTTTCAAATAATCGTGTATATATATATATATATATTTTTTTTTTTTATAAGTTATGATAGGTTTCTTTTTAGCAATATCTGCAATGTCGGGATCGCTTTGTAAAATAAACCAATTGTTGTGAATGAATTTTCTTATTTTATCATTCAGGGGTCAGTTTTTTAAGGAAAAAATTGCTCTCTGTAGTTTCCTTTTTTTGTTTTTTCCTTCAATAAATTTTCCCTAGGGATTTTATCAATTTTTTTTTTTTTTTTTTTTGCTTGCATGAGGACTTTACGGGGACATCCCCTAGCAACCAGTCGTTCTTTTAATTCAGCTGCTTGTTTAGAAAAAATTTCTGGATCTGTATTAATTCTCTTTAAGTGTACTAGCTGACTATAAGGAATAATGGTTTTTACTTTTTTTGGGTGCAATGAATTATAGTGGAGTTTAGCATTTCTTGCTGTATTTTCTCTGAAACCAGAGGTGATAATTTTTTCTTTAATCAGTTCGATTTTTACATCCAAAAATTCTATTTGGTTTTCTCTGAACACAGAGGTGAATAACATATAAATTTTGTTTATATCATTTAAGTATGAGATGATTTCCGTAAATTGGGCTGATGTGCCTGACCATATAATTAGAATATCGTCCACATATCTTAGCATTAATTTTATGTGTTCAAGGAATGGGTTCAATGGTGTAAAAATAAAGTATTGTTCAAAAATTCATAAAAAAAATGTTAGCCAGCGAGCATGATATTGGGGACCCCATCACAGTCCCCAGCAATTGTCTATACCATTTTCCCTCATTTTGGAAGCAGTTAGTAGTCAAAATCAATGTCACTGCTTCTCCGATTAAATTTACAAAATCTGTTGATTTTTCTGTGGAGGCCAGGAATGTTTTGAGAGCCTGTACACCCACATCCTGAGGGATGTGGGTGTACAGGCTCTCCACATCTATGGAGGCTAAGCTATAGACTGCCAACCATTCAAAATTATCCAGGGCCACAATAAGATCACCTGAATCCTTCAAAAAAGTAGGGATCTGTTTCAAAAGAGGGGAAATCAGCCATTCTGTATAGCCTGAAAGGGCTTGGGTGAGAGATACGATTGCGGCCACTATCGGACGTCCAGGAGGGGAAGCTGTTTTTTATGCATTTTAGGCAAGATGTAAATATGTGGTTTGGATGGATTTTCGGGAATTAATTTATTTGCAGTTTTTTCACTTAACATTTTTGATTCTACAGATTTTCTTAAAAAGCTGCGGACTCTTCCTAAGATTTTATAAGTGGGATCACTATTTAGTTTTTCACATATTTGACTGTTATTAAATTCAAAATACATATTAAATTAGCACATGAAGACAAGATTAAGGGTGTTAGTAAACTGAAGATACTTTGGGCACCAAGAAGTACAAGCAGAGAGGGAGAATACAAATTAACATATTGATGCATACAGACCAAGGGCATGTGGACCCCAGGTTCACTGAACAAGAACTTCTCAATTAGATAGCAAATAGATAGAGATGATCTGTTGTTTTGAAGGACCAAGCATCAAAGTGAATTATACAGTGATCTACTTACTTGAATAGGTGCTATGTAGAGTTTAACAAATCTACAGTTAGATTCATCAAACCCGAATCTAGTGAATCTTGTAAAATGCATTCTGGTCTCCAAGTGTTTTGATTCCAAAGTCTAGAATGATACAATCCAAAGGCTGATTTCAAACTTCTTTAGGGAATCATAACATATGGAAAGCGAACAACCTTTTACAAGAATAAATTGATTAATGGACAATTTATTAGAGTGGGCTTACGTGAATCGCACTGTAGATTCACTCAACTTGAACTCTATCTTATACATTTATGTATATAAACCATAATAATCCTTAAATGGGCACTGTCAGATTCGAAAGCTTGTTATATGTTGTACATCTTTGCCAAACTGTTACGTCGAGCGCTCCGGGTCCCTGCTCCTCCCCGGAGCGCTCGCGGCGTTCTCCTCTCTGCAGCGCCCCGGTCAGACCCGCTGACCGGGAGTGCTGCACTGACATTCACGATGGTGATGCGACGCGCCCGCTCGCGAATCGCATCCCAAGCCACTTACCCGTCCCGGTCCCCGGCTGTCATGTTCTGGTGCGCGCGGCTCCGCTCTCTAGGGCGCGCGCGCGCCAGCTCTCTAAGATTTAAAGGGCCAGTGCACCAGTGATTGGTGCCTGGCCCAATCAGTCTGATTAGCTTCCACCTGCTTCCTGTCCATATTACCTCACTTCCCCTGCACTTCCTTGCCGGATCTTGTTGCCTTGTGCCAGAGAAAGCGTTTAGTGTTGTCCAAAGCCTGTGTTCCAGATCTTCTGCTATCGCCATTGACTACGAACCTTGCCGCCTGCCCCGACCTTCTGCTACGTCTGACCTTGCCTCTGTCTAGTCCTTCTGTCCCACGCCTTCTCAGCAGTCAGCGAGGTTGAGCCGTCGCCGGTGGATACGACCTGGTTGCTACTGCCGCAGCAAGACCATCCCACTTTGTGGCGGGCTCTGGTGAATACCAGTAGCAACCCTAGAACCGGTCCACCGACACGGTCCACGCCAATCCCTCGCTGACACAGAGGATCCACATCCAGCTAGCCGAATCATAACACAAACATTATCCTTCCTAATATACTTCATAAAGAAATGTTCTCTTCTTTTTATAGAAATCATGGCTTATAAAAAAAATTTTTTTAGAAAGACCACTAGGGGTTCCCATGCCATCCAAAACATAATCCTGACCAGCTGGAGCATTATCTTTGTCTCATCTGAAGCATGGGCTGGAACAAAGTCCAGAAAGTGAGGGGGGACTAGCAATCCTCTGGGCTCACTTCTACCCTGTCTATCAGACTGCTGCATGAAAACAGAGAGGAGGGGGTTACAGAGCAGTCTGCAGTGATTGGATGAAGATACCCAGCACAGCTAGCAGGCTCAGGGAGGAAGTGAATGCATGGTGAATGAGGGTGGGTTCAGTGCTTTCCTTGGACATGTCCCTCCCTGAGCAGCTGATTTCAGAATGAGTGAGCAGCAGAACAGAAGGATTTGTGAGCAGACTCTAGACACAATAAAAGACATCTGCATGACCTAGTAGGAACGTATAAATGCATTTTTTTTTCACTGATATGTTAGGTATTCTTTAAATATGTCAGTATATTGACAATGTATATTATATTAACAATAAAATGTATTATCTGTACAATCTTAATGTGTAATAATAATTATCATTAAAAGCAACCATTAATTTCCATCCAAATGAACAGATGAGATGTGGGGATAGTTTGAAATCATCCGTGTGCATCGGGTTGATACTCCCTGCTTATTCCAGGAAGATTACTGCCACAGCTCAGTAATGCAGCATTCTTGTCCCAGCAGTATATCTCTAATGATGTATTTTGCTGTGAGCTCCATATTCCCTACATGAATCCTCCTTACTTAAAGTTGCATGATGAAAAGCAGGACCCGCTTTAAAGATAACTGCTGTTTTACAACGTGTTGCCTATTAAGGACTAATGGTTCACAAAACCCGTATGCACGTTTTAGATGGCAGACAAAAGTAACATCTGTCCGACTGACTAATGGCAGATAAATCATGCCATTTTTAAGTCATTTAGGAAATATCAATTATTTCCATTTTCAAAGATTTCTGGATAATACAAATGCAAAAATGTACATGAATAATTCCACCTCACTTTGGTAAAATATAAGCAATAATTTCATGGCTACAATGTTTCTGAGCAGTAGTAGGTAGGTAGTTAGGTATCACATCAGGGTTCTTGGCCAGTGCTAGACCAGTGCTGCAGTCATGACCACTCAGACCTGCAAATAGAAAAAGATCAAGTTCCCCACTGGTTTCCTTCTCGTGGCGGGACGTGGCTCCAGATGGCGGGCGGCACTCCTCCTCACCCACTCTGTGCGTGGCTCTTTATCAGCCGGCCTGTGTGCCTGACACCTGCAGCTCTGCCTCTCCTGTTGCCTTCATGGACACAGCGCTCTCCGCCAGCTCTGCTCAATGCGGTCCTGCATGCTATCCCCCTCTGCTCCCCACTCCCCTCATACCTCCCCAGGGACTGTGTGCTTGCTCTCCTCCTCTTGCTGGGCCCCTGTACCACAACCACATCCCCCCCCATCTTTGCAGTGCTCTTCTATGTGATGGCCCCATCATGCCAGGGTGTTCTTTCGCCTGCTGCTCCCCCATCCCCACAATGGTCTGCTGGATCCTCCTGGATCCCCTCACCCCCCACCCTCCAGCCTTCTTTGCAACCGCCACTGTTGGATGTGCTCCCCTGTCTCCCCCTCCCGGGGTCCCCCGAGCCTAGTGAGCACTCCTCCACTGTTCCAGCCGCTGATTTCCTCCCATCCTCACCTGAGGGCTTCTCCGGTCACCACTGACCAGATGGTTGCCTCTAACCTGGACACTTCTGTATCCTCACTAGATAATCGTCCAGTGACCCTTGCGGATCTACGCTCCCTGATGCTGTCACTACCCACGAAAGAGGACTTTTCCCCCTTAACTAAACAAGTGGTTGCTGAATGCAAGCAAGAGTTTACCTCAAAGTCAGCTTTGACTATCAGAGTAGATGCCGTGGAGTCCGCACATGACTCGACTTCCATCTCGGTCCAAGCGCTACAGAAAGTTGTGCAACAGCATATGGACCAGCTATTCACGCTGCAACAACATCTGGATGATGTAGAATATTGCAACAGATAGAATAATATCTGTGTCCGCAGCTTGCCGGAAGCTGTTGGTCCTGAGGAACTCACTCCTGCCTAACAATACTCGCCATCTTTAATGATCTGCTGGACCGTCCCCTGAGTATGTATATCAAACTGGATCGAGCCCACAGGGCCCTCCGCCCTCCTTCTTCTGATGACCAATGCCTGCGAGATGTCATGCACCATGTCCCCTTTTACGCCATTAAAGATGAGATCCTGCTGAGGGCCAGAACACGTCGCCACATTCTCTTTAAATATGTTCCGGTCCAGTTGTTCCCAGACCTCTCATGGCACATTCTTGCCCAACGGGCCGCCCTTAAACCTGTCTTGGAGATTTTTCGTGATCTGGACATTCCCTATCGGTGGGGCTTCCCCTTTGCCCTCATCGTCCGGATGAATGGCCGCAGTGTTACTCTTCGCTCCCCTGATGACTTACCTATCTTCCTGCAGGAACTTGACATGCCAGCTGTTACTCTGCCTGACTGGTCATCCCTCTCCTCTGGTGCCCCCAAACGACCTACTGCAGCGGTCTCCCCTCCCACCCTTCAAGTTGCCTCGCCAAAGACTGCCACAGAGTTCTCGGTGGCAGAGGCTCATCACCAGATGGGAGACAGTGCCATCTACCTCCTCTCATGGGACTTAAGTCTTTGATTTAGTTTCCCCCTCTCTGGGTAACCCTGATGGTTTTTTGAGGATGTCCCTTACTTAGTTGTTCTTATATTTACTGCTGTAGTGGGTTCCCCTGCCCAGATGTTGGATGCCACCTCCCTGTCCAAGTGTCCCTGTTTCCTCCCCCCCCCCCCCCTTTCCTTCCCCTCCTTCCCCCAGTGGTTTTCCTCCCCCTGTTTTACGGGTTCTCAGTGTTCTCACTTGGTAGGGAGTATAGCCTCATGCAGGGGTGCCCCCTCCTCTTAGTTAGCTCCTGGGTCCCTCTACTTCTCTCCCCTTCCCCCCCCCCCTCCCTTTGTCTCACACCTCCTCCCCGGCTTGGCTTTCTCTCCCTCCTGCTTTGACTGGCCGTGACGATGGTCCTTCCTTCTTGCGGTTCTGCCCCGCTCCTTTGCATCCTTCTGCTGGAACTATCTCTGTCCTGGTTGCCTCCTTTCTCCTCGCTATGTGCCTTCTGGAGCTCGCTTCCCCGTTGTCATACACATTCCCCCATTAGGTTGGTTGGCCCACTGGGACTTTGTCTTAGTTAGTGCTACCCTTGTGGACACTTGCCCTTGTTTAGTGCCTGCTGTGGCAGATTCTCTGCTGCCATTGCCTTTTGCGTGTTTGTTGTGGTCTTTTGTGTGTTTCTTCTCCATGTTTTCTTTTCCACCTCTTTTGCTGTTGTTCGTTTCTTGTTTTTCTTTGTCCCATCTAGGTTTCTCCGCCTCCCCCCCCCCCCCTTAGTACCCAGTCTCACTCCCCCCCCACCTCCTCTTTTCTTTCCCTGACCAGGAGATCCTCGACTGTTCCTGTACATCCCTGGTGTCTGCCATACGTCCAGCTCCTGCTCTGGGATGGCAGATTTGAACATTGTGTCTTTCAGCGCTAAGGGGTTTAACACTCCGTCCAAGAGGGCTTAGATTCTTCATCACTTCCACAGGCATAACCACATGTGGTTTGTTTTTAAATTTGGCCATACCCCCGCACTTAATAACAAGTTCTACCACACCTAGTGCTGCGCCAACAACGCTGATGCCCGTACTAAAGGGGTTGCCATTGCCATCCACAAGTCTCTGGCCCACCAGGTCCTGGCGGTTCATAGTTACCACGCTGCTAGATACCTGGTCCTTGTGCTCTCCCTAGGTGGGCGGGAATCACTCTTGTTAAGTCCTATGCCCCGAACCATGGTCAGCCTATATTTCTGTCCACTTTAGTGAATGCTCTCTTACCCATGACACGTGGAACAGTTATCCTTTGCAGGGATCTCAATTTAACCCTGGACATAACACTTTCTAACTCCTCCGGTCGGTCTATTCTCTCCTCCATGGCCCAACTTCAACTCTGCGATGCCTGGCGTCTCCTGAATCCCTCTGACAGGGACTATAGTTTCTTCTCCCCCCCCCCATGATTCTTATAGTCGGATTGACTATGTTCTCGTACAACAAAGTGCCCTACCCTGGCTCAAATCTCACGCATTGGAAACATTCTGTGGTCGGACCACACGCCTATCTTCTGCTCTTTCTCTGTTCCCCTCTTGACTCGCCCTGCGTGGTCCTGGAGGTTGAATGTGTGGTAGGCCTCTGGGGTAGGGGTAGTGTAGTCAGGGTTTTGCTTCAGTATATCAGGGGTTAAGGTTAACCCTATTGTTTGTGACGCCAGGCTGAGGGCTAGTATGCTGAGGTAATTCTCCGGCCTATCGCCGCAATTCCCAGTAACGATAGGTGCATGCAAATAATGACTGAAGGTAGCTGAACTTGAACTTGGATAAACTTTACTTAAAGGCTTGCTGTACATCCAATGAACAATAACAGTCTCAGTAATACAGTCTCCATACACCTCAGTGACTGACAGTTGATGCAGACCTTGACTTTTGATATAAGTCTCTGAATTTAGGGTAATTTGCGAAGATTCATCCGGATTTAGGGGATAGATATGGTCCGGTGATCTTGCAGAGTGCTTATGGATTGATTACACTCAGTTTAGATGATATCAGCCATTGCCGCAAGGCTCGGGCCTAACTCACTGGTGACAGCAGCGCAGATCCTTCCCTGTCAACAGCCCACGAGGAAAAGAGAAAAGCCTGCTAACAATGGCCGCCGCTCCCTTATATGGGCAAGGGCAGCTTTGATTGGTCCGAGTAACTGTCACTCACCGTTACAAGGAAAGATGGGTGAAATACGTCATAGGGACCTCCAAAGGTCCTTAAGCAAAAACCATAGAGTTAACCTGATCACGTGACCCGCAGATCCTGCTACGCTCCGTACAGGTAATTAACCAATTATATACATTTGTACAATTATATTTATATAAATCCTGAATAAACTGTTAGATAACTAATACCTAGATGAGAGGTGACAAGGGGCGGACTAGATAAGAAGGACCCCGACGTCCTAGGGACTCTGGCTATGGGGACCTCTATACAGGTACCGTATAGGATGCAGTACCGGGACACCACAAACCCCCTTACTTAAGATAAGTCGACCTCGACGCCTGTCCCCTAAGGCAGAGGAACTAGGACAGACTTAAGCAGGATCTCTAACTAGACAGAATCTATATCCTGACAAACTTTTATATACATTAGGTACTTTTAAACCTACTAGACACTTATGAAGCTATCTAAACAATTATGAAGCTATCTAGACCTTTAGTTTCTAGCTTCTAAAACATTTTTATTAAGCTTACTATACATTTTAAAGCTTACTAGGCAATTTGGCAGCTATCTAACATGTAGTTTCTAGCTCCTGAGACATTTTATTAGCTCTCTACACATCTTTATGAGGCTAACTAAAGCTTAGTACAGCTCTTTATACCTTTAGTTTAAAGCTGACTGAACAATTTTATTATCTCACACATTTTATTCGCCAACAATAAGTTACCTGTTAGTACACATAAGGTATACTGGCTAGCCGGAAGCTAGGTCACAGTAAGATTGGCTGCTAGGGTCTATCGGCTACACGTTACTTACCCCTAGAGCACTTCAAAACAACCTACCTAAGAATTACGCGTTTCATTTGTTAGCTCTCAAGCTACTGGCCAGGTAGAGCATCTCACACACACAAAGAAGGAGAAGAAGAAGTGTACCTAACAGTGGCAGGAATTGAACCTCAATAGGCTACAATCCCTAAAGTGTTTTCTTAAGTGAGATATTTATTTTGGTGTATGTACTAGTGAAACTTGAAGTAGTACATTTAAGTCAGTAATCTAGAGTACTGAAAAATTATAGGCAGAGCATTGAAGTGGGTTATCAAAGGTACTATGTGTGCAGGCACTAAATGTGAGTCCTGGTACCTTATGGGTAGTTTGCCCTGTAAATTTTGTTGAGACAGGTTCTAGCGATTGGTGACAGCAATAATACTACCCTCGGTGGAGCCGGGGTGTCACCTATTTAGCAACTACTAAACACCTTTAGCATTCTATACATTTGTATGTACAAGAATCATTTACGTTTTTAGTGTTGAGTGTACACGTGCAACACACCAACATTTTCCGTGTACAGCTCTGACTCACTTTTTACGTACATAGATATTAGACTATCTTTCTATGTACATCCTTTACTTACTGTTTATGTACACAGACACAAAGCTATTTTTCTGTGTACAGAAATTACATACATATTTATTAGACATTTTACACAGTCATCAACACTCCAACATGGTTCAGGCGCATTCACCTGATAAGTGCAACATTTAGAATAAGAGTTCTTATGAAGCTGCTGGTATATACATAAAACAGACGTGTAAGGATCAGCATACCACCTACACTAGGAGTCCATGGAAGGGAAAGGTAAACATGGCCTTAACCCCTTAAGGACCCAGCCATTTTACACCTTCGGACCCGGCCATTTTTTGAACATCTGACCACTGTCACTTTAAACATTAATAACTCTGGAATGCTTTTAGTTATCAATCTGATTCCGAGATTGTTTTTTCGTGACATATTCTACTTTAACATAGTGGTAAAATTTTGTGGTAACTTGCATCCTTTCTTGGTGAAAAATCCCAAAATTTGATGAAAAATTTGAAAATTTAGCATTTTTCTAACTTTGAAGCTCTCTGCTTGTAAGGAAAATGGATATTCCAAATATTTATTTTATTTTATTCACATATACAATATGTCTACTTTATGTTTGCATCATAAAATTGACATGTTTTTACTTTTGGAAGACACCAGAGGGCTTCAAAGTTCAGCAGCAATTTTCCAATTTTTCACAAAATTTTCAAACTCACTATTTTTCAGGGACCAGTTCAGGTTTGAAGTGGATTTGAAGGGTCTTCATATTAGAAATACCCCACAAATGACCCCATTATAAAAACCGCACCCCCCAAAGTATTCAAAATGACATTCAGTCAGCGTTTTAACCCTTTAGGTGTTTCACAGGAATAGCAGCAAAGTGAAGGAGAAAATTCACAATCTTCATTTTTTACACTTGCATTTTCTTGTAGACCCAATTTTTGAATTTTTACAAGGGGTAAAAGGAGAAAATTTATACTTGTATTTGTAGCCCAATTTCTCTCGAGTAAGCACATACCTTATATGTCCATGAAAAGTGTTCGGCGGGCGCAGTAGAGGGCTCAGAAGCGAAGGAGCGACAAGGGGATTTTGGAGAGTACGTTTTTCAGAAATGGTTTTTGGGGGGCATGTTGCATTTAGGAAGCCCCTATGGTGCCAGAACAGCAAAAAAAAAACACATGCCATACCATTTTGGAAACTAGACCCCATGAGGAACGTAACAAGGAATTAAGTGAGCCTTAATACCCCACATGTGTTTCACGACTTTTGAATATGTAAAAAAAAAAAAAAAATTTCACTAAAATGTGTGTTTCCCCCCAAATTTCACATTTTTGCAAGGGTTAATAGCAGAAAATACCCCCCAAAATTTGTAACCCCATCTCTTCTGAGTATGGAGGTACCCCATAAGTTGGCATGAAGTGCATTACGGGCGAACTACAATGCTCAGAAGAGAAGGAGTCATATTTGGCTTTTTGAGAGCAAATTTTGCTCGGGGGCATGTCGCATTTAGGAAGCCCCTATGGTGCCAGGACAGCAAAATACTTGAAGTCCTTGAGGAACGTAACAAGGGGTACAGTAAGCATTTACCCCCCACTGGTGTCTGTCAGATCTTTGGAACAGTGGGCTGTACAAAGTATTTTATTTGCACAGCCCATTGTTCCAAAGATCCGTCAGACACCTGTGGGGTGTAAATTCTCACTGCACCCCTCATTACATTCCGTGAGGGGTGTAGTTTCCGAAATGGGGTCACATGTGTTTTTTTTTTCTTTTTTGCGTTTGTCAAAACCGCTGTAACAATCAGCCACCCCTGTGCAAATCACCTCAAATGTACATGGCGCACTCTCCCTTCTGGGCCTTGTTGTGCGCCCCCAGAACACTTTACGCCCACATATGGGGTATCTCCGTAGTCGGGAGAAATTGCATTACAAATTTTGGGGGGCTTTTTTCCCCTTTACTTCTTGTCAAAAAGTATAGGGCAACACCAGCATGTTAGTGTAAACATTTTTTTTTTTTACACCAACATGCTGGTGTAGACCCCAACTTCCCCTTTTCATAAGGGGTGAAAGGAGAAAAAGCCCCACAAAATTTGTTAGGCAATTTCTGCCGAGTACGGCGATACCCCATATGTGACCCTAAACTGTTGCCTTGAAATACGACAGGGCTCCGAAGTGAGAGAGCACCATGCGCATTTGAGGCCTGAATTAGGGATTTGCATAGGGGTGGACATAGGGGTATTCTACGCCAGCGATTCCCAAACAGGGTGCCTCCAGCTGTTGCAAAACTCCCAGCATGCCTGGACAGTAAATAATACTGGGAGTTGTTGTTTTGCAACAGCTGGAGGCTCCATTTTGGAAACAGTGGCGTACCAGACATTTTCATTTTTATTGGGGAGGGGAGGGGGGCTGTGTAGGGGTATGTGTTTATGTAGTGTTTTTTACTTTTTATTTTATTTTGTGTTAGCGTAGTGTAGTGTAGTGTTTTTAGGGTACAGTCACACGGGCAGGGGGGATTACAGCGAGTTTCCCGCTACGAGTTTGAGCTGCCGCGCAAAATTTGCTGCATCGCAAACTTGCAGCCTGATACTCACTGTAAGCCCCCTGCCCATGTGAATGTACCCTGTACATTCACAGGGGGGCGGGGGGGGGGGGGGAACCTCCAGCTGTTGCAAAAATACAACTCCCAGCATGCACAGTCTATCAGTGCATGCTGGCAGTTATAGTTTTGCAACAGCTGGAGGCACACGGGTTGGGAAACACTGAGTTAGGAAACAGACAATGTTTCCCAACCAGTGTGCCTCCAGTTGTTGCAAAACCACAACTCCCAGCATGCCCAGGCAGCCGAAGGGCATATTGGGAGTAGTGGTTACGTAAGAGCTGGAGGAGAACAGTTTGGGGACCACGGTGTAGTGGTGTCCAAGCTGCAGCCCTCCAGATGTTGCAAAACTACAACTCCCAGTATGCCAAAACTGTCCAGGCATGCTGGGAGTTGTAGTTCTGCAACATCTGAAGGGCCAGATGTTATACAGAACTACAACTCCCAGCATGCCTGGACAGTAAGTGCATGCTGAGGATGTGTAGTTTTGCAACATCTGGAAGGGCACAGTGGTCTCCAAACTGTGGACCTCCAGATGTTGCAAAACTGCAACTCCCAGCATGCCCAGACGCCAAGGGCTGTCTGGGCATGCTGGGAGTTGTAGTTTACAGGGTGCCATTACAGCAATGCATGTCGCTTTACGGCGACGTGCATTGCTGTAAAGGGCCCGACCTACTCACCTGTCGCCGCCGCCGCCGCCGTCTTCATCGCCGGGATCCAGGTCTTCAGGGACGAGGTAAGTACCGGGGCCGGTCCCCAGCACTCCCCCGGCCCCCGCCGCGTCCTCTGGTCTTCCTCCCGTCCTCTCCGGACTTTCAGGGGCCGGGCAGGACGGGAGGAAGTAACCGCCCCCCCTCCTGCGATTGGTCGGTTAACTAACCGACAGATCGCAGGGTATAGGAGGAGGTGGCAGGTTTGCCACCTCGCTCCTATACGTTAGCATGGTCCTGGCTGTCTGTGACAGCCGGGATCATGCGAAATTACCGGGCGGTCGGGTCCCAGAGACCCGATCAGCCCGGTATCGCCGCAGATCGCAAGGGCGATTTCCCTTGCGATTTGCGGCGATCGCCGACATGGGGGGCCTACATGGCCCCCCTCGGCGTTTGCCCTGGATGCCTGCTGAAGCATTTCAGCAGGCATCCGCTTCCGATCTCTGCCCGGGGCGCGGCAGAGACCGGAGAAACACCAGGACGTACTAGTACGTCCTGGGTCCTTAAAGCCCAGGGTGCCAGGATGTTCTAGTACGTCCTGGGTCCTTAAGGGGTTAAAGGGGTATTCCAGGCAAAAACTTTTTTTTACATATATCAACTGGCTCCGGAAAGTTAAACAGATTTGTAAATTACTTCTATTAAAAAATCTTAATCCTTCCAATAGTTATTAGCTTCTGAAGTTTTCTGTCTAACTGCTCAATGATGATGTCACATCACGGGAGCTGTGCATGATGGGAGAATATCCCTTGCATGATGGGAAAATATCCCCATAGGAGCTGGACAGCTCCCGGGACGTGAGTCATCAGAAAGCAGTTAGACAGAAAACAG
Source organism: Hyla sarda (assembly GCF_029499605.1). Lineage (NCBI taxonomy): Eukaryota > Metazoa > Chordata > Amphibia > Anura > Hylidae > Hyla > Hyla sarda. Next base: position 127,789,510 of record NC_079197.1, on the reverse strand, counting down.
CAACTCAACTTCAGAAGCTAATAACTATTGGAAGGATTAAGATTTTTTAATAGAAGTAATTTACAAATCTGTTTAACTTTCCGGAGCCAGTTGTTATATAAAAAAAAGTTTTTGCCTGGAATACCCCTTTAACCACAACTCAACCTGTTACAGTCCTTAATGAATCTCCAACAGGCTAGGAGTCTCTTGACTTAATAGTCAGGCACAAGCTTAGTGGTTACATTGCTGAACTTTGAACTGGAACAATCTTAGCACAGTCCTGCTAGGCACAATTCTTGAACTTGGTTGCTGCAAAATAAAAGTGGTTAACATAAGAAACAATCTGACATTACTTTAAAGTCTCTTCAAAGAATATTCTTCTTTACTCTTGTTGTGCCTCTCTTGGTTCCCCCATACCTTCCAACAAAAGGGGCAGGTGTAGAATTGACGTAGCTTTGCCACACCATATTGGTGAGGATGGAGTGGTGAATGGCAGCATTAGAAGGGGACATAGGCTTTCTAGCCGGGATCAAAGTTGGGCAATAGGGCTTAAGTACCAACTCCAAACTAGGATGGACCCATGACTATTTTGTTGGTACCCTGGAAGCAGGCAAACTCTCCATGTGAGAAGAGGGCCTTGGTACATACGTTGGTACCTGTGCAGGAGGCAAACTCTCATTGCTCCAAGAGGGCCTAGGTACGTGCATTGGTACCTCTGGAACAGACAAACTCTCATTGCTCCGAGAGGGTCTAGGTACGGTCTTTGGTGCCCGCAAGTTGGGCTTACTTTCCTGAACTTGAGCAGGACTTGACTCGATGATATGTAGAAAATGAAGAACTTGGCTCTTTACCGTACATAGAAGATGATGAACTTGACTCTTTGCTGTACATAGAAGATGATGCACTTGGCTGTTGAAGCTCCTCCTCCTTGGGTACGCTGGTGGAGGCTTTAGGAGCAGACATTTTCGGCCTCAAGTTGAAGGGGTCGGACTCCCAATCCGTTGACAGGAAATACTTGAGAGGAAGCTGTGTCGGGGCAGTTGGTCTTGTGACCACAGCAGCCCATTCCCCTCGAAGGCTCTGGACGGGGTTGTACTCCACAATTTCACCCACCTCCAGGGAGTAAAACTTCTTGTGTAGATAGGGCCTTTGTACTGCTCTCCGGTTTACGAGGATGGTCTGGCCAGCGTGGCAGTCAAGGAGTGCCCCATAACCTCTGACCTTGTTGAACTTGGCCACAGTTACTCTTCTTCTTTCTAATGGCTCCTCCCCTTCTCGGGGGTGATCCCATTTACGAATGTACCATGCCTCCATTTCTTTGGTGTTTTCTTGCCACCGTACTTTCTCTTCATGAGGCAAATGCACGTTCTTGGGGGCATAGAGTTCTTTGTGTCGGGCCTTTAGCTTTTCCATCAATTCGGCCAGCTCGGCTTCTTGACGGGCCCTTTCCCTTTCTGAAGTTAGGATTGGTGGGAGTGGCTTCCCAGGTAATGGTTGAAGTACTCTGTGCATGTACTCAATCAGCTCCGGCTCATCTCCGAACACCCATTGCAGCAATTTTGGTGAGCACGGACGTGCACTTGGCAAGCTTGATCGAGGTATGACTGTGACGGACTGACTCCGCCAAAAGTGACTTCTCCTTGCTGATGGCAAGCCCCAGCATATCCCAGGCAATATCCGCAGGCAGAACTGGAGATTATTGCATCCTTGTACCCAAAGAACCAGGCAACACCAGTCTTCAGGTATAAAATCAGAACTCTTTATTGAGGAACAAGTGTCTTCTTTTATAGGAAGGACATCACAGGGGGAAGAGTCAGTAAAGACAATAAAGGTGACGGTGAGTCTGGGAGATAATCCAATAAAGTTGATTAGTTCTCCCTATACAGTGCCTTGAGTGCAAAAGGTGGAGGTGTGCAGAAGTCGGACTGTGTGCCAAAAGTAGAAGCATGTGTAGAATTAGTGTAGTGTACAAAAGGTGGACCGTGCGCAAAATGTGGACCGTGTGCAAAAGGTGTATTGTGTAAAGGAGGTGGACAATGTGTAAAAGGTCGACAGTGTGTAAAAGGTTGACCATGTGCAAAAGGTTGTATTGTGCCCAGAAAGTGTGTGTGAAAACAGTAAATAAAAGTATTTTAACTCTGAACTTTATGTCACTGGACACATCAACTGAGGGGTACAAATAGTGATGTCCTAAAGTCCATCCAAGTAGTTAGAACAATTGAAATAAAGAGGTGTGCTCCTGGTGTAATACTGCGGGATGTTATAGTGAGGTTTATGGATAAATTGCACCTTACCGTATGGTGTTGTACTGAGAGTACTGTTACGCCGAGCGCTCCGGGTCCCCGCTCCTCCCCGGAGCGCTCGCAGCGTTTACCTGCTCGCAGCGTCCCGGTCAGACCCGCTGACCGGGAGCGCTGCGCTAGTGTCTCTGGCGGGGATGCGACCCGCGATGCGGGACGCGCCCGCTCGCGGTTCGCATCCCAGCCTGCTTACCCGACCTGTTCCCCGTTTGTCCAGTCCCGGCGCGCGCGGCCCCGCTCCCTAGGGCGCGCGCGCGCCGGCTCTCTGCGATTTAAAGTGCCAGTGAGCCGCTGATTGCCGCCTGGCCCAAATTAGTAACTTCACCTATGCCTTGCTCTATATTACCTCACTTCCCCTTCGCTGTATTGCCGGATCTTGTTGCCATTGTGCCAGTGAAAGCATTCCTTGTAGGTCCCAAGCCAGTGTTCCAGACCTCCTGCCGTTGCCCCTGACTACGATCCTTGCTGCCTGCCCTGACCTTCTGCTACGTCCGACCTTGCTCTTTTCTAATCCCTTGTACCGCGCCTATCTCAGCCGTCAGTCGGGGTTGAGTCGCTATCGGGTGGAACGACCTGGGGGTTACCTGCCGCAGCAAGTCCATCCCGCTTTGCGGCGGGCTCTGGTGAATACTCCTCCCTTAAACTCCGTTCCCCTGGTACGGCCCACGTCATCACCCCACTGACACAGAGGATCCACCACCAGTATCCTCACAGTACCCGGATCCTGACAGTAGATCCGGCCATGGATCCCGCTGAGGTCCCACTGCCAGTTGTCGCTGACCCTACCACGGTGGTCGCCCAGCAGTCTCAACAGATAGCGCAACAAGGACATCAGCTGTCTCAACTGACTGTTATGCTGCAACAACTTTTACCACAGCTTCAGCAACCATCTCCTCCGCCAGCTCCTGCACCTCCTCCGCAGCGAGTGGCCGCTTCCAGCCTCCGCTTGTCCCTGCCGGACAAATTTGATGGGGACTCTAAACAATGCCGTGGTTTTCTCTCGCAATGTTCCCTGCATTTGGAGATGATGTCGGACCAATTTCCCACAGAACGGTCAAAGGTGGCTTTCGTGGTTAGTCTCCTGTCTGGGAAGGCCTTGTCATGGGCCACACCACTCTGGAACCGCAATGATCCTGTCACTGCCACTGTTCAGTCCTTCTTCGCTGAGGTACGTAGTGTCTTTGAGGAACCAGCCCGAGCCTCTTCTGCCGAAACTGCCTTGTTGAACCTTGTCCAAGGAAATTCTTCTGTGGGCGAATACGCCATCCAATTTCGTACCCTCGCCTCTGAATTATCTTGGAACAATGATGCCCTCTGCGCGACCTTCAAAAAAGGCCTATCCAGTAACATCAAGGATGTGCTAGCCGCATGAGAAATTCCTGCCAACCTGCATGAACTTATCCATTTGGCCACTCGCATTGACATGCGTTTTTCCGAAAGACGCTCAGGAAATGGACTTTGTTCGCACCAGGCGATTTCTCTCCCCGGCTCCTCTCTTCTCAAGTCCACTGCAATCTGTTCTTGTGCCTTCTGCCGCGGAGGCTATGCAAGTTGACCGGTCTCGCCTGACCCTACAAGAGAGGACACGCCACCGCAATGAGAATCTATGCCTGTACTGTGCCAGCACCGAACACTTCCTGAAGGATTTTCCTATCCGTCCTCCGCGTCAGGAAAGACGCACTCCGACTCCGCGTAAAGGTGGGACAGCTCTAGGTGTGAACTCTGCTTCTCCACGTCTTACTGTGCCTGTGCGGATTTCTTCTTCTGCTAACTCCTCCTTCTCAGCTGTGGCCTTCTTGGATTCAGGCTCTGCAGGAAATTTAATTTTGGCCTCTTTCGTTAGCAGATTCAACATCCCAGTGACCAGTCTCGCCAGACCTCTCTACATCGCTTCAATTAATGGAGAGAAATTGGACTGTACTGTGCGTTACCGCACAGAACCCCTGTTAATGTGCATTGGACCACATCACGAAAAAATTGAATTCCTGCTCCTCTCTAACTGCACTTCTGAAATTCTCCTCGGCTTGCCTTGGCTCCAACGGCATTCTCCTACCCTTGACTGGACCACCGGGGAGATCAAGAGCTGGGGTTCTTCTTGCCTCAAAAAATGCCTCACGTCTGCTCCCATCTCCGTCAGTCAAACCCCTGTGGCTCCTCCTATAACAGGTCTCCCCAAGACCTATCAGGACTATGCTGATGTTTTTTGCAAAAAACAAGCAGAGACTTTGCCTCCTCACAGGCCTTATGACTGCCCTATTGATCTCCTTCCTGGTACTACCCCACCCCGGGGCAGGATCTATCCTCTGTCTGCTCCTGAGACTCAAGCCATGTCGGACTACATCCAAAAAAATTTAAAGAGGGGATTCATCCGCAAGTCTTCATCCCCTGCCGGAGCGGGGTTCTTCTTTGTCTCTGAAAAAGACGGTTCCTTACGGCCGTGCATTGATTACCGCGGTTTAAATAAAATCACTATCAAAAACCGCTATCCCCTGCCTCTTATCTCGGAACTCTTTGACTGCCTTCGTGGCTCTAACATCTTCACCAAATTGGACTTAAGAGGTGCATATAATCTCATCCGCATCAGGAAAGGGGATGAGTGGAAAACCGCATTTAATACCAGAGACGGACATTTTGAATATCTGGTTATGCCCTTTGGGCTCTGCAACGCCCCGCTGTCTTCCAGGACTTCGTGAATGAAATATTTCGGGATTTGTTATATACCTGTGTTGTGGTTTACCTGGACGACATTTAGATTTTTTCTTCTAGCCTCGAAGAACACCGCCGCCATGTCCGCCTAGTGCTCCAGAGACTCCGTGAAAATCAATTATATGCCAAGATGGAGAAATGTCTCTTTGAATGTCAATCTCTTCCCTTTCTAGGTTATCTAGTCTCTGTCCAGGGACTTCAAATGGACCCAGACAAACTGTCAGCCGTTTTAGATTGGCCACGCCCCTCTGGACTCCTAGCTGTCCAACGCTTCTTGGGGTTTGCCAATTACTACCGACAGTTTATTCCGCATTTTTCCACCATTGTGGCTCCGATTGTGGATCTAACCAAAAAGAATGCCAACCTTAAGTCCTGGCCTCCCCAAGCGGATGTGGCATTCAATCGCCTCAAAACTGCCTTTGCTTCTGCTCCCGTACTCTCCAGACCTGATCCATCAAAACCCTTCTTACTGGAGGTGGACGCCTCCTCGGTTGGAGCCGGAGCTGTACTCCTACAAAAAAAACTCTACTGGACATAACATTACTTGTGGTTTCTTTTCTAAGACCTTCTCTCCGGCGGAGAAAAATTACTCCATTGGAGATCGTGAACTTCTGGCCATTAAACTAGCCCTCGAAGAATGGAGGCACCTGCTGGAGGGCTCCAAATACCCGATTGTCATCTACACGGATCACAAGAACCTCTCGTATCTCCAGTCTGCCCAACAGCTGAACCCACGCCAGGCTAGGTGGTCGTTGTTTTTTGCCCGTTTTAACTTCGAGATTCATTTTCGCCCTGCTGAGAAAAACATCAGGGCTGACGCCCTTTCTCGTTCTTCTGATGCTTCCGAATCGGAAGCCCCCCTGCCACACATTTTACCTCCTGAGTGTCTGATCTCCTCTGCTCCAGCTTCTATCAGACAAACACCTCCACGCCAGCGCCTCAAGATCCTCAGGTGGGGACACTCCTCGCCGGCCATGCTGGCGTTAAGAAGTCCATCCAACTCATCTCTCGTTTATATTGGTGGCCCACCCTGGAGGCAGATGTCGCTGATTTCGTTCGGGCCTGTACAGTTTGTGCCCGGGACAAGACTCCTCGCCAGAAGCCTGCCGGTCTCCTTCATCCTTTGCCTGTTCCTGAGCTACCATGGTCTCAAATTGCCATGGATTTTATCACGGACCTGCCTATATCCCATTGCAACACAGTCATCTGGATGGTCGTTGATCGTTTCTCCAAGATGGCACATTTTATTCCACTTCCAGGCCTTCCTTCTGCGCCACAGTTGGCGAAGCAATTTTTTGTGCACATTTTTCGCCTTCACGAGCTTCCCACGCATATCGTCTGGGATAGAGGCGTTCAATTTGTATCAAAATTTTGGAGAGCTCTCTGTTATCAATTAAAAATCAAATTAAATTTCTCGTCCTCCTATCATCCCCAATCCAATGGGCAAGTAGAGAGAGTTAATCAGATCCTTGGTGACTATTTGCAACATTTTGTTTCCTCCCGCCAGGACGATTGGGCCGATCTTCTACCCTGGGTTGAATTCTCGTACAATTTCAAGGACTCTGAATCCTCCGCCAAATCCCCGTTCTTTGTGGTGTACGGCCGTCACCCTCTTACCCTCCTTCCCACTTCTTCTGGCTTGCCTGCTGTTGATGAAGTTACCCGGGACTTCTCCACCATCTGGAAGGAAACTCAAAAATCCCTTCTACTGGCCTCATCCCGGATGAAGAAGTATGCCGACAAAAAGAGAAGAACTCCTCCTGTCTTTGCTCCTGGAGACAAAGTGTGGCTTTCCGCCAAGTATATCCGCTTCCGTGTCCCCAGTTATAAACTGGGACCACGTTATCTTGGACGCTTTAAAATCAAGAGCCAAATCAATCCTGTCTCCTACAAACTCCTTCTTCCCCCTTCTCTCCGTATTCCTAACGCTTTTCATGTTTCTCTCCTTAAACCGCTTGTCCTTAACCGCTTCTCTCCCAAGGTTGTCGCTCCAGCTCCTGTTTCCGGCTCCTCCGATGTCTTCTCTGTTAAAGAAATTCTTGCTTCAAAGACGGTCAGAGGTAAAAAAAAAAAAAAATTCTCGTAGATTGGGAAAATTGTGGACCTGAGGAGAGGTCGTGGGAACCCGAGGATAACATCCTCGACAAATACCTCATTCACAAGTTCTCGGGTTCCAAAAAGAGGGGGAGACCCAAGGGGGGGGGGTACTGTTACGGCGAGCGCTCCGGGTCCCCGCTCCTCCCCGGAGCGCTCGCAGTGTTTACCTGCTCGCAGCGTCCCGGTCAGACCCGCTGACCGGGAGCGCTGCACTAGTGTTTCTGGCAGGGATGCAAGCCGCTGATTGGCGCCTGGCCCAAATTAGTAACTTCACCTGTGCCTTGCTCTATATTACCTCACTTCCCCTTCCCTGTATTGCTAGATCTTGTTGCCATTGTGCCAGTGAAAGCGTTCCTTGTATGTCCCAAGCCAGTCTTCCAGACCTCCTGCCGTTGCCCCTGACTACGATCCTTGCTGCCTGCCCTGACCTTCTGCTACATCCGACCTTGCTCTTGCCTAATCCCTTGTACCGCGCCTATCTCAGCCGGCAGTCGGGGTTGAGTCGCTATCGGGTGGAACGACCTGGGGGTTACCTGCCGCAGCAAGTCCATCCCGCTTTGCGGCGGCTCTGGTGAATACCAGTAACCCCTTAGACTCCGTTTCCCTGGTACGGCCCACGTCATCACCCGACTGACACAGAGGATCCACCACCAGTATCCTCACAGTACCCGGATCCTGCCAAGTACAACACCTTGGATGGCATGTAGACTCGCTTGGGTCGATAACAGGTGGCAACCTCGGTGTCCAATTCCCATAACTTCTCAGTCCGGTGATTGCAATAATATGTGAACAAAAAATGAGAGACTATCCGATAGGCGCCTTCCTAAATGACTGGAAATTGCCGAGAGTTTAAACAAGGCAATTTTATTGAAGATAATGCAACTTAAAAGTTTCGAATTCGGACCGGATTCTTCGTCAGGCAGAATGATTTACAGAGAAAATGCACCAGGTTTTAAATGCAAAATTACCGCAACTGCCGCCGGGTCAAGGGGCAAAAGGGGGAGGAGAATTGTTAAATCACTTTCATATATAATGTATATAAAAAAGTGCATAGGCATCTAAAACATTCATATTCATAGGTAATAAAAAATCACAATTAGATTAGATACATGTCAGAGACACTGAAATGCATTATTATGCTAGCGAAATGAAAACAGTTTCAGCGTAAGAGTTCGCCACTACAATGTAACACTGCAGTAGCAATACTGACCACTGATTACGGGATGTGCTACACAGTATTCATCTGCTTATCTCAAGCACCGACTAGTTCAGAAAGCGCTCGGACTATATAATCCACCGCTTATTGCAGCGCTGGAGCCACTAGAAAAGTAGCCCACTCCGGCTCAGAACACATAGGGACAAACTTCAAATGCGGTGCGGCTATGAAAGAAGCAAAGCAATCCGGCATTTAAAGAGGTACGGTGACTGACATATAAATGTTCCAAAAAACCAGGTCCCATTACAGACTAAATACAAAAGTATAATAAATCCGAACAGGAGGTGATAGAAAAAAAAAAAGGGGGCATTTATATCTGCCTCTTGAAAAGTATATATATCAGACCGAGGATACCATTAAATAGAATAACATAAACAGAATGCATAGCACACCCTCACTGAGTTTGTATAAAAATAGGATAACCAATTAAAAATCGTGTGTTGATTAATAAATATAATAAGAAAGGCATAGTAAAATATCAACTAGAAATTCAGTGTGTGTTTGCACAAAAACTCCAGAGAATAATATTAAACAATGATTAATATAAATAATAATAAAAAGAAGGATACAAATTATTTTTATATATAAAAAGCCCATGGGACCCAAAGTGCCATGGGTCTGAAAGAGCATGAATACCTGCCTGATAAGAATAAAAATATAACAATAGTACAAGTTTAAAAAACTGGAAATACCAGTATGGACCCTCGGGTGGGATTTAGATTATCGTCTCTGTAATCTCATTAAGACCACGAGGTGAAATGGTGCCCAACTTAAAAATCCAATACACCACGTTTTTTCAACAGTTCAAACCAATTGGAATTGTGCGCACCAATGTGATCAATGGGAGTCACTTGAATGGGATTTATATCATTGGGATTTTGTAAGGTACAATGACGTGATAGCCCATGAAGAAAAAATTGTTTCTTAATTTTTTGACGGTGCTTGTTGATCTTACAGTGCAGGATTTGAATCGTCCTCCCTACATACTGAAGACCACACACACAGTCGATGAGGTATATCACGAACGAAGACTGAAAGGTAAGTCTATATTTAATCTGAAATGACTCATTAGTAGTGTGTGACGTGATAGCATAAATTTTATGTCTAATCTCTTTACAGCACATGCAGCGTTTTACTCCACATCTAAAACTCCCCAGAGGTAGGTCATCTTTTACGTTTTTATTCTTGTGTTGTCGAATTTGACTCGGAGCCAGCAGATTTTTCAAAGTCGGAGCCCTCCGAAAGGTTACTTGCGGGCAGTTTGGTATTTTTCATTTAAGATGTATATCATTTAAGATATGCCAGTTTTTCTTTAAAACCTCACGTATTCTATTTGAAGAGTTGCTGAAGGTTGTAATAAAACTAGTTTTTTGTGCAGCAACATCCTTATTCCTTATTTTTGCAGAGTGCAAGCATTCTTTCTCTGTCTTCTTGTGTACTTGTTGTAAAGCCTGTTTTATGATCATTTTAGGATACTTTTTTTCTTTGAACCTGCTCTCTTTAAGATTCTGGCTTCTTTTTTGAACATACTATCTTCAGTGCAATTTTTACGAATACGCTGAAACTGGCTAAAGGGAACATTTTTATGCCATTGCTTATTATGCCCACTGTTAAATTCTAGGTAACTATTGACATCAACACTTTTAAAAAAGGTAGAAGTAATGAAGTTGATGTTATCATGGGAAATGCACAGATCAAGAAAATGAATTTTGTTTTTGCTGGCTTCTAAAATAAATTGAAGTCCCCAGTCATTGGCATTCAGAGTTTCTAGGAGAATCTCAGAGGCATTGTCTGGACCGTCCCATATGAAAAATAAATCATCAATATATCTCTTGTACATAATGATAAAAGAAGTAATTTGGGGGTTGCCCATGATAAAACAGGACTCGAAGGCGCCCATAAATAGATTAGCGTAAGCCGGTGCGACCTTCGAGCCCATAGCAGTCCCTTTGCATTGCTGAAATATTTTGGTATCATAAATAAAAAAATAAAAAAATAAATAAAAAAAATTATTATATAAAATGAATTCCAGACATTTAGTCAGAAAAATTCAGAAAAAAAGAACTCTTCCGCTGAAACAGTTTTCATTTAGCTAGCATAATAATGCATTTCAGTGTCTCTGACATGTATCTAATCTAATTGTGATTTTTATTACCTATGAATATGAAGGTTTTAGATTCCTATGCACTTTTTTATATACATTGTATGAAAGTGATGTAACAATTCTCCTCCCCCTTTTGCCCCTTGACCCGGCGGCAGTTGCAGGACTTTTGCATTTAAAACCTGGCGCATTTTCTCTGTAAATCATTCTGCCTGACGAAGAATCCGGTCCGAAATTCGAAACTTTTAAGTTGCATTATCTTCAATAAAAGTGCCTTGTTTAAACTCTCGGCAATTTCCAGTCATTTAGGAAGGCGCCTATCGGATAGTCTCTCATTTTTTGTTCACATATTATTTCATCCAAGTAGGTAGGGTGACTCTAGGATCCGTCACAATGACCTCAGGGCTGGAGGAGGAAAAATAGGCCGCCTCTGGCGGGGCACTCACTGCAGACTCCTCCGATGGGATCTCGGCCCATGAACCCCAAGTTCTGTGGTGAGGGGACAATCTCACCGGCGATGCACCTCCAGGTGACCATGTGCTCTCCGCTGGAGGTGTCTCTGGCCAATCGTCATCATAATCAGGCAGTGGGGGAAGATTGCAGGCCCCCTCTTCGTCTAATGACAACCGCTGCAGACGGTCAGCAAGTTCTCGGAAAAGTCAGGCTGCGACTGCCACAACTTTCCGCTTATCCGGCGCCATTTTGCTAACTTCACCATGTGGAACGCTGTTCTCCGCCATGTCTGTACTCTCCGGCTCTCTGTGCAGACTGAAGAGGTTGCTCTGCGTGGTGGCTTTTTTAGTGGGCTTCCCCAAAATGGCGGCCAGCAGGAAGGATATTATCTGTGCAGCCCCGACTTCCGGTCCCTCCAGAGACGACTCCTGTGTCTTCAAGTTCCCTTTCGGCTGTGACACAGCAACTTAGCAGCCATGCCCAGGGGCGGGACGTGGCGCAGCGCGGGCTTTCTTCGCGTGCTTTTCCGGCAGCAGTTCTGCTCCGCCTGTGCCGACCAGATCAAAGGATCGCAGCATGAACTAATTGCGCAGTTTACACATCTTAGTTGTAGATGAATTTTCACTTCCCCCTTACTTTTCTCGTGGCCCCCTTGTATGGTGCACCACAAGCACCGCTCCCGTACACAGCAACACAGTTTACAGCACATGAATAAAGTTTGTTTTCTGGGGGGGAGTACACTTTCACTAGTGGAGACTGTAGTAGGTACACACCCGAATCCTGTTCGTGATGCCAAAAAGGCTTTGTGGGTAGGGGTAGTGTAGCCTCTGGGGTAGGGGTAGTGTAGTCAAGGTTTTGCTTCAGTATATCAGGGGTTAAGGTTAACCCTATTGTTCATGACGCCAGGCTGAGGGCTAGTATGCTGAGGTAATTCTCCGGCCTATCGCCGCCCTTCCCAGTAACGATAAGTGCATGCAAATAATGACTGAAGGTTCACAAGGTAGCTGAACTTGAACTTGGATAAAGTTTACTTAAAAGCTTGCGGTACATCCAATGAATAGTAACAGTCTCAGTAATACAGTCTCCATACACCTCAGTGACTGACAGTTGATGCGGACCTTGACTTTTGATATAAGTCTCTGAATTTAGGGTAATTTGCGAAGATCCGTCCGGATTTAGGGGATAGATATGGTCCGGTGATCTTGCAGAGTGCTTAGGGATTGATTACACTCACAGTTTAGAAGATATCAGCCGTTGCCGCAAGGCTCGGGCCTAACTCACTGATGACAGCAGTGCAGATCCTTCCCTGTCAACAGCCCACGAGGAAAAGAGAAAAGCTCGCTAACAATGGCCGCCGCTCCCTTATATGGGCAAGGGCAAGGCCGCTTTGATTGGTCCGAGTAACTGTCACTCACCGTTACAAGGAAAGATGGGTGTAATACGTCATAGGGACCTCCAAATGTCCTTAAGCAAAAACCATAGAGTTTACCTGATCACGTGACCCGCAGGTCCTGCTACGCTCCGTACAGATAATTAACCAATTATATACATTTGTACAATTATATTTATATAAATCCTGAATAAACTGTTAGATAACTAATACCTAGATGAGAGGTGACAAGGGGCGGACTAGATAAGAAGGACCCCGACGTCCTAGGGACTCTGGCTATGGGGACCTCTATACAGGTACCGTATAGGATGCGGTACCGGGACACCACAAATGAATCGCTGCTCTTGGACACAGTTTGTCTAGCAGATCTCACCCAGACTGTTTCCAACTTTGTATATTATCATTCCTCGAATAATACTTCACCCATGGTTCGCTGGGAAGCTCTCAAATGCATCCTTCGGGGCACTCTGGTGAATAGTGTTGCTCGCGAATATTCGCAATGCGAATTATATTCGCGAATATTGCATATTCGCGAATTCGCAAATATTCGCGAATATAGCACTATATATTCGTAATTATGAATATATTTAATTTTCACAGTACACATCACAGTGATCCACCCTCTCTGCTTCCAGCTTGTGTGGTGTAAAGAAGGCTCTAATACTACTGTGTGAGACTGGTGTGCGAATTTTCGCATATGCAAAAATTTGCCTATGCTAATTATCACATATGCAAATTTTCACTTATGATAATCTTTTTATATGCTAATTTTCCCATAGGCTAATTTTCAAATATGCGAAAATAAAATGCGAATATTACGAATATGCGAATTTAGCGAATATATGACGAATATTCGTCCATATATTCGCGAAATATCGCGAATTCGAATATGGCCTATGCCGCTCAACACTACTGGTGAAGCATGGAGCGAGATTCAAATGCCAAAAAGCCCACGCTTTGCGTCTTGCCCTCACTTGGGTCTCCTCCCTTGAACTAGCCCACAAGCGATTCCTCCCTCCTTCCATCCTCCAAAAGCTTACTCTTGCCAGGCTCGAAGTGAAATGCCTCTTAAAGGCCTCCTGGGGCCGGTTCCTTCAAGCTGGTTGTAGCAAATTCTATGAATAATGTAACAAGAGTGGTCGTATGTTGGCCAGGGCGTTGTGAACCAGACTCGCTCAATCCCACTTTCCCTGTGTTAAGTCTTCTTTGGACCCGCTTGTTCATACCACTCCTGACATCCTCTCTGTTTTCCACTCCTTTTTACCTGATCTTTACAACCTCCCCCCACCTCCTACCTCTAACCCCCCTCCCCCTTCCTTTCTGTCTTCCCATTTCTCCTCCCTTTCCTTGGAGGTCATGGAGGAGCTTGATGATCCTTTTACGGCCGAAGAGTTGGCTGGCGTGATCAAGGACCTTCCGTCTGGTCTCCTATCTTGCTCTCAGCTTTCAACTTGATTTCCTCTTCTTCTCCCTTCTCGTCTGCCTCTACGCTGGCCCACGTAGTTCTTATTCCTAAACCTGGGAAAAACATGCAATTGTGTAGTAGTTATTGCCCCATATCCGTACTGAATGTGGATCTCAAGATATACTCCAAGTTGCTGGCCAACCATCTGAACTCTATTCTCCCCTCTCTGGTTCACTTGGACCAGATGGGCTTTGTGCCTGGGAGGGAGGCCAGAGATAAAACGCGTAAAACTCTCGATATCATTCATCATGCGTGCACCGCAGGGCTCCCATTGGTAGTCCTCTCTCTTGATGAGGAGAAAGCTTTCGACCGCGTGTCCTGGTCTTCCCTGGCATAAACCCTCCAGCATATTGGTATAGGTCCCTCATTCACAGAGAAGATTCTAGCTTTGTACCATTCCCCGACGGCCCGCCTTAAAATCAATGGTTCTTTCTTCTCTCCCTTCCCTATCCACAATGGTAGCAGGCAGGGATGCCCCCTGTGTCCCCTCTTGTACATCCTGGTGATGGAACATTTATTATCCTCTATCAGAAATGACCAGGATATCAGCGGAATCCAAGTGGGTGCCCACGAATATAAATGCTCGACCTTTTGGTCTATCTTACTAATCCAGTGGTCTCCCTCCCCATGCTTATGGCCCGCATCTCCGATTTTGGTCATCCAATTTCAAAATTAATTATTTAAAGTCGGAGGCTCTGGGTGTTTCGTTGCCAGGATGTATATCAGACTCATTGACTTCCTTGTTTCCATTCTCCTGGCCCTCCCAGGGTCTCTCTTATCTGGGTACCATTATTCCGGCTGATCTGCCCTCCCTGTTTCATCTCAATTTTTCCCCGCAGTTAGCCCGATTTAACTACAACTTGGCCTCCTGGGACCGTGAGGACTTTTCCTGGTTCGGCAGGATGAACATACTTAAGATGGCGATTATGCTGCGTCTGTTGTACCTGCTTCAAACTCTCCTGGTTCATATTCCAGCCACATATTAGAAGCAGCTTCTGGGGTGTTTCGGCATCTTTGTATGGTCATCTCCCGTCCCCGACTTAGTAGGTTGCTTCTCTCCAGACACAAGCTTTCGGGGGCGTGGCATTGCATGATGGCAGGCTCCATTATCTCGCTTGCGTTCATGCAAGGGTCTTGGATATGTGTCACAATGGAGATTGAAAATTGTGGGTCCGCCTAGAGCAAGACGTTTGCCCTCGATCCTTAGCCACTTTGCCCTGGACGTGGACTCCCTCCATTCATGACAACCTGCCTCTCTCCTTTACTACCCGACACACCATGGCCTCTCTGCATACAGCGGGCCCTGCTGGCTCCCTTCTTCCAATTTTGGACCACCCTAACTTTGGCCCAGGTCTACCCTCAACAGGTGGAATACTGAGTTCTTCCCTTTCCCGTCCATTACATTTTTTTCCCTGCCCTTGTCTAGGGCACCCTTAAACCCCTTGATGTGCTACAGGACTTTTGGCCTTTTTGGCCCCGCAGGGCTCCGTTTGAATATCTCCAACTGAGACATTTTTATTATTCGCTGCCTAATGATCATTACTTGAATATTACCTCCCATATTATTGTGCTGCTTGGGAGTCGAAACTGGGAAAGCAGTATACTCCTTACTCCTGAGCAATGGTCTCAATGCTTTACCCTTACCCATAAGTCAGCTGTTGCCACCAGGGCTCAGGAGACCTGCTTCAAAATCCTCTCAAGGTGATATTGCATACCATTGTTGCTTCATCACTTGTAATCGTCGGTGTCGTATTCATGATGGAGGTGCGGGGCTGCCGGGGGCACGATGACACGCATATGGTGGAGTTGCCTGGGCCTGTCGTCATTTTGGGAGATGATGCTCCAGACTGTGTTGGAAGTTCACGCTTCGGAAGCACCCGTTACCCGGGTGCTATCCTACTCTTCATGTTCCCCATGTCCATTTCAAGATTCAAGAAATCCCTGGTGCGCCACCTCCTTCAAGCAGCTAAGACTGTTATCCCACTCCACTAGTGCTCCTCTGAGGCCCCTACGATCAATTAATGGGTAGCTGAAGTGGCCCAGATGCAACGTATGGAGGAGCTTCTTGCAGTCGCTCCGCAGGATATCGAGCAATTTTTCACGACATGGCTCCCTTGGATGGAGTTCTGCTCCCCTGCCCACCCCTCTCCCTCTATTGCTCGTTTATCTCCTGGTCTATCTTCCTTCCCCGTCCCTTCTTTGTTGATCCTTTTTTCTTTGTTATATTCGTTCCCTCCTTCCCGTTCTCCCCCCCCCTCTCTCTGTTAGTTTTCTTTCTCCTGTCTATGTCTGTGTTGTGTGTTTTCTCTGCCAATGACTGCTTTTTTCCATCTGCTGCTGTTTCAGTATTTTCCTTTTGATTTTCTTTTTTTGGAGTTACCTTATTATTCTACCAGAGTTGTTCCCATCGAGATTCCAGCTCTCTCCCCCGTAGCTCCTGTGTGGTACTTTTGCCCAGTTACCTGCTATTTTGCTAAGTATATGCTTTGAGCATGTCCTTTAACTTCCTGATGTGACCAACCAGGTCCTATGTGTTACGCCTAGCGCTCCGGGTCCCCGCTCCTCCCCGGAGCGCTCACGGCGTCTTTCTCCCTGCAGCTCCCCGGTCAGTCCCGCTGACCGGGAGCGCTGCACTGTCATGGCCGTTGGGGATGCGATTCGCACAGCGGGACGCGCCCGCTCGCGAATCGCATCCCAGGTCACTTACCCGTTCCCGTCCCCTGCTGTCATGTGCTGGCGCGCGCGGCTCCGCTCTCTAGGGCGCGCGCGCGCCAGCTCCCTGAGACTTAAAGGGCCAGTGCACCAATGATTGGTGCCTGGCCCAATTAGCTTAATTGGCTTCCACCTGGTCCCTGACTATATCTAACCTCCTCCCATGCACTCCCTTGCCGGATCTTGTTGCCCTTGTGCCTAGTGAAAGCGTTTTGTGTGTCTAAAGCCTGTGTACCAGAACTTCTGCTATCCACCCTGACTACGAACCTTGCCGCCTGCCCCCGACCTTCTGCTACGTCCGACCTTGCTTCTGTCTACTCCCTTGTACCTCGCCTATCATCAGCAGTCAGAGAGGTGAGCCGTTGCTAGTGGATACGACCTGGTCACTACCGCCGCAGCAAGACTATCCCGCTTTGCGGCGGGCTCTGGTGAAAACCAGTAGTGACTTAGAACCGGTCCACTAGCGCGGTCCTCGCCAATCCCTCTCTGGCACAGAGGATCCACTACCTGCCAGCCGGCATCGTGACAGTAGATCCGGCCATGGATCCCGCTGAGGTCCCTCTGCCTTATATCTCTGATATCACCACGGTGGTCGCCCAGCAATCCCGACAGATCGCCCATCTAACCCACCAGCTGTCGGAAATGTCCACCATTGTGCACCAACTTCAGTCGCAACTTCAGCAGCAATCATCTCCTCCGCCAGCTCCTGCACCCCTTCCGCAGCGAGTGGCCACTCCTAGCCTCCGCCTGTCCTTGCCGGACAAATTTAATGGGGACTCTAAGTTTTGCCGTGGCTTCCTTTCGCAATGTTCCCTGCACATGGAGATGATGTCGGACCAGTTTCCTACTGAAAGGTCTAAGGTGGCTTTCGTAGTCAGCCTTCTGTCTGGAAAAGCCCTGTCATGGGCCACACCGCTCTGGGACCGCAATGACCCCGTCACTGCCTCTGTACACTCCTTCTTCTCGGAAATTCGAAGTGTCTTTGAGGAACCTGCCCGAGCCTCTTCTGCTGAAACTGCCCTGCTGAACCTGGTCCAGGGTAATTCTTCCGTTGGCGAGTACGCCATACAATTCCGTACTCTTGCTTCTGAACTATCCTGGAATAATGAGGCCCTCTGCGCGACCTTTAAAAAAGGCCTATCCAGCAACATTAAAGATGTTCTGGCCGCACGAGAAACTCCTGCTAACCTGCATGAACTCATTCATCTAGCCACTCGCATTGACATGCGTTTTTCTGAGAGACATCAAGAGCTCCGCCAGGAAAAAGACTTAGATCTCTGGACACCTCTCCCACAGTCTCCACTGCAATCTGCGCCTAGGCCTCCCGCCGAGGAAGCCATGCAAGTGGATCGGTCTCGCCTGACCCTGGAAGAGAGGAATCGCCGTAAGGAAGAGAATCTTTGTCTGTACTGTGCCAGTACCGAACATTTTTTGGTGGACTGCCCTATCCGTCCTCCACGTCTGGGAAACGCACGCTCGCACCCAGCTCTCGTGGGTGTGGCGTCTCTTGATGCTAAGTCGGCTTCTCCACGTCTCACGGTGCCTGTACGGATTTCTACTTCAGCCAGCTCTTCCCTCTCAGCCGTGGCCTGCCTGGACTCTGGTGCTTCTGGGAATTTTATTCGGGAGTCCTTGGTGAATAAATTCCGCATTCCAGTGACCCGTCTTGTCAAGCCACTCCACATTTCCGCGGTCAACGGAGCCAGGTTGGATTGCACCGTGCGTTACCGCACGGAGCCCCTCCTAATGTGCATCGGACCTCATCACGAGAAAATTGAATTTTTGGTCCTTCCCAATTGCACTTCCGAAATTCTCCTTGGACTACCCTGGCTTCTACACCATTCCCCAACCCTGGACTGGTCCACTGGGGAGATCAAGAGTTGGGGCCCCTCTTGTTCCAAGGACTGCCTTAAACCAGTTCCCAGTACTCCCTGCCGTGACCCTGTGGTTCCTCCTGTATCCGGTCCCCCTAAGGTCGTTAGGGACTCTGCCTGCCACAGAAAACGCCTCTCCCCCCCTCCCAGTCCCTTCAGGCAAGCCTCTGTGTCCCCTCATGGCTCCCGTCCTTGTGTCTCCCTGCCCCGTGCCAAGCTTCACCCTCTGCCCTCCCTCCCCATTCCTACTCCTGCTGTACTGCCTGCCATTGAGGAAACCATCCATTCCTTCCCGGTGTCCTCATCCCAGGGGAGGCAGTCACCGGACAAAAAAAAGGGGAGACCTAAGGGGGGGGTACTGTTACGCCTAGCGCTCCGGGTCCCCGCTCCTCCCCGGAGCGCTCACGGCGTCTTTCTCCCTGCAGCTCCCCGGTCAGTCCCGCTGACCGGGAGCGCTGCACTGTCATGGCCGTTGGGGATGCGATTCGCACAGCGGGACGCGCCCGCTCGCGAATCGCATCCCAGGTCACTTACCCGTTCCCGTCCCCTGCTGTCATGTGCTGGCGCGCGCGGCTCCGCTCTCTAGGGCGCGCGCGCGCCAGCTCCCTGAGACTTAAAGGGCCAGTGCACCAATGATTGGTGCCTGGCCCAATTAGCTTAATTGGCTTCCACCTGGTCCCTGACTATATCTAACCTCCTCCCATGCACTCCCTTGCCGGATCTTGTTGCCCTTGTGCCTAGTGAAAGCGTTTTGTGTGTCTAAAGCCTGTGTACCAGAACTTCTGCTATCCACCCTGACTACGAACCTTGCCGCCTGCCCCCGACCTTCTGCTACGTCCGACCTTGCTTCTGTCTACTCCCTTGTACCTCGCCTATCATCAGCAGTCAGAGAGGTGAGCCGTTGCTAGTGGATACGACCTGGTCACTACCGCCGCAGCAAGACCATCCCGCTTTGCGGCGGGCTCTGGTGAAAACCAGTAGTGACTTAGAACCGGTCCACTAGCGCGGTCCTCGCCAATCCCTCTCTGGCACAGAGGATCCACTACCTGCCAGCCGGCATCGTGACACTATGTGATTTATTTCAAGCTTTATTATGTTCCCACATGCTCTGTTGTTTCTGTTTTCCTGTTGTTTTTCAATAAAAGCTTTTTTTTTAAAAAAATAAAATAAAAAAAAGACCAAGAGATACATGTTGCCTAAAGAGACCATTTTGTCACAAATGACTATTTTATAACATTATATCTGTAGACAAGTAACAGGTAACTGGATTTACGTAGAACCACAGAAAAGGGTCATACCTACTACTTGGCTACATGCTATTTGCATGTCTAGTATTCAGTGCTGCTGCCACTTAGTATTACACATGCACATAGATAATACTTTTATAGGGTGGCAGCCAGACAGTTATATGTAGTGCACCATGCTGGTTTACAGCCATAAATTATGCCCATAGTGGATCATTAGGGTGTGCTCGATATGTATGAGTGTCTGAGAAATTGAGTCTGGTGTTTACCCCAAGAACACCAATGAGCAGAGTATGCAAGATTAGAGCAGTTATAGGTAGACTGATTTCTCAAGGACTTGCAGTGGAGTGTACTGGTCAAGAGGTAAGTGGTCGTATGTAGATATTATGTGGGAATGTGTAGGAGGTGTAAAATGGTATGTGTGGAAAAATAAATGAAACTATGGATGATGGTTGTTATGCCCATACTATTAGATCAGGTGGGAGGAGTTTCTAGGTGCACTCTGAAATTTTAAATGAAATACAAAATAATGTACTTCTCCAGCAGTCAGCACAAAGGAGTAAAAATCCTGAATATCACTGGAAGCTAAGGTAGGTTTACAACCTGCTGCAAAGGGAAGCGCTTATCTCCCTGCTCCCATATAGTAATTAAGCCCTTTACACTACCCTATATAGTACTTATGCCCTTATACTGCCCCATATAGTAATGAGGCCCCTTACAATTTCCACACATAGTAGTTAGGTCCCTTACACTGTCCCTAAATAGTATTTAGACCGCTAACACTGCCCCCATATAGTAGCATAGTACTTCACACTGCCCCACATAGTAGTTTGGCTCTACACTCTGCCCCCATATAGAAGTTAGACCCCTCACACTGCCCCCATATATAGTTAGGCCCTCACACTGTCCCATATAATCGTTAGGCAACTTACACTGTTCCCAAATATAATTTTTTGGCTGCACACTTTCCCATATAGTAGTTATGCCCTCACACCACTACCCTATATAGAAATTAAGCCCATTACACTGCCCCTAAGTAGTAGTTAGGCCTCACACACTGCCACACAGCATATATTGGGCCCCATAAAAACTGCTCCTATATAGCAATTAGGCCCTATACACTGCCCCCATATAGTATTAGGCCTCCACACTTCCCCTATGTTGTAGTTAGAACCCCCAAACAATATTCACCTTTTCACATTGCTTACCCATTGGTCCTCTCCTATTTTCTGACCTTTAGCTCCAAACCCTGCCCCAATATAGTAGTAAGGCCCCTTATACTGCTCTCAGATAGTAGTTAGGCCCCTTACACTGCCCCACATATTAATCAGGCCCCTTACCCGACCACATATTGTCGTTAGGCCTCACACTGCCCCCATATAGTAGTTAGGTCCCTCACACTGTCCCCATATAGTATTAGGCCTCCATACTATGTCCCAATATAGTGGGCACACCACAGTGGCAGCGATTTGCTGAGCTGTACTGTGATGTTTTTACCCCTAGCAACAAGAAAAGGATCGCATGGGAGGCAGGGAGCAGCAACACTGGATGCACCAGGAGAGTGCTGGAGGTAAGTGAACATTTGTTTTTTATTTTATGCAGGCTGCCATAAGTGAACATGTCACGATTCGGCTGGCTGGAGGTGGATCCTCTGTGCCAGAGAGGGATTGGCGTGGACCATGCTGGTGGACCGGTTCTAAGTTGCTACTGGTATTCACCAGAGCCCGCCGCAAAGCGGGATGGTCTTGCAGCGGCGGTAGCAACCAGGTCGTATCCACCAGCAACGGCTCAACCTCTCTGACTGCTGAAGATAGGCGCGGTACAAGGGAGTAGACAAGAGCAAGGTCGGATGTAGCAGAAGGTCAGGGCAGGCAGCAAGGATCGTAGTCAAGGGCAACGGCAGGAGGTCTGGAACACAGGCTAGGAACACACAAGGAAACGCTTTCACTGGCACAATGGCAACAAGATCCGGCGAGGGAGTGCAGGGGAAGTGAGGTATAAATAGGGAGTGCACAGGTGAGAATACTGATTAGGCCTGCTGCGCCAATCAGTGGCGCAGCGGCCCTTTAAATGGCAGAGACCCGGCGCGCGCGCGCCCTAAGGAGCGGGGCCGCGCGCGCCGGGACAACACAGACGGGGAACGGGTCAGGTACGGGAGCCGAGATGCGCATCGCGAGCGGGCGCGTCCCGCATCGCGAATCGCATCCCGGCTGGGAGTAATATCGCAGCGCACCCGGTCAGCAGGTCTGACCGGGGCGCTGCGAATGAGAGAATGCTGCGAGCGCTCCGGGGAAGAGCGGGGCCCCGGAGCGCTCGGCGTAACAGTACCCCCCCCCCTTGGGTCTCCCCCTCTTTTTGGAGCCTGAGAACCTGAGGATAAGACTTTTGTCCAGGATGTTGTCCTCAGGTTCCCAGGATCTCTCTTCTGGGCCACAGCCCTCCCAATCCACCAAAAACAATTTTTTCCCTCTGACCGTTTTGGAGGCCAAAATCTCCTTAACGGAGAAGACGTCAGAAGAACCGGAAACAGGAGTGGGAGAAACAAGTTTGGGAGAGAAGCGGTTAATGATGAGGTTTAAGGAGAGAGACATGGAAGGCATTGGGAATACGAAGAGAAGGAGGAAGAAGGAGTTTGTAAGAGACAGGGTTAATCTGGCACAAGACTTTGAAAGGACCAAGGTAGCGTGGTCCCAGTTTGTAACTGGGGACACGAAAGCGGACATATTTAGCGGAGAGCCATACCTTGTCTCCGGGAGCAAAAATGGGGGGAGTTCTTCTTTTCTTATCGGCAAATCTTTTCATCCGGGATGAAGCCTGTAAAAGAGAATTTTGGGTCTCTTTCCATATGGTGGAAAGATCACGAGTCACTTCATCCACAGCGGGTAAACCAGAGGGCAAGGGGGTAGGGAGGGGGGTAAGAGGGTGACGGCCGTACACCACGAAAAATGGGGACTTAGCAGAAGACTCGGAGATTCTGAAGTTGTATGAGAATTCGGCCCATGGTAGAAGATCTGCCCAGTCATCCTGGCGGGAGGAAACAAAATGCCGTAAATAGTCACCCAGGACCTGATTAATTCTTTCTACTTGCCCATTGGATTGGGGATGATAAGAAGAAGAGAAGTTTAGTTTAATCTTGAGCTGTTTACAGAGGGCCCTCCAGAATTTAGACACGAATTGGACGCCTCTATCCGAGACGATCTGCGTGGGCAAACCGTGAAGACGAAAAATGTGTATAAAAAATTGTTTTGCCAACTGAGGCGCTGAAGGAAGACCAGGAAGAGGAATAAAATGTGCCATCTTGGAAAATCGATCAACGACCACCCAAACAACTGTGTTGCCACGGGATGGGGGTAAGTCTGTGATAAAGTCCATACCAATCAGTGACCAAGGCTGTTCGGGGACAGGCAGAGGATGAAGGAGACCAGCAGGCTTCTGGCGAGGAGTCTTATCCCGGGCACAGACAGTACAGGCCCGCACAAAATCAACAACGTCCGTCTCCAGAGTCGGCCACCAATAAAAACGAGAGATGAGTTGCAAGGATTTTTTGATGCCCGCATGGCCTGCGAGGTGGGAGGAGTGTCCCCATTTGAGAATCCCGAGACGCTGGCGTGGAGAAACGAAGGTCTTCCCTGGAGGAGTTTGCCTAATGGAGGCTGGAGAAGTGGAGATTAGACAGTCAGGAGGAATGATGTGTTGCGAAGAGAGCTCTACTTCAGAGGCATCCGAGGAACGAGAGAGAGCATCGGCCCTAATGTTCTTGTCGGCAGGGCGAAAATGAATTTCAAAGTTAAAACGGGCAAAGAACAACGACCACCTGGCCTGGCGAGGGTTCAGCCGTTGGGCAGACTGGAGATAGGAGAGATTCTTGTGATCAGTGTATATGATAACTGGAAATTTTGATCCCTCCAGCAGATGCCTCCATTCCTCAAGCGCCAATTTAATGGCCAGTAGTTCTCGATCCCCGATGGAGTAGTTTCTCTCCGCCGGAGAGAAGGTCCTAGAAAAAAACCACAAGTAACAGCATGCCCGGAAGAATTTTTTTGTAGAAGGACAGCTCCAGCTCCCACTGAGGAGGCATCTACCTCCAATAGAAAGGGTTTAGATGGGTCAGGCCTGGAGAGCACGGGAGCAGAAGAAAAGGCAGACTTGAGATGTTTAAATGCGTCTTTCGCTTGGGGAGACCAGGACTTGGGATTGGCATTTTTCTTGGTTAAAGCCACGATAGGAGCCACAATAGTGGAAAAGTGTGGAATAAATTGTCTGTAATAATTGGCGAACCCCAAAAAACGTTGGATAGCACGGAGTCCGGAGGGGCGTGGCCAATCCAACACAGCAGCTAGCTTATCTGGGTCCATTTGTAGTCCCTGGCCAGAAACCAAGTATCCTAGGAAAGGAAGAGATTGACATTCAAAGAGACATTTCTCCATTTTGGCATAAAGTTGATTGTCTCAAAGTCTCTGAAGAACCATGCGGACATGCTGGCGGTGTTCTTCTAAGTTGGCAGAAAAAATCAGAATATCGTCCAGATAAACCACAACACAGGAATATAAGAGATCACGAAAAATTTCATTAACAAAGTCTTGGAAGACGGCAGGGGCGTTGCACAGGCCAAAGGGCATGACCAGATACTCAAAGTGTCCATCTCTGGTGTTAAATGCAGTCTTCCATTCGTCCCCCTCCCTGATGCGGATGAGATTATAAGCACCTCTTAAGTCCAGTTTGGTAAAGATGTGGGCACCTTGTAGGCGATCAAAGAGTTCCGAGATAAGAGGTAGGGGGTAGCGGTTCTTTACCGTGATTTTATTAAGTCCGCGGTAATCAATGCAAGGACGTAGGGAGCCATCTTTTTTGGACACAAAAAAAAATCCAGCTGCGGCAGGAGAGGAGGATTTGCGGATAAACCCCTTTTTTAAATTTTCCTGGATGTATTCTGACATGGCAAGAGTCTCTGGAGCAGACAGAGGATAGATTCTGCCCCGGGGTGGAGTAGTACCCGGGAGGAGGTCAATAGGACAGTCATAAGGCCTGTGAGGAGGTAAAGTCTCAGCTTGCTTTTTGCAGAACACGTCAGCATAGTCCATATAAGCCTTAGGAAGACCGGTTACAGGGGGAACCACAGGGTCACGGCAGGGAGTACTGGGAAACGGTTTAAGACAGTCCTTGAGACAAGAAGTACCCCAATTCTTGATCTCTCCTGTGGACCAATCAAGGGTTGGGGAATGGCGTTGAAGCCACGGTAATCCAAGAAGAATTTCGGAAGTGCAGTTGGAGAGGACCAAAAACTAAATTTTTTCGTGATGAGGTCCAATGCACATTAGGAGAGGTTCCGTGCGATAACGCACGGTACAGTCCAAACTTTCAATGTTAACAGAATTGATGTAGAGGGGTCTGGCGAGACTGGTCACCGGGATGTTGAACCTGTTGATGAGAGAGGCCAAAATAAAATTTCCTGCAGATCCGGAATCCAAGAAGGCCATAGTAGAGAAGGAGAAGGTAGAAGAGGATATCCGCACAGGCACAGTAAGGCGTGGAGAAGCAGAGTTGACATCAAGAACTGTCTCACCTTTGTGCGGAGTCAGCGTACGTCTTTCCAGGCGGGGAGGACGGATAGGACAATCCTTCAAGAAGTGTTCAGTACCGGCACAGTACAGGCACAGATTCTCCATGCGGCGTCGTGTCCTCTCTTGAGGTGTCAAGCGAGACCGGTCAACTTGCATAGCCTCCACGGCGGGAGGCACAGGAACGGATTGCAGAGGACCAGAGGAGAGAGGAGCCGGGGAGAGAAAACGCCTCGTGCGAACAAAGTCCATATCCTGGCGGAGCTCCTGACGCCTTTCGGAAAAACGCATGTCAATGCGGGTGGCCAGATGAATAAGTTCATGCAGGTTAGCAGGAATTTCTCGTGCGGCCAGCACATCTTTAATGTTGCTGGATAGGCCTTTTTTAAAGGTCGCGCAGAGGGCCTCAATATTCAAGGATAAATCGGAGGCAAGAGAACGGAATTGGATGGCATACTTGCCAACAGAAGAATTACCCTGGACCAGGTTCAGCAGGGCAGTCTCAGCAGAAGAGGCTCGGGCAGGTTCCTCAAAGACACTTCGAATCTCCGTGAAGAAGGAGTGTACAGAGGCAGTGACGGGGTCATTGCGGTCCCAGAGCGGTGTGGCCCATGACAGAGCTTTCCCAGACAGAAGGCTGACTACGAAAGCCACCTTAGACCTTTCAGTAGGAAACTGGTCCGACATCATCTCCAAGTGCAGGGAACATTGCGAAAGAAAGCCACGGCAAAACTTAGAGTCCCCATCAAATTTATCCGGCAAGGATAGTCGTAGGCCGGAAGCGGCCACTCGCTGCGGAGGAGGTGCAGGAGCTGGCGTAGGAGATTGTTGCTGGAGTTGTGGTAGTAGCTGCTGTAACATCACGGTCAGTTGAGACAGCTGGTGGCCTTGTTGCGCTATCTGTTGCGACTGCTGGGCGACCACCGTGGTGAGGTCGGCGACAACTGGCAGTGGGACTTCAGTGGGATCCATGGCCGGATCTACTGTCACGATTCGGCTGGAGGTGGATCCTCTGTGCCAGAGAGGGATTGGCGTGGACCGTGCTGGTGGACCGGTTCTAAGTTGCTACTGGTATTCACCAGAGCCTGCCGCAAAGCGGGATGGTCTTGCAGTGGCGGTAGCAACCAGGTCGTATCCACCAGCAACGGCTCAACCTCTCTGACTGCTGAAGATAGGCGCGGTACAAGGGAGTAGACAAGAGCAAGGTCGGACGTAGCAGAAGGTCAGGGCAGGCAGCAAGGATCGTAGTCAGGGGCAACGGCAGGAGGTCTGGAACACAGGCTAGGAACACACAAGGAAACGCTTTCACTGGCACAATGGCAACAAGATCCGGCGAGGGAGTGCAGGGGAAGAGAGGTATAAATAGGGAGTGCACAGGTGAGAATACTGATTAGGCCTGCTGCGCCAGTCAGTGGCGCAGCGGCCCTTTAAATGGCAGAGACCCGGCGCGCGCGCGCCCTAAGGAGCGGGGCCGCGCGCGCCGGGACAACACAGACGGGGAACGGGTCAGGTACGGGAGCCGAGATGCGCATCGCGAGCGGGCGCGTCCCGCATCGCGAATCGCATCCCGGCTGGGAGTAATATCGCAGCGCACCCGGTCAGCAGGTCTGACCGGGGCGCTGCGAATGAGAGAACGCTGCGAGCGCTCCGGGGAGGAGCCGGGACCCGGAGCGCTCGGCGTAACAGAACGTTTTCTTTTTCTTTTATGCAGGCTGCCTGGTTATATTTTATTTTATGTTCTTATACAGATAATCCTTCTAACCCAGGTATTTATTTTAATATATATCAATTTCAATATATTATAGATTGTAAATATTAAGTAGTAGGTGCCCCCGGTTATGACTGTTTCATGAAAAATTTAAAGGCAACAAATAGATCTCTGATCACTTTGTTACGACTCAAGAAAAGTTGAGTGACAAATGGAAGGGATAGTGTAGTATCACACAATCAGTATCACACACTCAGTGTTGTGGTCTACACAATCATCATGCACATACACATGGTGTATGAGAATTTTCTGACAATGTTCCTGCTATAGGTGATTACAGATTCCAGGAAAAATAGAGTTGGTAAATTTCCTCAGAAACTTTAAAAATGTGATAGGGGATAAGATGTCTGATTGCGGGGGACCTCCACGATATCCCTGCTGCACCCGGCATTGGTTTAGAGCACCGGGCACTGCGCTTGAGGCTTGTGATGTCACAGCCACCCCCACGCAATGCAAATCTATGCAAGGGGGCGTGATGCCCCCCCCCCCATAGACTTGCATTGAGGGGGCATGGCCGTGACGTAATGAGCAGGCGTGACCGTGACGTTAAAAGCCTCCGCCCTGCATCGCTAGTCATCCGGCATGGAGCGAAGTTTGCTCCGTGCACCGGATGTCTGGGGTGCCGCAGCCGAGATCGTAATGGCAGGACCCCCGCAATCAGACATCTTATCCCCTATCCTTTGAGTGTTAAGTAATCTTCTCTCTCATGCCAACAGTGCCCTTAGACAGTGAAGGGGTCTGTCCCTTTTTTTAATTACATATCATAGTAAAATAGCCCATATAAATCTGTCTTTGCCCATAGCAATGAATCAAAGCTTCTGTTTCTTTAATTGCTCTGGTAAAATGGCAGTGGTAAAATAGCTGTGATTGGTTGGTATGGACAAAACAGACATTTTAAATGCAATTTGTAAACCCAGCGCAGGAGGCGGATGACCTAGGAATTGACTTCCTTTTGACACATTAGCGATGGTATCTTTCTGTCAGCCACATAACCAAGATGGAGTAATGAAACCTATAGATGCGGCTGTGCTGGAATGAAACAACTGGCGCCTTATGACTAGTGATGGTGAGTGTGCATGATATAGCCAACACACTTTAATATAAGGGTAGGGATAAAAGAACATTAATCATTTATAAATTTCTTTCTGAATCATATCCAAGGCTGAGTAGATTCATTTTGCTAAGATTTCATGCTTCAGATTAAAGCCCATTATGGACAGGCTCCCTTTAAGGTAATTTCATACTTAATTTAGAAATTACCTTTTATTTAATCACTTATCTTTTTCTTTTCTAATGAAGTATTCATAAAATCTATATTCCTCGTAAAGATTCCTTGAAAATATTGCCTGTTTTTCCAAGACCCAAGCAAGCCAATGATATCAGATGATTTGTCAACTACCGTTATACATTCTGCCGGCACAACCCCTGACAAAAATGATGGAATCGCCACATTTACAGGATGGTTCCCATTTTATCATAGCAAATACACAAATCACAGATATGACACAAAACAATGTTTAAATATAACTCGTCCTCCCACTAAATCATAAGATCTCAATAAACAATGTGGTAATGTGTTTTTCAATAAAGTCTTAAAATGATATGTCCATTATGCAATAAGGGGAAATAAAACTCTGGATAGCCTGGCTGAGCCTTGTGGGTTCACGAGAAAGGAAGCAACTTGACTTTGAGTATAATGGGCCATGTTACTTTTGTTTTGTTGTTTTGTTTTTGCTTGCCTTTGCTTTGTTTGCTTTTTTGACCTACGAAAATAACATTTACTATATGACTGTACATTTTCTCATATTACCTTGATATTATTTTGACATCTGCTACAGCAACAGGGGATGGAACTCCTATATGTACCAAGGAAAAGTGTTCTTCTAAAAACATGGTGAGGCTGCATGTTAAACTAAAAATAAAAAACTATGGTTACATCCCTTGGCCCCTCCATAGCCTCTGGTATCCCTGCACCTGTACTCCTCCTCCTGTTGCTTGGGCCCAATATGCCAGATTATTGGGCCCAATATGCCATTTAGTCAATCATTGGCTGAGGTAGGATGCTGCTCATTGGCTGAGCAGCAATGTGACGTATGGAGCCCTAGCACCAAGAAGTAAAGTTACCCAGAGACTGGGTGCTGCGGTCACCATGAGACATTGCAGCTCAACCACTCAATACAGGAGGCTGAGGGAGGTATGTAAAGTTTCCTTTTTGTTTGAACAGGCAGCCTGCCATTTTTTGAGAAAAACCACCACACAGTATGTTGCCACACAGTATGTTGGGAAAATGTTGCCACCTGACACATTTCAGACATAGCAGTCCTTTTTCCTGATTCCTTGTCAACCATGAGGAAGACTTATTAAGTGGTCTGAAACGCATTGGTTGTCATTGTTTTTGTCTCCTGTATGATGACATACTACATACTAGATGACGTGTTGTGCCAAGGTTTTAAAGGTTTTATAAAGAACAGTAAAGAAAATAGACTTTTACGAAAATGGGCACTGTCAGAAGTAACAACTTTTTGTATGTTGTACATCTTGGCAAAACAATAATTTTTCTAATATTCTTCTTTAACCCCTTGCCGCATATGGACGTTTATAAACGTCCATAAGCGGCTCCCTAGGTGTGATGCGCGCTCAGCAGTTGAGCGCGCATCATACCCGGTGGGTCCCGGTTGCTATAAGCAACCGGGACCCACGGCTACTGCCGGACATCGCAGATCAGCCTGATGTCCTGCCTTAACCCTTTAGATGCAGCGATCAAATTTGATCGCCGCGTCTAAAGTGAAAGTAAAAGCTTCCCGGTAGCTCAGTCGGGCTGATCGGGACCATCGCAGTAAAATCGCGATTTCCCAATCAGCTAGAACGCAACAGGAGGGTGCTCACCATCCTCCTGCGTGTTCGATCAGCGATTGCTCCGAGCCTGAAATCCAGGCTTGAGCAATCAACCGCTGATAACACTGATCCCTGCCATTGAATGGAATGGCAGTGATCAGTGTAATGAATCAATGTACTGCATGTTATAGTCCCCTATGGAAGCTATAACATTGCAAAAGAAAGTGAAAAAAAAAAAAAGTTAATAAAGATGATTTAACCACTTACCTAATAAAAGTTTGAATCATCCCCCTTTTCCCATAAAAAAAACTGTGTAAATAAAACTAAATATAAACATATGTGGTATCGCCACATGCGTAAATGTCCGAACTATAAAAATATATCGTTAATTAAACTGCACAGTCAATGGCGTCCGTGCAAAAAAATTCCAAAGTCCAAAATAGTGTATTTTTGGTAACTTTTTATACCATAAAAAAATGAATAAAAAGCGATCAAAAAGTCAGATCAAAACAAAAATGGTACCAATAAAATCTTCAGATCACAGCGCAAAAAATTATCCCTTTTACCACCCCATACATGGAAAAATAAAAAATGTATAGGGGTCAGAAGAGGACAATTTTAAAGGTATTGTCACGATGCCGGCTGGCAGGAGGTGGATCCTCTGTGCCAGAGAGGGATAGCGAGGACC
Organism: Hyla sarda; assembly: GCF_029499605.1. Classification (NCBI taxonomy): domain Eukaryota; kingdom Metazoa; phylum Chordata; class Amphibia; order Anura; family Hylidae; genus Hyla; species Hyla sarda. Next base: position 127,759,124 of record NC_079197.1, on the reverse strand, counting down.
GTGCTAGTGGACCGGTTCTAAGACACTACTGGTTTTCACCAGAGCCCGCCGCAAAGCGGGATGGTCTTGCTGCGGCGGTAGTGACCAGGTCGTATCCACTAGCAACGGCTCACCTCTCTGGCTGCTGAAGATAGGCGAGGTACAAGGGAGTAGGCAGAAGCAAAGTCGGACGTAGCAGAAGGTCGGGGGCAGGCGGCAAGGTTCGTAGTCAGGGGAGACGGCAGGAGGTCTGGAACACAGGGTTTAAACACACAAAACGCTTTCACTAGGCACAAGGGCAACAAGATCCGGCAAGGAAGTGCAAGGGAGGAGGTTAGATATAGTCAGGGACCAGGTGGGAGCCAATTAAGCTAATTGGGCCAGGCACCAATCATTGGTGCACTGGCCCTTTAAGTCTCAGGGAGCTGGCGCGCGCGCGCCCTAGAGAGCGGAGCCGCGCGCGCCAGCACATGACAGCAGGGGACGGGAACGGGTAAGTGACCTGGGATGCGATTCGCGAGCGGGCGCGTCCCGCTGTGCGAATCGCATCCCCAACGGCCATGACAGAGCAGCGCTCCCGGTCAGCGGGACTGACCGGGGAGCTGCAGGGAGAAAGACGCCGTGAGCGCTCCGGGGAGGAGCGGGGACCCGGAGCGCTAGGCGTAACAGTACCCCCCCCCTTAGGTCTCCCCTTCTCTTTATCGGGTAACTGCCTCCCCTGGGATGAGGACACCGGGAAAGGATGGAGGGATTCCTCAACGGCAGGCAGAACCGCAGGAGTAGGAATGGGGAGAGAGGGCAGAGGGCGAGACCTGGCACGGGGCAGTGTGACACCAGGACGAGGGCCATGAGGGGACACAGAAGCTTGCCTGATGGAACTGGGAGGGGGGGAGGGGCATTTCCTGTGGCAGGCAGAGTCCTTAATGACCTTAGGGGGACCGGATACAGGAGGAACCACAGGGTCACGGCAGGGAGTACTGGGAACCGGTTGAAGGCAGTCCTTGGAACAAGAGGGACCCCAACTCTTGATCTCCCCAGTGGACCAATCCAGGGTTGGGGAATGGTGTTGAAGCCAGGGTAGTCCAAGGAGAACTTCAGAAGAGCAATTAGGAAGGACAAAAAATACAATCTCCTCGTGATGAGGTCCGATGCACATTAGGAGGGGCTCCGTGCGGTAACGCACGGTGCAATCCAACCTGGCTCCGTTGACCGCGGAAATGTGGAGTGGCTTGACAAGACGGGTCACCGGAATGCGGAATTTATTCACAAAGGACTCCCGAATAAAATTCCCAGAAGCTCCAGAGTCCAGGCAGGCCACGGCTGAGAGGGGAGAGCTGGCTGAAGTGGAAATCCGAACAGGTACCGTGAGACGTGGAGAAGCCGACTTGGCATCAAGAGACGCCACACCCACGAGAGCTGAGTGCGAGCGTGCGTTTCCCAGACGTGGAGGACGGATTGGGCAATCCACCAAAAAATGTTCAGTACTGGCACAGTACAGACAAAGATTCTCTTCCTTACGGCGATTCCTCTCTTCCAGGGTCAGGCGAGACCGATCCACTTGCATGGCCTCCTCGGCGGGAGGCCTAGGCGCAGATTGCAGTGGAGACTGTGGGAGAGGTGTCCAGAGATCTAAGTCTTTTTCCTGGCGGAGCTCTTGATGCCTCTCAGAAAAACGCATGTCAATGCGAGTGGCTAGATGAATGAGTTCATGCAGGTTAGCAGGAGTCTCTCGTGCGGCCAGAACATCTTTAATGTTGCTGGATAGGCCTTTTTTAAAGGTCGCGCAGAGAGCCTCATTATTCCAGGATAGTTCAGAAGCAAGAGTACGGAATTGTATGGCGTACTCGCCAACGGAGGAATTACCCTGGACCAGGTTCAGCAGGGCAGTCTCAGCAGAAGAGGCTCGGGCAGGTTCCTCAAAGACACTTCGAATTTCCGAGAAGAAGGAGTGTACAGAGGCAGTGACGGGGTCATCGCGGTCCCAGAGCGGTGTGGCCCATGACAGGGCTTTTCCAGACAGAAGGCTGACTACGAAAGCCACCTTAGACCTTTCAGTAGGAAACTGATCCGACATCATCTCTAAGTGCAAGGAACATTGCGAAAGAAAGCCACGGCAAAACTTAGAGTCCCCATTAAATTTGTCCGGCAAGGACAGGCGGAGGCTAGGAGCGGCCACTCGCCGCGGAAGGGGTGCTGGAGCTGGCGGAGGAGATGGTTGTTGCTGCTGTAGCTGCGACTGTACTTGCTGTAGTTGTGACTGGAGTTGCTGTGTCATGGTGGTCAAGTACGACAGCTGGTGATCTTGTTGCGCTATCTGTTGCGACTGCTGGGCGATCTGACGAGCTTGCTGGGCGACCAGCGTAGGGAGGTCAGCGACAACTGGCAGAGGAACTTCAGCGGGATCCATGGCCGGATCTACTGTCACGATGCCGGCTGGCAGGAGGTGGATCCTCTGTGCCAGAGAGGGATAGCGAGGACCGTGCTAGTGGACCGGTTCTAAGACACTACTGGTTTTCACCAGAGCCCGCCGCAAAGCGGGATGGTCTTGCTGCGGCGGTAGTGACCAGGTCGTATCCACTAGCAACGGCTCACCTCTCTGGCTGCTGAAGATAGGCGAGGTACAAGGGAGTAGGCAGAAGCAAAGTCGGACGTAGCAGAAGGTCGGGGGCAGGCGGCAAGGTTCGTAGTCAGGGGAGACGGCAGGAGGTCTGGAACACAGGGTTTAAACACACAAAACGCTTTCACTAGGCACAAGGGCAACAAGATCCGGCAAGGAAGTGCAAGGGAGGAGGTTAGATATAGTCAGGGACCAGGTGGGAGCCAATTAAGCTAATTGGGCCAGGCACCAATCATTGGTGCACTGGCCCTTTAAGTCTCAGGGAGCTGGCGCGCGCGCGCCCTAGAGAGCGGAGCCGCGCGCGCCAGCACATGACAGCAGGGGACGGGAACGGGTAAGTGACCTGGGATGCGATTCGCGAGCGGGCGCGTCCCGCTGTGCGAATCGCATCCCCAACGGCCATGACAGAGCAGCGCTCCCGGTCAGCGGGACTGACCGGGGAGCTGCAGGGAGAAAGACGCCGTGAGCGCTCCGGGGAGGAGCGGGGACCCGGAGCGCTAGGCGTAACAGGTATACATTTTCCTGCATGTAGTTATGATTTTTTTCAGAAGTAATAAAAAAAATCAAACCTATATAAGTAGGGTATTATTTTAATCGTATGGACCTACAGAATAAAGATAAGGTGTCATTTTCACTGAAAAATGTACTGCATAGAAACGGAAGCCCCCAAACGTTACAAAATGGTGTTTTTTCTTCCATTTTGTTGCATAATGATTTTTTTTTCTGTTTCACCATAGATTTGTGGGTAAAATGACTGATGTCATTACAAAGTAGAATTGGTGACACAAAAAATAAGCCATCATATGGATTTTTAGGTGCAAAATTGAAAGGGTTATGATTTTTAAAAGGTAAGGAGGAAAAAACAAAAGTGCGAAAATTAAAAATTGCCAAAGAGGGAAGGGGTAAAAAATCAAACAAACATATTTTATTAAAGAAAACTGCCTGTGAAAATCCCAACACTAGGGGATCTCCATACTTCCTGGGACACTGTTGAATCCCTCAGCAGCATGAGCGTGTCCAAGGGTCATGGACACGAGATGGCTGATTGATCAGCATTAGTAACATTTTACAGGGTTTCTTTTGTGTGGGATCTGACAGGTACGCTCTAAGTGCTGCAATGCTGAGAAGAACTACTGCCATGAACAGGATAGCAACAGGTAAGTAGACATTTCCCATTTCCCACTAAGATCTGTAAGTACTTTTTCTTTCTCTAATTGAAATTACAAGGGGGTTTCATAATTATTTTTTCCTCTTTTGGATCTGTAAAAACATACAACATGTATTATTATTATTAGTAATAATTTCTTAGATGTGAGAGATGTTTCATGAAAATAGAATTATTACCTATTTACCTGTTTATGTATTTGCTGGGATAAGTTTGGTGACCGTCCTCTAAGTGTGGTGATTTCTATAATATCTTCTTTTCCTTAGACAGTCACAAAGAGAATTTATTTTCTAAAGTAAAACATTTTCTTGGATACACAAGCCCTTGAGTTGATCCCTTGTCTAAAGTTTGTTAATATTCTATTCCTATTTTTCTAAGCTATTTTGAGCTAACAGATGCTGGATTTTCAAAGGTAACAACCACTAATGGCAACTAATATACCATGTCTACGGGGACTGTCATTATCATTCTGTTGCTATGGAGTTCAATTCAAAGAACGTCACCTTGTGGATGCACAGGACGCGACTTCCAGGGGAGGGCACTTTTGGCATTATGCTTGCGGGAAAAGGTACGCCCCAGGTCCGCAGAAGTTGACCGACTTTCACCGGCTCCGCTTCATGAACGGAAGTTCGCACAGGGGTCCCCTAAAAGGTCTGGTTCTCCCCTACAACAAAAAATTTTTTGGAGACCCTGGCTTAAAGGCGCAAAAACTAGCGGAAGCCGCCACAACTTGTTCCTTGCGGGAAAAGGTGCGCCTGAGGCCCGCAGAAGTTGACGACTTTCACCGCCTACCGTTCTCGGCGGGAAGATCCCACAGACTTGGTTCAGGGCTCATCTGGTAGGTCTGGCCTAGAAGTGGTTGGGCAAATAAACATGAATGTAATAGTATAATATCTAAGGTTATCATCAGTTAGCAATCCTATATCTATAACACCTAAGTAAAGTATCTTCTGAAATTGCTGAACTAAACTTGAGAAGATTTGGGTCTGTGACCATATGCATTTAAATAGATGGGGTTGGAGAGGGTAATAAGAACCTTAAGTTAGGTAAGATAAGAACATTTTGTAAATCTTACCATAAGGGTCTTGATTTAAGGTAAATTTTTAAGTACCTACACTTCTCATAAGCAAAATGATTAGTGAGAAGTCTCCTAAGAATCAACCACCAGTATGTTCAACATGCCTCCGATGTCAACATTATACAGTTACGGTACAGTCAATGCTTAATCAAAATCAATAAAGGCATCATATAAATCTTATGGTTTACTACTAAAGGGAATCTTTCATAGGCATTATATTAATAGACTGCTAGGATTCACTAATACAGGGCAGGCCACTGAACACAATGATAGTTCTCTTAAAGTTGTCAATATGCTAATTAGTTTGTTAGGTGAACAGGGGGTGTGGCTTCATTTCTGAAACACCAACAATCCCACCCACATTTCTTCTCTTGGGTCCTGTGGCCATGTCTATCTTCCATCCCTATTCAACTCCTGTGTTCTGACATCACTCTCAGACCAGAGTGAAATCTCTTGCAGATGCAGTACTACCAATGCCTAAGTGTTAGGGTTGAGGGACTGCGCCTGTGCAAGATTTGACTCTGGTCTGAGAGTGATGTCAGAGCTCAGGAGTGGCATGGGGGTTAATGGCAGGCATGGATTACAGGACTGCAATGGGATTGGGATCACACGGGTCCTGATGTAAGGGGATATAACAGGCGGTTTTAGCAGGCGGTTTTAAATCTTGAGCGGGCGGAAGGTCATAGAACATACAGAGGAACCATAAAATCCCACAAACCTCTGAAATGAGTCAGGGGCTACTGAAATGGCACAATAGGTGATGAAATGGCGGCAAAAGGGGAGCTATCTCTAACAACTGTGATAAAATGTTTGAGGGAGCTGGTGGAATTGGACACATGTTGAAGCAGTGGGCAGGAGTGGAACACACATGTTACGGTAGCGGAAGCAGTAATGGGCAGAAATCCAGTGGGAGTGGAATTAAGAAAACAGCCCATTACATGGCTCTAGCATTGATACAGGACCCAAGGGCAGAAATGTGGGTGTCCTCTGTTAGTCAACATTAGCAGTTTATTAATTATGTTGCCCATGCCCGAGATATCACACACCCACAGATTATCTTCGCAAAAATGTTAAGCGCAAAAAAAAGGTCAGCTCACCCTTGATGTCTTATTTTTGTACTGATCAGTGGCACGATAATAGAGGGTTGCACAGATGCTCAGAAGTTTGCCAGTAGTATCCAAGACAAGACAGTTCATGCTCCACTGCCCAACAAAAAATGAAAAGAAAAAAAAAAAAACACTATACATTTCAAGCATTTTTCTGCTGTGATTAGGAGCAGAGAATGCTTGAAATGTGTAGGAGTCATACCTACCATTTAGGAACATGGACTTGGATTATCTTTATTAGACATGTGCAATTCGGTTCGGCACGAATGTCTAAATTAACGAATTTTACCGTTTTCGTGCATTCGGACCGAACCGAATGCACGAAAACATATTTTGAACATTCCCGAATAGCCACGATAATACGAATAGCAAAGTAACGAATACATTCGTTATTTCCCAACCATAATGCTGTAAATAACGAATGCATTCGTTATCTGTAAACGAACGTGAAGAATTCATTCTGATAACAAATATAATAAAAAGGATATAGATAGTTTGATTTTTCGGATACATTCGGTATTCGGGTACATTCGGTAAATCTTTTTATTCTTTTTTTGGACTTTAGCGATCCTAAAAAAATTATGGAGATACCTTTTTTATAAAAATTTCGTAGGGTATCATAAAAAAATCATAATAAAAAAGATACAGTGGTGATGGAAAAAATTGTATCTAATGAAATGCATCATTTTTATTATGAAATGTTTATTCATTTTTAAACAGGGATTAATTTATGTGAGCGGGTAAAGCACTAAAAATGTAGCCGACAATAGTAAAAATGTAGTGTGTGCGTGTTTTTCACTTTTTTTAAAAACATTTTTTAGGTAGTACTACTACTCCCAGCATGGAACACACTCTTCCATGATGGGAGTAGTAGTTACCTGTACTAATTGACAGATCGCAGGGGTCCCTTGCGATCATCTTGTATAATGTATAGATGCGGCGGCTGCTCTTCTATGGTCCCCTGCACTCACGTATATGTACACATATTCATATTTCCCGCAGAGCTGTGATTGGCCAGATGGTTCCAGCCAATCACAGCTCTCTGTGAGAAATAGGAATATGTGTATATATACGGCCGTGCAGGGGACCATAGGAGAGCGGCCGCCGCATTCATACATTATACTGGAGGATCGCAGCGGGCGTCAGGAGTGATACCTGCAGTGATCTTTCCTTTACTACAAGTACTAATACTCCCAACATGGAGCACACTCTGCTCCATGCTGGGAACTGTAGTACCTGTATTAATAGACAGATCGCAGCGGTTACACTCGCTGCCATATGTCTATTAATGCAGGTACTACAGCTCCCAGCATGGAGCAGAGTGTGCTCCATGTTGGGAGTATTAGTACCTGCAGTAAGGGACAGATCCCAGGGATGTCACTCCTCCTGACACCCGCTGCGATCGTCCTTATGTGAATGTCGGGATCAGCTGTTCTCAGGGCTACAGAGCCGGGAGAACAGCTGACGCTGAGCCGTAGGTATACATCGTATATCTACTGCCCAGCAAGAACTTACAGTGAGCCTGCAATGTGTATACAGTATACACATTGCTGGCTCACTTAACCCCTTGCTGAGCTGTGCGCTATGCGCAAGCCCAGCAAGGGAAGAGTTAACTTACACTGCTGGCCAGTGTAGGTTAACCCATTGGGCGGTACACACTATATACAGCTATCGATAGATAGCTGTATACAGTGTATACAGAAGACGAAGTCCAGCTTACTTCCCTCGAGTCCCGGGCGGGGTTCGTGTAGCTGCGCCCCCTAGTGATGACGTCATTAGGGGTGGAGCTACAGAAGGGAACAAGGCTAATTAATCTGAAGCTCTGTTCACATTGTACCTTTTGTATAATGTGAACAGACCCTTCTGGCAGTGTCCACCCAGACAGGGAGACTCCAGCTGTTGCTAAACTACAACTCCCAGCATGCCCAGACAGCCAAAGGCTGTCTAGGCATGCTAGGAGTTGTAGTTTTGCACCAATTGGTGGCTCCCTGTTTGGGTAGACATTGCATCATGGGTGCTCTCCCCAGCGGACAGTGCCAAAAATGTCATAACCAATTTTTTGTGTTTTTTTCTTCTCGTTTCAGATCCGTGTATGCAGAGGATTACTGCGGATTCGATGGATTACGGCGGATTATTTATTTTTTCCTTTAATAAAATGGTTAACGAGGGCTGTGGGGGAGTGTTTTTTTAAATAAAATAATTTTTCCAATGTGTTGTGTTTTTTTTTTTAATTGAATTTTCAAGGTTAGTAGTGGACGCTGTCTTATTGACGGAATCCATTACTAGGCCAGGGCTTAGTGCTAGCCCCAAAAACAGCTAGCGCTAACCCCCAATTATTACCCCGGTACCCACCGCCACAGGGGTGCCGGGAAGAGCCGGTACCAACAGGCCCGGAGCGTCAAAATGGCGCTCCTGGGCCTAGGCGGTAACAGGCTGGCGTTATTTAGGCTGGGGAGGGCCAGTAACAATGGTCCTCGCCCACCCTGGTAACGTCAGGCTGTTGCTGTTTAGTTGGTATCTGGCTGAGAATGAAAATACGGGGAACCCTATGCGTTTTTTTTATTTATTTTTTTATTTAAATTTAAAAAAAAAAATGCATAGGGTTCCCCGTATTTTCATTCTCAGCACAATACCAACCAAACAGCAACAGCCTGACGTTACCAGGGTGGGTGAGGACCATTGTTACTGGCCCTCCCCAGCCTAAATAACGCCAGCCTGTTACCGCCTAGGTCCAGGAGCGCCATTTTTGACGCTCCGGGCCTGTTGGTACCGGCTCTTCCCGGCACCCCTGTGGCGGTGGGTACCGGGGTAATAATTGGGGGTTAGCGCTAGCTGTTTTTGGGGCTAGCACTAAGCCCTGGCCTAGTAATGGATTCCGTCAATAAGACAGCTTCCGCTACTAACCCTGAAAATTCAATAAAAATAAAAAAAAAACACAACACATTGGAAAAATTATTTTATTTAAAAAAACACTCCCCCACAGCCCTCGTTAACCATTTTATTAAAGGGAAAAAAAATAATCCGCCGTAATCCATCGAATCCGCAGTAATCCTCTGCATACACGGATCTGAAACGAGAAGAAAAAAAAACACAAAAAATTGGTTATGACATTTTTGGCGCTGTCCGCTGGGGAGAGCACCCATGATGCAATGTCTACCCAAACAGGGAGCCACCAATTGGTGCAAAACTACAACTCCCAGCATGCCCAGACAGCCTTTGGCTGTCTGGGCATGCTGGGAGTTGTAGTTTAGCAACAGCTGGAGTCTCCCTGTCTGGGTAGACACTGCCAGAAGGGTCTGTTCACATTATACAAAACGTACAATGTGAACAGAGCTTCAGATAAACTAGCTTTGTTCCCTTCTGTAGCTCCGCCCCTAATGACGTCATCACTAGGGGGCGGAGCTACACGAACCCGGCCCGGGACTCGAGGGAAGTAAGCTGGACTTCGTCTTCTGTATACACTGTATACAGCTATCTCTAGATAGCTGTATATAGTGTATACCGCCCAAAGGGTTAACCTACACTGGCCAGCAGTGTAAGTTAACTCTTCCCTTGCTGGGCTTGCGCATAGCGCACAGCTCAGCAAGGGGTTAAGTGAGCCAGCAATGTGTATACTGTATACACATTGCAGGCTCACTGTAAGTTCTTGCTGGGCAGTAGATATACGATGTATACCTAAGGCTCAGCGTCAGCTGTTCTCCCGGCTCTGTAGCCCTGAGAACAGCTGATCCTGACCTTCACATCAGGAGGATCGCAGCAGGTGTCAGGAGGAGTGACATCCCTGGGATCTGTCCCTTACTACAAGTACTAATACTCCCAACATGGAGCACACTCTGCTCCATGCTGGGAGCTGTAGTACCTGCATTAATAGACATATGGCAGCGAGTGTAACTTCTGACACCCGCTGCGATCTGTCTATTAATGCAGGTACTACAGTTCCCAGCATGGAGCAGAGTGTACTCCATGTTGGGAGTGGTAGTACTTGTAGTAAAGGAAAGATCACTGTGGGTATCACTCCTGACGCCCGCTGCGATCCTCCAGTATAATGTATGAATGCGGCGGCCGCTCTCCTATGGTCCCCTGCACGGCCATATATATACACATATTCCTATTTCTCACAGAGAGCTGTGATTGGCTGGAACCATCTGGCCAATCACAGCTCTGCGGGAAATATGAATATGTGTATATATACGTGAGTGCAGGGGACCATAGAAGAGCAGCCGGCGCATCTATACATTATACAGGAGGATCGCAAGGGACCCCTGCAATCTGTCAATTAGTACAGGTAACTACTACTCCCATCATGGAAAAGTGTGTTCCATGCTAGGAGTAGTAGTACTACCTAAAAAATGTTTTAAAAAAAAGTGAAAAACAAGCACACACTACATTTTCATTATTGTCGGCTACATTTTTAGTGCTTTACCCGCTCACATAAATTGATCCCTGTTTAAAAATGAATAAACATTTCATAATAAAAAAGATACATTTCGTTAGATACAATTTTTTTCATCACCACTGTATCTTTTTTATTATGATTTTTTTATGATACCCTGCGAAATTTTAATAAAAAAGGTATCTCCATTATTTATTAGGATCGCTAAAGTCCAAAAAAAGACTAAAGATTTACCGAATGTACCCGAATACCGAATGTATCCGAAAAAACAACACGAATACCCGAATACCGAATGTATCCGAAAAATCTAAACCGAAAATATTGCCGAACCGAAATTTTTTTCCAAAACGAAAAAACGAAACGAAATTAAACGAAAATTTTTCTAGTGCACAAGTCTAATCTTTATTAAGATTTATTATTGGTTTGTTAAACAAATATAATTCTCTTTTTTTGCCACCTTGAATGTCTTGTGTAATAATAGGTATCCCCTTTTCATTTGCATATATATGAAGGAAGTACAGAAAATACGGGAGTTCTGTATCTCAAGCGCTACTGTTGGATAGAATTGATAGGCCTATCGGCCTATCGATTCTATCCAACAGTAGCGCTTGGGATACAGAACCCCCGTATTTTCTGTACTTCCTTCATATATAGCCATTTCCGTTGCCCCGCCCTGGGCACAACAGACAATGGGGCACCAAGCAACAAGTTGTAACGATCCACCCCACACTACTCCAGAGCCGCGCCATATACGCCGCACTGCTCTTAGAGGTCAGTACCACTGCACAGGTGTGGTGGTGGGGTCCTTTTTATCTCTCTATTTCCTATCAAGAGGTATAGAACCTACTACGCCAGAGAGTGCCCCGCATTTTTTCTTCTTTTCCTCCCTTTCTTTTCATTTGCAGGCACTGTGATCACATGATCACCTCAGTTCCAGTTATTGGCAAAAAATGACCATACAAATAAGAGACAATCTACAGCAAAACCAAAATATAAGCAGTACACCGACCTTATGTTGTAATGATCATGCCAGAATCTACACCGACTTTCAGATTTTGATCTACTCTTGAAAAAAAAAAAAGAAGACCAGCACTGAAGTAGAAAAGCCAAAAATTTTTTTTTATTTCTTCTTCATACATAAGATATTAAATTCCCTCATGCCCACCTTCCATCATGTCTGATGCATTTCGAGAGTGCGCACTCTTAGTCATAATCCTTGAGACACGTCAGACATGATTAGAGGTCATTAGATTAGAGGTCATTTAGGGGTTATATATTAAGAAGAAATAAATCATTGTTCAAAGTAAATGGGATCTTCTTAAACAGCTAAGGTAAACTTGATAAGTTTAAATGCTCTTGCTCACAGAGGTGGATCCTAAGTGGCGGACCACCCTATAATGTAGAGTTGTCTTCGTGAGACAATCTACTTAAGAAGAAGGATAATGCAATTTTGGGTCTGTCTAGACAATTCCCATTTATCACATTGAGAAATACTAATACTGTGATGAGAGTTGTTTAGGTTTACAGACTTGCTTTTGTCTCCTCCAATAATTAAGCCAGTATTGGGTGGACCGCTGTTTGGAAAATGCGCCTCATACAATTAGAATAGATAGATTCTGATCAATTGCCGCTGTCACTTCTCTTGTTCCTGTATAATTTCTCATTGTTCTTCTGATGTTGTAGACATTTCCTTGCCGATTATTTATACGCCGACAAAACCCCTGCTTTTATTCCAAGATTGATTGCCGCCATTTGTACACCTGATGCTGGAGCAGGAGCTGGCTGCTGGAATCTGTTTATCTATTGTTACTATCAAAGGTCCTGCTGCTTCAAGTGATTTACATTTATGAAATGTTGCTAGAGAAAAATGTTTTTATTTGATGAACTGAGGCGTACAAGCATTCAAAATATGAACAAATCATTTACAGACGCAGTAACGCCACTAGTGAAATTGACCTATTTTCCCGCAAATAGTGTGACAGCAGATTCATCATCCTTAAATCGTCAACTCATACTGAAGTGTAATGTGTGTGGGTCCTCAGCATTTGTTCTGTTCAAGGGTCTGATAATAGAGTTTTAGAACTGAAGTAGCAGATGAATGATCAGTGAACTTCAGGGGAAAACAGTATTACTTTCTTAATAGCCAGGTGTAACAGTTCCACAAAAATATCTAAAAATAAATAAATAAATAAATAAAAAAGGATTACATCTAGAGATGAGCGAATCGAAGCTAACAAACCCGAATTCGTTACGAATTTCAGGAAATATTCGATTTGCAACAAATGCAAATATCGCTTCGACTCTATAGGGCGAATCGCTTCATTAAACTCCATTTACTGCGATGCAGGCTCCAGGGCATCTAAAATGGCGGATCCGAAGGCGGGACGGCAAGGCGGGAAGGGAAGTAGGCTGGATTACCCTGAATCATATGCAGGATGCAGCCTATCAGCAGCCAATCACCCCTGGGATGCCACAGCTCTATACAATTGTCAGCCATCTTGCGGCCACTTTATCACAATACACTGCAGAAGGATCATAGGGCGCAGAGCCTGTGTGTGTGTCTGTTACAGCAGAGAAAAGCGCATTCCAGCAGCGTTTAACATCCTCCTAGTCACATCAGCGTTCTAGTGGATGGAGAGCATTGTTTTTTTCACTGAAAAGGATTTTTACTGCAGCTGCAGGCATTAACCTCCCAGTCACTTTCTTCCACATAGTATTACAGAGAGGGGCAGATAGCTGTGTGTTGCCTCATACATTTCAACAAGCTGCCTCAACTTCATAAACCTCAGCAGAAGAGGCAGGAATCATTTTTCAGCACAATTCAGTTTCTTTGTTCCACAAAAATTCCTCTACTGGTTATACTAGTCTGTAGACAGTATAATACCCAGCAGTCCATTCCTACTAGTCTTTGACAGAGGGCAATTTTGTGTTTAGTACACAGCTTTTATTGGCTGCAGCACTGTTGTGTACTACTGGTGTTTTACAAAAATAAGTTTTTTTTAAAAGGTACTATACCGCATTTTTCTGCCCTCATCAGTGCATACCACATTTGTACATCTAAGTAGTGTACTATTTTGTATTTGTTAATCTGTCAAAGGCCTACATACTGTGATAGGACAGCCAAAAGTAATCACGGCTGGTGTTTTACAAAAATACAGAGTTTTTAGGCGTATTGTAGCAGATTTTACTGCCCTCATCAGTGCATACCGTATACGTACATCTAAGTAGTGTTCTAATTTTTACCTGTTAATCTGTCAAGGGCTTACATACTGTGGACATTCAAAAGTACTCATCGGCTGGTGTTTTACAAAAATACAGAGTTTTTAGGCGTACTGTAGCGCATTTTTCTGTCCTCATAAGTGTTTACCGCATATGTACATCTAAGTAGTGTACTACTTTTTTCCCTGTTAATCTGTCAAGGTCCTACATACTGTGAAATTCCAGGAAAAATTACTCACCGGCTGGTGTTGTACTCAGATACTTTTTTAAGTGTACTGTAGAGCATTTTTCTGCCCTCATCAGTACATACCACATACTTATATCTAAGTAGTGTACTATTTTGTACCTGTTAATCTGTCAAAGGCCTACATACTGTGAAAGGACAGCCAAAAGTAATCACGGCTGGTATTTAACAAAAATACAGAGTTTTTAGGAGTATTGTAGCGCATTTTTCTGCCCTCATTAGTGCATACCGCATACGTACATCTAAGTTGTGCAGTATTTTTTACCTGTTAATCTGTCAAGGTCCTACATACTGTGAAATTTCCAGCAAAAGTACTCACCGGCTGGTGTTGTACTTAGATACTTTTTTAAGTGTACTGTAGAGCATTTTTCTGCCCTCATCAGTGCATACTACATACCTACATCTAAGTAGTGTACTATTTTGTACCTGTTAATCTATCAAGGTCAGCCAAAAGTGCACACCTGCTGCTGTTCTAGACAAATACTGTTTTAAGCATAGTGAAGTGTATTATACGCACTAAGTATGTCAGGCAGAGAAGTGCCAGGACGTGCCCACAGAGGAGTGGCAGAAGCCTAAATCCTTCAGGCAGAGGTCGCAGCAGACTAGTGGCAAGTGGCATCAGTAGTCGCAGCGAGAGGCCTGAGCTCCCGTTATCAGCTAGTGGTCATGTCTCGACCAGCAACCCATCTGCCATTGTCGATTGGTTAACACGGTCATCCACTTCATCACAAGTGACATCTGATACCCCCAGTCAACAGTCAGTGGGTTCCTCAGACACAACCCTCAGTTGGCATGGCCAACCCATTGCCTCTGTCATCCCATTGCCTCAGTCCTATGCTGTTCCCTCCGCTACAGAAGTATCTTATGCTGTGGGTTCAGCTCCACTATTCACTGAAGACAATCTAAAAGAGAACAGTCACCATCTACTGCACAGCCAAGAAGTGGAGGAGACATCCAGCGGGCAAGTAGTGATGAGGAGAGTGACGTGGGAGGTGGTGTTGCCAGGGTTCAGGGTCCTGAAGCAAACACTGTTGAGGAACCTGAGGAGGACATCAGTGACATGCAGACACTTGTTGATGATGATGAAGCCGATCGCAATTGGGAGCCAGGTGCAGATGAGGCTTTATCGTCATCAGGAGAAGAGAGTTGCAGGTTGCCCGTCAGGCAGCAGCTGAGCCAGCAAGGCGGTTGCATGGTTAGCAGTCAGCGTGGTGGCACAAGTGGAAATTCTGGAGCCAAACGTGCCCGGGTAGACCACCTGCTTCGCGGCAGCCTACCTTCCCGGGAGGTAGTGGAACAGGGGTTCCTGGAGACGGCAGTAGTAGCAGTCAATTAGTGCGGATTGTTGGTGGGAAAATCAGCTACTCCGCGATGTGGCAATTTTTCATCAAGCATCCGGAGGAGGTTAACCTGGCCACGTGCAAGATATGTAGGAAGAAGGTGAAGCGTGGCCAGTGTCCCAATGTTGGCACCACTGCCCTGCGTCAACATATGCTTCGCCACCAAAATGCAGCCTGGGAGAACCATGGCTCCGACGTAGTGGTGCAGCCTGCTGCATCACCCAGTGGCAAGCCACTCCCTCCTTCTGTCACTCCAGATGCTCCTGCTCTTCCTACTTTTCGTCAGCCATTCCGCCAACAATCCATCAGCGAAGCCATGTCCAAGAGACAACAGTATGCACCCACTCATCCAATGGCGCAGAAGCTGAATGTGCTCCTGTCCAAGTTGCTGGTGCTGCAGTCCCTCCCTTTTCAAGTGGTGGACTCTGCACCTTTCAGAGAACTGATGGCTTGTGCCGAGCCAAGGTGGAGAGTGCCAAGCCGCCATTTCTTTGCGAAGAAGGCAGTACCAGCCCTACACAATTTTGTGGAAAAGAAGGTGGTCCAGTCCTTGAGCCTGTCGGTGTGTACCAAAGTGCCCGGCACCGCCAACGTCTGGAGCTGTAACTACGGTCAGGGACAATACATGTCCTTTACGGCTCACTGGGTGAATGTGATTCCTGCACAGCCACAACTCCAACTTGGACAGGTCACGCGGCTTCCTCCTCCACGCTCTCATCCCGTTGTTCCTGTGACAGCGCCTCCGCTTCCTCATTCTCCACCGTGTCTTCAGCCTACACTGCCCAGACAAGTCTCAGTGGCCCTTCAGCATACCATCTGTGCAGGGCACGGCAGTGTCACGCTGTTCTTCACATGGTTTGCCTTTGCGAAAAGAGTCACACAGGGGAGGAACTTCTAAAAGTCATTCATAAAGAAATCGGAGCATAGCTTACTCCAAGAAAACTAGAAATGGGAACCATGGTGACTGACAACGGGAAGAACATCTTGCATGCACTGTGACTGGGAAGGCTGAGCCATGCGCCCTGCATGGCACACGTGTCCAATCTGGTTGTGAAGCAGTTCCTGAAGTGTTCCCACCATTTGCAAGACATCCCATGGGAAGGAAACTTTGCATGCACTTCAGCCACTCATACACCGCAAAGCACACCCTCCTTCAGCTGCAACGTCAGAACGGTATCCCACAAAATAGTCTGATTTGTGACGATGCCACACGTTGGAATTCCACCCTCCATATGTTGGACTGACTGTACGAACAGAGAAAAGCCATCACCGATTTCTTGATAAACCAAGCCGATAGGGGTACACCTCTATGTAACTTCAATGTCAACCAGTGGCAGCTCATATTTGACACCTGCCATTTGCTCAGGCCCTTTGAGGAAGCCACATTATTAGTAAGTCGCCAGGATTATGGGATAAACAATGTCATTCCACTGCTTCATTTCTTACAACATGTGTTGGAAACGATGGCTGGTCAGGGCACTGGAGACGTGGCGCCTACATCTCACAGCCACATGAGCCCTGTGGGGGCTGAACTGGAGGAGGAGGAGTAGGGGGGGGGGGAAGTGGAGCACAGTTTAGGTTTCTCCAAATGGGCATTTTTTCTATTAATCAGACAGGAGAGGAGGAGCAGGAGCAGCCAAAGTAGCTAGAGGGTTATTAGGGAGGCGAGACAGAGGACCCAGACACACTGTGGCAGTATGCAGTGGAGATGGAGGCAGGGAGTCCCTACGAGTCCCTTGCACAAATGGCACGATGCATGCTCAGTGGCTTGCGTAGTGACAACCGAATTGTCACCATTCGGCAGCTGGATGACTTCTGGATCTCCACCTTATTGGACCCTCGCTACCGCCACAAAGGGAGGACAAAATGACCTACTACAGAGGCATCCAATATAGTCAGTTGGCCGATGCCTATCGGCGCCATCGTCCATCCTCTCGCAGGTCTGAATCGGGGGGCCCTATGCGCTCACCTTCCACAGCCATGGCTGCTGTGGAGGGGTGGGGTGGTAGGAGCAGTACCAGCTCCATCAGCAGCAGCCTGAGTCTACAGTCGCTGATGAGTAGCTTTCTTCACCTGCATAGTGAAGCAACTCATCAGCAGCAGGTACACCTGGAGCAGGACCTGAACCAGCAGGTGGTGGCATACCTTGACATGCCCATGCCAACACACCTTGAAGATCCACCGGACTTCTGGACAGCCAAACTTGATTTGTGGCCACAACTAGCAGAGTTTTCCCTGAAAAAGCTGTCTTGCCCGGCTAGTAGTGTGCCATCAGAGCGGGTGTTTAGTGCGGTGGGGGCCATAGTCACCCCAAGGAGAACTCGTCTGTCCACGAAAAATGTGGAGAGACTGACCTTTGTGAAGATGAATCAGGCATGGATCAGCCAGGATTTCCAACCACCAATGCCTGATGCATGAGAGTAGATTGACCATGGTGCCACACCAACACTTCACAAATATGGATAGTGCCAAACAAATTTAAGGTGCTGCTCCCCAGTTACAAACATTCTTCTGCATCAGACCTTTAGTCACCCACCTTTGTCACCGGGTACTGGTATTGCCACCCACCGCACCACCCTGTCACTGGGTCACTTTCAGGACTACTGATGCTGCTGCTGCCACCTCCAGGCTGTCTCATTCAGCCACTATATGGTCTCTTCTCATGCTTCAGCCAACTCCAGGGTGTGTTATTCAGCCACTATATGATCTCCTCATGCTCCAGCCACCTACAGGCTTTGCCATTCATCCAATATATGGTTTACTGATGCTTCAGCCATCTCCAGTCTGTGTCATTCAGAAACTACATGGTTTAGTGATGCTGCTGGGCCTAGGACAATACCTATATATTTTTATGGTAACACTAGGTACCATACATCTTCAATGGAAATTTCAAAATTCATCTTTTATTCTTAGAGATTGTGAGGCCCTATTGTCTCCTCATCTGCCGCCAACTCCAGGCTGTGCAATTCAGACACTAAATGGTCTCCCCATGCTTCCACAAACTCCAGGCAGTCATTCAGCCACTTTATGGTCTCCTCATGCTTCAGCCAACTCCAGGCTGTGCCAATCAGCCACTATATGGTCTCCTCCAACTGATGCCACCTCCAGGCTCTGTCATTGTGCTGCCATGTGACATGTGATTCCTTGTTAGATTTGGTCCTTTGTACCCACACGCCGGGACCCGGGACACTAGAACTTGGGAGTTAAAAGTTCAATTTCGAAACCCTCAATTTCAATTTAGAAATCTTAAATTTCTATTTAAAATTGTTAAATTTCAATGGTCTCCTCATGCTTCTGCCAACTCCAGGCTGTGCCATTCAGACACTATATGGTCTCCTCATGCTTCAGCCAACTCCAGGCTGTGTCATTCAGCCAATATATGGTTTACTGATGCTGCTGGGCTTGGGTCTGGGAATGAAAATTTTGTTATGGTAGCACTAGCTACCCAAAATCTTCGGTTTAAATTTCAGAATTCATCTTTTAATCTTAGTGATTGTGAAACCCTCGTGTCTACTCATGCTGCTGCCAACTCCTGGCTGTGCCATTCAGACACTATATGGTCTCCTCATGCTTCAGCAAACTCCAGGCTGTGTCATTCAGGCAATATATGGTTTACTGATGCTGCTCGGCCTGGATCTGAGAATAAAAAATGTTGTTATAGTAGCACTAGCTACCCAAAATCTTCAGTTTAAATTTCAGAATTCATCTTTTAATCTTAGGGATTGTGAAGGCCTAGTGTCTACTCATGCTGCGGCCAACTCCTGACTGTGCCATTCAGACACTATATGGTCTCCTCGTGCTTCAGCCAACTCCAGGCTGTGTCATTCAGGCAATACATTGGGGATCAAAAGTTTGGGCACCCCAGGTAAAAATGTGTATTAATGTGCATAAAGAAGCCAAGGAAACATGGAAAAATCTCCAAAAGGCATCAAATTACAGATTTGACATTCTTATAATATGTCAACAAAAGTTAGATTTTATTTCCATCATTTACACTTTCAAAATAACAGAAAACAAAAAAATGGCGTCTGCAAAAGTTTGGGCTCCCTGCAGAGTTAAAGGGGTTTTCCAGGAATTTTTTTATTTGAATATGCTACAGGGGCTATAAAGTTAGTGTAGTTCATAATATAGTGTCTTTACCTGTGTGTGACGGTTTTCTCACAATTCTTATGTGATTTTCACCCCAATATTTCTTTTTAACAGCATACAAAATGACTGCTGTCTCGGATTTTTCCCAGCTTGCAATGCGGTCGAGACCTGACTCACTAGTCAGCTGATGACAGGGAGCCTGTCTGCTTCAATTGGTAGAGAGAGCAATCTGCAAGTAATGCAACAGCTGGAGGAACCCTTATTGAAAACCACAGGTCTGCTGCTCATGTATGTTTCAATGGGATGGGGTGACTGATGTGTGGGAAGGAGGAAAATGGAATCAGGGATTTGTAGGCAAACAAGAAAACTGAAAACAGGAAATACAAGTTCACAAAAAGCTAGCCACAGTGTTATGGTAATCTCACAGCATAGCCATTTAGCCCAAGACAAGCGCAGATCCTTCCTAAGCATGTCTATTACTGTCTGCCAGGTAAATACTAAAATCACCTTATGCTGGATAACCCATTTAATATCTTGTACTTCCCCCTTTGGCAAGTATCACAGCTGGTAAACACTTTTGTAGCCAGCCAAGAGTCTTTCAATTCTTGTTTGAGGTATCTTTGCCCATTCTTCCTTACAAAAGTCTTCCAGTTCTTTGAGATTTCTGGGCTGTCTGTCACGCACTGCTCTTTTAAGGTCTAACCATAGATTTTCAATTATGTTGAGGTCAGGAGATTATGAAGGCCATGGCAAAACCTTCAGTTTACGCCTCTTGATGTAACCCCCCCCCCCCCCCCGTGGATTTTGATGTGTGTTTAGGATCATTATCCATTTGTAGATGCCATCCTCTCTTTAACTTCAGCTTTTTCACAGATGGCATCAAGTTAGCATCCAAAATTTGCTGACATTTTATTGAATCAATTTTTCCTTCTACTCGTGAGATGTTCCCTGTGCCACTGGCTGCAATACAACCCCAAAGCATGATTGATCCACCCCCATGCTTAACAGTTGGTAAATGTTCTTTTCATTAAATTCTGCTCCCCTTCTTCTCCAAACGTACCTTTGCTCATTCCGGCCAAAAAGTTCAATTTTAACCTCATCGGTCTATATAACTTGTTTCCAAAATGCATCAGGCTTGTCTATATGATCATTTGCAAAGTTCAAACACTGATTTTTGTGGTGAGGACGTAGAAGAGGTTTTCTTCTGATGACTCTTCCATGAAGACCATATTTGTACAAGTATCTCTTTATAGTGGAATAGTGTACCACAACTCCAGTGTCTTCCAGATCTTTTTGGAGGGATTGTGCAGTCAAACGGGGGTTTTGAATTGTTTTTCTCACAATCCTGCGAGCTGTTCTGTCTGATATTTTTCTTGGTCTTCCAGATCTTGCTTTAACTTCCACTGTTCCTGATTACTACAATTGCATTAATATAATTACAATCCGAACAGAGGATATTGACATCTGAAAATGTTTTGCTATCTTCTTATAGCCTTCTCCAGCTTTGTGAACATCAACTATTTTCAGTTTCAGATTTCTAGACAACTGCTTAGAAGAACCCATGGTGCTGATTGTTGGGGCAAGGTCAGATGAGTCTGGGCATTTAAAACCTTTGAGATCGGCATCACCTGGTCTTCCCAGATGATGATTGAGAACAATCCATGACACTGGCAGGTCTCAGCTTTGCAAAGGGGGCGGTGCATGCTATAAATTCTGCAGGGTGCCCAAACTTTTGCAGACGCCATTTTTTTTGTTTTCTGTTATTTTGAAAGTGTAAATGATGGAAATAAAATCTAACTTTTGTTGACATATTATAAGAATGTCTAATCTGTAATTTGATGCCTTTTGGAGATATTTACATCTTTCCTTGGCTTCTTTATGCACGTTAATACAAATTTTTTACCTGGGGTGCCCAAACTTTTAATCCCCACTGTATATGATTTACTGATGCTGCTGGGCATGGGAATAAAAAGTTTGTTATGGTAGCACTAGCTACCCAAAATCTTTAGTTTAAATTTCAGAATTCATCTTTTAACCCCTTAACGACGCAGGACGTATATTTACGTCCTGCGCCGGCTCCCGCGATATGAAGCGGGATTGCGCCGCGATCCTGCATCATATCGCTTCGGTCCTGGCGCTCATCAACGGCCGGGACCCGCGGCTAATA
Organism: Hyla sarda; assembly: GCF_029499605.1. Lineage (NCBI taxonomy): Eukaryota > Metazoa > Chordata > Amphibia > Anura > Hylidae > Hyla > Hyla sarda. The sequence continues at coordinate 127,737,727 of NC_079197.1, read as the reverse complement.
CCACACATCGCCAATCGCGGCGATGTGCGGTATTTACCCTTTAGAAGCGGCGGTCAAAGCTGACTGCCGCTTCTAAAGTGAAACTGAAAGTGACCCGGCTGCTCAGTCGGGCTGTTCGGGACCGCCGCGGTGAAATCGCGGCGTCCCGAACAGCTGATCGGACACCGGGGGGGCCCTTACCTGCCTCCTCGGTGTCCGATCGACGAATGACTGCTCCGTGCCTGAGATCCAGGCAGGAGCAGTTAAGCGCCGATAATGCTGATCACAGGCGTGTTAATACACGCCAGTGATCAGCATAGGAGATCAGTGTAAAATGTAAAAAAAAAGTGTTAATAAAGGTCATTTAACCCCTTCCCTAATAAAAGTTTGAATCACCCCCCATTTCCCATAAAAAAAATAAAACAGTGTAAAAAAATAAATAAATAAACATATGTGGTATCGCTGCATGCGTAAATGTCTGAACTATAAAAATATATCATTAATTAAACCGCACGGTCAATGGCGTACGCGCAAAAAAATTCCAAAGTCCAAAAAAGCGTATTTTGGTCACTTTTTATACCATTAAAAAAATGAATAAAAAGTGATCAAAAAGTCCGATCAAAACAAAAATCATACCGATAAAAACTTCAGATCACGGCGCAAAAAATGAGTCCTCATACCGCCCTGTACGTGGAAAAATAAAAAAGTTATAGGGGTCAGAAGATGACATTTTTAAATGTATAAATTTTCCTGCATGTAGTTATGATTTTTTCCAGAAGTGCGACAAAATCAAACCTGTATAAGTAGGGTATCATTTTAACCGTATGGACCTACAGAATAATGATAAGGTGTAATTTTTACCGAAATATGCACTGCGTAGAAACGGAAGCCCCCAAAACTTACAAAATGGCGTTTTTTTTCCGATTTTGTCGCACAATGATTTTTTTTCTGTTTCGCCGTGCATTTTTGGGTAAAATGACTAATGTCACTGCAAAGTAGAATTGGCGATGCAAAAAATAAGCCATAATATGGATTTTTAGGTGGAAAATTTAAAGGTTATGATTTTTAAAAGGTAAGGAGGAAAAAACGAAAGTGCAAAAACGGAAAAACCCTGAGTCCTTAAGAGGTTAATCTTAGGGATTGTGAAGCCCTAGTGTCTACTCATGCTGCTGCCAGCTCCAGTATGTGTCATTCAGCCAGTATATGGTTTTCTTATGCTTCAGCCTCATCCAAGCTGTGTCATTCAGACACTATATGGTCTCCTCATGCTGCAAACACCTCCACGCTGTGTCATTCAGCCACTATATGGTCTCCTCATGCTGCCACCACCTCCACGCTGTGTCATTCAGTCACTATATGTTCTCCTCACACTGATGCCACCTCCGGGCTCTGTCATTGTGCCGCTCTGCGGCAGTGATTCTAAAAGTGATGCCTGTAATCTGCATGTCATACTGAATAACAGCATTATTTCACTACCCCAGCACACTCCATATGCGTGTTAGAACACAGCAAAGTGTTCTACACTCCTATTGAGGCTGTCTGTAGGCTAGAACTAGCCATTTTTAATTTGCCATGTTCTTTGATTCCTTTCTTTTTACAGTAATGACAGGGTGGGCTTCTGGTTCAGGAATTGATCGGCGCTGACCGGGATAAGGACACCAACAAGGTAGTATACCTTCAAGGAGGGATTTATTGTAGATAATGCAATGCGTTTCACCACGCATGCGTGGCTTCCTCAGGCATGCAAATCAGCAGTGACAGCTTGGTTTTATACACCGGGATTAACCCTTTCATATCACAATTAAAATTAAAATACAGACAAAGACATAAAAATCATTGCAATATATACACATATATAGATAACAGAAAGAATAGGTATATCTGTACGATGACAAGGTAAAAGAATATTTATGTTGTTAAAATAGTGTATTTAAAATCGCATAATGTGAATAGAGAGATAGAAAAAGTAAAAAATAGATATTGCCACATATATTGTCATGATGCATAGGACATCACATATACCCCAACAACATATCACACTATTCATTAAGATTAGTAAATATATATACAGATAAATATATACCAGTTATCCAACTTATCCCATAGTATGTAAAGGATAGACGAACGGTAAATGCACAGTATCTGGATATAATTGGTTAGCGTACCTTCTCTATGGTCTCATTGAGACCTCCTGGGACCAAAGTAGCAAGTTTATGTATCCAGTAGGATTCTCTATTAATTAGACATTGGAAGCGATTCGGAGTATTTTGGGGAAAACTTTCAATAATGATCAATTTAAAGGAATCCATAGAGTTATTGTGTATGACCGAAAAGTATCTCGAGACTCCATGGAGCATGAAGCTGTGGGTAATATTGAAACAGTGCTTATTTATGCGTGACCGCACTGTACAGTGCGGCCCACATATTGTAAATGACAACCGCATGTTATCAAATATATTACAAAAGTGGATTCACATGAGACTGTGCCTTTAATAGGAAACTTTTTACCAGTTTGTGATGATTTAAATTCCATAGAGGTCTCTTTAATTAGGCCACAGCAGAGGCAGCGGCTCTTGCCGCAAGAAGATGCCGTCTGAACTGGGACCAACCCGGAGCTTTGGAATCTGCCAGGTGCCAGAAGATTTTGTAAATTACGGGCTCTTCTATAAGTAATCTGAGGGGTATGTGGAATGGATGTTTTGAGAATAGGATCACCACTAATAATGGACCAATGTTTAGATAGTATTTTTCTAATATTAGTAGATTCATTGTTAAAATTGGTTATAAATTTCAAACTAAATTCATTTTACACGGGGAGTTGTTAGTTCTGATTGGTCTTTATTTTTAACTTTATTGTAAGCCTGAGTAAGGAGTCTTTTGGGGCATCCTTTTTCAAGGAAGCGTTCCCTAAGGACCGCAGCCTGGGCAAAAAAGTCTAAATCAGTGGAACAGTTCTTACGTATACGCAGGTACTGCCCGTAGGGAACGCTCCTGAGCCAACTAGGATAATGTGCACTGTCATAATTGATGTAACTATTCACATCTACCTTTTAAAAAAAAGGTTTTTGTGGTGATCCTATTCTCAATCGTTTTGTAAAGTTCTAAATCAAGAAACTGAATAGAAGCAGTCGAAAAGTGCATGGTAAAACGAATGTCCCAATTATTAGTGTTCAGGTCATTCACAAATTCAATCGCTTGGGCTTCTGTACCAGACCATAAAAAGAAAAGATCGTCTATATAACGACGAAAATAACTAACATAATTAAAAAGAGGGGACTGTGCCATTATCAGGGACTCGAATCGCTTTTTACAGGTCACAGATGCACCAACGAATAGCTCAATATGTAAATTTCCAGTGTCAAAACAACCTAGCAACATGTTAAATGTTGATAAGAAACAATCCTAACAGTACACACCTGAAGAAAATAATAATGTGGTGACTAATATTATTTACAGTCATGCCGTAAATGTTGGTACCCCTGAAAATTTTCAAGAAAATGAGAATTTCTCCCAGAAAAGCATTGCAGTAACACATGTTTTGCTATACACATGTTTATTACCTTTGTGTGTATTGGAACTAAACCAAAAAAGGGAGGAAAAACAGCAAATTGGACATAATGTCACACCAAACTCCGAAAATTGGCTGGACAAAATTATTGGCACCCTTTATAAAAATTGTGGAAAAATAAGATTGTTTCAAGCATGTGATGCTCCTTTAAACTCACCTGGGGCAAGTAACAGGTTTAGGCAATATAAAAATAGGGGAGATAAAAAGGAGAGAAGTTCACTTAGTCTTTGCATTGTGTGTCTGTGTGTGCCACACTAAGCATGGACAACAGAAATTGGAGAAAAGAACTGTCTGAGGACTTAAGAACCAAAATTGTGGAAAAATATCAACAATCTCAAGGTTACAAGTCCTTCTCCAGAGATCTAGATTTGCCTTTGTCCACAGTGCGCAACATTATCAAAAAGTTTGCAACCCATGACACTGTAGCTAATCTCCATGGGCATGGACGGAAGAGAAAAATATATGAAACGCAGAACAGTCCGGATGGTGGATAAGCAGCCTCAAACAAGTTCCAAAGATATTCAAGCTGTCCTGCAGACTCAGGGAGCATCAGTGTCAGCGCAAACTATCCGTCGACATTTAAAGGAAATGAAACGCTATGGCAGGAGACCCAGGAGGACCCCACTGCTGATAAAGAGACATGAAAAAGCAAGACTACATTTTGCCTAAATGAACTTGAGTAAGCCAGAATCCTTCTGGAAAAACCATCTTGTGGACAGATGAGACAAGATAGAGCTTTTTGGTAAAGCACATCATTCTACTGTTTACCGAAAACGGAATGAGGCCTACAAAGAAAAGAACACAGTACCTACAGTGAAATATGGTGGAGGTTCAATGATGTTTTGGGGTTGTATTGCTTCCTCTGGCACTGGGTGCCTTGAATGGGTGCAAATCATCATGAAATCTGAGGATTACCAATGGATTTTGGATTTTCACACTGTACAGCCCAGTGTCAGAAAGCTGGGTTTACCTCCGAGATCTTGGGTCTTCCAGCAGGACAATGACCCCAAACATACATCAAAAAGCACCAAGAAATGGATGGCAACAAAGCGCTGAAGAGTTCTGAAGTGGTCAGCAATGAGTCCAGATCTAAATCCCATTTAACACCTGTGCAAAGATCTTAAAATTGCTTTTGGAAGAGGGCGCCTTCCAATAAGAGAGACCTGGAGCAGTTTGCAAGGGAAGAGTGGTCCAACATTCTGGCTGAGAGGTGTAAAAGCTTATTGATGGTTATAGGAAGCAACTGATTACAGTTATTTTTTCCAAAGGGTGTGCAACCAAATATTAAGTTAAGGGTGCCAATAATTTTGTCCAGCCCATTTTTGGAGTTTGGTGTGACATTATGTCCAATTTGCTTTTTTTCCCTCCCTTTTTTAGTTTATTTCCAATACACACAAAGGGAATAAACATGTGTATAGGGTTGCCAACATTTACAGCCATGACTGTTTGTTGATTTCTTATTGCAGTTTAAGACATAATATAGTTTAATGTACTTAATAAAGGAATAGAGGAATCAGTTATAAAAGACGTAATGTGGGGCAGGGAAAAGTGCGCTCTAACTTTCCCTAAAGCCGCTGTCCCTTCCTATTGCATATCCACCCTATGCGATGGATCTACATCTACATGGGGCATCAGAGTCAAAATAATAAACAGAACTATACAATGTCGGGGTACACATCAAGAACACAAGGGGTTAACATAAAATAATAAAAAAAAAACAGGAATAAGTACCTAAAACACAGGAGGGATGCTAAATAACAACAGATAGAAATATCAAGGCAAGATATCGCATACTGACAATCAGTTCAAGAACCAGATAAAAGATAAACGGCAGTTATGATAATATGAACTACACTGAATAGCAGGATAAAAATGATTCAGCTAAACAGGACCATGATATGCAGGAGTGAATGGGTTAACTGATATCAGACACCATACAGGTCAGGATTACTAGAATACAATACACACTAGACAGATACAAGAAAAACTTTAACTCCTTCATGACCCAGCTATTTTTTTTTTCTGGCTCACATTTTTTTTCCTCCTTACCTTCTAAGACCCATAACTTTTAAAATTTTCGACTGTCAAAGTTGTATTAGATGAAGAAGCTGAAGAAAAAGAACCCTTGAGATATGGTGATGCAGATTGTTATTGATGGAAGAGTTGAAGTCCAAATAAGTAGAATAAAAGTCCTCAGTAGGACTGTTTATTAACCCCTTAACGACCACGGATGTAAATGTACGTCCTGGTTTGGCGGGACTTCCAGCACCAGGACGTACATTTACGTCCTGTGTAGGACCGCGAGCATCGGAAGGGTGCTCGCATCATACACGGCAAGTTCCGGCTGCTAGCAGCAGCCGGGGACCCGCCCGTAATGGCCGACATCCGCGATCGCGCGGATGTCTGTCATTAACCCCTTCGATGCCGTGAACAATACAGATCACGCCATTTGTGGCATTGCGGCACTTTGATTGGATGAGCGGATCCCCCGCAGCACTGACGCGGGGATCCGATCATCCAGCATGACAGCCAGAGGTCCCCTTACCTAGCTCCGGCCGTCTCCCGGGGTATTCTGCTCTGGTCTGCGATCGAGCACAGTATTAGCAATCAAACGATTGCTATAGATAGTCCCCTATGGGGACATAAAAAGTGTAAAAAAAAAGTAGAAAAATTTTAAAATAAAAAGCAAAAAAAAAGTGAAAAATCCCCTCCCCCAATAAAAATCAAAATTGTCAGTTTTTCCCATTTTACCCCCAAAAAGTGTAAACATTTTTTTATATACATATTTCAAAATATAATCTTAATGATCCCGTACGGTAAACGGCGTAAACGTAAAAAAAAAAAAAAATCCAAAAATGCAGCTTTTTTGTCACATTTTGTTTAAAAACATTTATAAAAAATTATCTAAAAGTTTTATATATGCAAATGTGGTATCTAAAAAAAGTACAGATGCCGGCGCAAAAAATGAGCCCTCATACCGCCCTATATATGGAAAAATGAAAAAGTTATAGGTGGTCAAAATAGGGCAATTTTAGATTACTGATTTTGTACAAAAAGTTTTAGATTTTTTTTTAAGCGGTACAAAAATATAAAAGTATCTAACCATGGGTATCATTTTAATCGTATTGACCCAAAGAATAAAGAACACATGTCATTTTTATCGTAAAGTGTACAGTGTGAAAACAAAACCCTCCAAAATGTGCAAAATTTGGGTTTTCATTTAAATTTCCTCCCTAAAAAAAAAAAAAAATATTCGGTCCGCCGTACATTTTAGGGTCAAATGAGAGGTTTCATTACAAAGTACAATTGGACACGCAAAAAACAAGGCCTAATATGGGTCTGTACATGAAAATATAAAGGAGTTATGGATTTTAGAAGGCGAGGAGGAAAAAAGAAAACGCAAAAATAAAATTGGCCTGGTCCTTGAGGTGAAAATGGGCTTGTTCATTAAGGGGTTAAGAAAACAATAAAATGGTATAAAATACAAAGGATTCCGTGTTTCGGGAGGAGCCCTTCCTTCCTCAGATCAGGGTCCCTGATAGCATTGGACACCTCCCAGTCATGACGTGGACACGATCCACGGGTCCCCATCATGTCCTCCCAGCCGATACATTACGTACACGTATGTCATGGGTCGGAAAGGAGTTAAAGGCCAAACTACTAACATGGAGAAATACGGATCAGGATTCTAAACAAGAATACTAAATATCAAACACTGGACCAAAACTGGATGAGTCTAAACAGACTCCAAGAACTACTTCATAGCCAAACTCCATAACATGGAGGAATACAGGTCAAGATTCTAAACAGGAATACTTAATACCAAAGGACTTAGAACTGGATATGTCTAAACAGACTCCAAGAACCAAACAGGGAACACTAACAAGAACCAAACAGGACAGATAACAGAATAAAATCTGAACACGGGTCTAACCAAGGAACCCTAAATACATACAAAGCATTACACTAAAACCTCCAAAGTACAAACATAGCAAGGCTAAAATCTAGATACACAAATATAGGATAAGAAGCAATGGCAGAACTAAGGATACATGTGAACAGATACAGACTTAGGTGCTATCTAAAACATAGCAAACATAATGCAAACATGTGCAGCGCAATTAGCAGCAAACAATGCCAGCAGAGCTGAGGTCTATACAATCCCACAAGGGAGCCTATTGGCTGCAAACATTAACACTATTTTGACTAAATTACACAACATGCAAAAACTGGTCAGGCATGAAAAGCAGGTGTGAATATACACCAACACAGAAAAACACGGAATACAGACATTACAGATTCATTCGTATTTGTTTTGTCCAAAAGTATTATTCTATTGGCTGTTATGTCACACAGACATGTCAAAAGTCTTGATTGGTCGGGTTCTAGGTGTTTAGACCCCCACCAATTGCTAGATAGTTGGGGGAAGAGATTGGCATGTAAATAGTTTTTTCAAATGTACATCTCAACCTTGCCCCCTTTATGTTTGGGCTTTCCCCCTCTATGTCTAGGTTCCTTGTTGTACAGGCAATTAATATGGCACTCTTAGTCTATTATGAACCTATATTACAACTCCATGGCCCAGATTTATCAAAGAATGTCTACGGTAGAGCTATTTTCCCCCGTTCATTTGGGTGGTGGGTTTGACTAGCGTGCATCTTATTTATCAAGAAGGTGCCGCAGGATGATGAATTGTGCTCTACCACATAACACTTTTTCTAGACCCTTGTGAGGGAGGGAAGCCCGGGTCCTGAATTTGGAAGGTTTGGTGTTTTTACTTAATTTCACAGAGCAGCCAGGACATTTTTTACTTTCATTTTAGATGCTACAATCAAATTTGATTGCTGTGTCTAAGGGGTTAAAGCCAGACATCACTGTGATTATGATGTCTGGTATTAGAGATGGGTTGGCATTACATGCCAACGATTGTCCGTCTATGCAACAAATAGCTGTTGTCTGGACACATTAGGTCTGCCCCAGTGGGACCACTCATTAATTAAGAGAAGCTATCTAATCTGGCACGTAGAAGGAGGGCATATAGGGCAAATAGACAGGGGTTGTAGAAGAAGGGCATATAGGGCAAATGGACAGGGGGTGTCATGTTCAGACAACCCTTTTGAAAGCCCATTGAAATATATTAGCTGTTTTAAGTATACATTTACAAATAAGATAAGATGAAAAAACATTTGAAATAGGATCGCATCCACAATCTATTATATTTACAGGTATTATCGTGTCTAGTGTCTTGGAGTGTGATCACAACAGCATAATTCACTTCTCCGAAGCAATGCTCATAACAGAAGTGTGTATAAGATCTACTTCGGCAGCACAGATTGCCAAGTAGCTGAGTAGTTGAGATGCAAAGTAGCATCATTAGCATACAATAAAAGCATGATTACAATATATTTGGTCAGGTACCATCATCTCCAAATTGGATTCACTGTCTATTTCAATGATAGATTCAAATTAGAACAGAGTGGTGACCTGGTGAGGCGCCTGGTAAGAAGCGAAAGAATTGGCACCGAGCTACAAGATATTTTTATATTATGCCTAAAATAAGAAGCTCATTTTCTTGTGTTTTTAGATTGAAATCATAACTTACATAGCTGTTTCTACCTTCTAATTTGAATTAATTAGATTATATTACAAACTGTATGTGTGCACTGCATAGCAGTTAGGTAAGCATAACATAGCAGAAAGTGCTAGGCTCTATTCAAATTGCCATCAAGGCAATTCCCCTATTACCAAATCCAGGCAACAAACGGCCAACCCCCATTGAGATGTCTGACACACGTCTGGGTTGTGGAGTCCGTCATAGGCTTTGTATGTCAATATTATGTGTGTACTGTATACAGGGCTGGTCCAAGACCTCGTGCTGCTTGGGTCCAGGAGTGAAATGCCCCCCCCCCCCTCCCCCCCCCAAAAAAAAGCACTATGCCGCTGCATATCAGGGGGACATAATAAAAAAAAATTAATTCTGGGAGTTTGTATTTTTTACTTTAATACCATTTACCGTACGGGATATATAATGTTATATTTTAATAGTTTGGACAATTATGCACGTGGTGATACCTAATATGTTTATTACATAATGTTTTGGGGTTTTTTTTAAGAGAAAAGGGGAGTGATTTGAACCTTTAATAAGAAAGGGGTTAATGTGTGTTGTTTTTTTAAACCTTTATTAAACTTTTTTTTTTTTTTACACTTTATTGGTCCCAGTAGATTCCTCACACAGATCAATGAAGTTCCATAGAGCTTCATTGATCTGTTTGATCTGCAATCATTGGGTAGAGCCTGGTCCAGCCAGGCTCTATCAAATGCTGAGCCATGGACCAAAAGGATGCAGATGTAAGCCCTCCAGCTAACTCCACAGTGGATCACCAGGAACAGATTAAAGGTCCCTTTAGACATCGCTGTCAGCTTTGACAGCTGCGATCTAAAGGGTTAATAGCCGGCCATGGCAATCACTGCATGTTGGCTATTAACGGTGGCCCCCAGCTACTTAAAAGCACTGGGAGTTATGGGTATGGAGCCCACTCCAAACACTCTGAGCGGCACCATGACGGACTAGGTCCATCATGGGTCACGAAGGGGTCAAAAATCTTCTCGGGGTGCCAATGTGCCGCCCCTGTGAAGGTGCCGCCTGGGTCCAATGGACCCAGTAGGACCCATTGTAAGGCCAGCCCTGGTGGCATAACAGCATTGGGGACCCCCAACATAGATCCATTTATACTAGCACACCTGCTGAGGTCACAGCTTGAACTTTTTATTTTTAGGCCAGAGGAAGCCTGGCATTTGATTTATTAAGCTTCCATTACTTGATCTGCGGCTGTTCACTTGGATCTCAGGGGCTTGCTGAGTATACTCTGCTCTGTAACTTTTTTTCTCTGATATCCCTGGACTTAAAGTAGGGTAGAAAAGGATGACCAGTCAGCAGTTGCGTAAGGAAATCATACAAGCACTTATAAATGTCTTAAGAAATAATACAAAATAGTAACTGACCAATAGATTACAGAAACAATTGTTTGTGATTTGCAGGATGGTTCAAATGATAGATAAACAAGATATAACACAACAATCAAGATGGAACACAACAGAGCAACAGGATAGCACAAGGAACCCAAATCATCTTTAGTGAACAATCTGAGGGTCTCCGAGCAAAGGAGATTACTCCTTAATAATATATTTAGGAATGCAAAAACATTAAACCAGAAACAGGCAAAAAAAACAAGACCAGAGAATTAAACAGAAAGCACATGGAGCAGAGACAGACAGGGTTCTCTATAATCTGCATTTGATTCAAGAATCCGGGATCCTTATATGAGCTCACCACTGGAAACTCCGCCCAAACATCCAGACCTAATCAATCACACTGTGGCATCAGATAAAGAGACTACTGCCTAGCAACTGCCTCATTGTTAACACACAGAAGATGAGATAGCAGGGCAGTGGTTGGTCTCATTATATGTGGTATGGATGGTTATATACTATATGGCAAAAATTCTGAGATATACTGTACTATTTTGAGGACCATGCAAAGAACAACAATATAATTGTAAGTGAACTGCATTGTTGGAGAGCTTTGGCCTATTTTCTTCACTTTACTTCTCTGCATGGACAAAAAGGTCTTCCTGGAAATAACTTGTGATAGTATTCCCATGTATTATTTTGTTTGTATTACATGTGAAGCCCTATTTCCTCACGTTTTCTTCCCCATGGAGGACTTGTATACCTCCTATGTGCTCCTTTCTCTAAGTAAGTCAGTTGCATTGGTTGCTCAATCACTAATTCCTTCAGGTTTGATGAGAATATGTTGCATGGAGTAATATTCTTACCGTTTTAATAATGGACACAACAACAGAACCCAACGGACCTCATTATAAGTCATTGGGGTGTATAATACAATGGATCCAGCACTAAATGTGATTTGTATAATAAACTAAAGCCATGATGCAAGTGTGAACATACGCTAACACATTACATCTCGAGCCCTAACCGTAACCATGGAAGCCAATATATTTGTCCCTGCGAATAACTTTGCTTAACAAACCAGTGAATTTCATCAATAAAGCTAACTCAATGTGGATCTTTCGTGTAATTCAGCGGCAATACTGAACAGAGCTTTCAATTAGATAAACTTCACTTTCATTTTAAGATGATAAAGTTCAAGTTGAATGGTAAAATGATCAATGAAAAATTAATCAGCAAGAGGGAAGATGAGCTCCTGATGTGTATTGGCAATGTGTGGATCATGGGGAGAGGAGAGAAAATACATGTCCGGCTCAGTAGTCCATTATTATTAATAGAGAAGAGCGAATCGAAGCTGGTGAACCCGAATTTGTTATGAATTTCATGAAATATTCGATTCGCAACGAATGCGAATATCGCCGTGATTCTAAAATAGCATCTAAAATGGCAGATCCACATGTCAGTACATGGGGCAAGGAACGCTGGGAAGGCGGGAAGGCAAGGCGGGAAGGGAAGTAGGCGGGATGACCCTGAATCACATGCAGGATTGTTACGCCGAGCGCTCCGGGTCCCCGTTCCTCCCCGGAGCGCTCGCCTCATCCTCGTTGCTGCAGCGCCCCGGTCAGATCTCCTGACCGGGTGCACTGCGGTACCGCCTCCAGCCGGGATGCGATTCGCGATGCGGGTGGCGCCCGCTCGCGATGCGCACCCCGGTCCCCGTACCTGACTCGCTCTCCGTCGGTCCTGTCCCGGCGCGCGCGGCCCCGCTCCCTAGGGCGCGCGCGCGCCGGGTCTCTGCGATTTAAAGGGCCAGTGCACCTATGATGGTGCCTGGTCCAATCTTCCTAATTACCTTGATTAGTTTCCACCTGTGCACTCCCTACTTATACCTCACTTCCCCTGCACTCCCTTGCCGGATCTTGATGCCCTTGTGCCTAGTGAAAGCGTTCCCTTGTTTGTTCCTAGCCCGTGTTCCTGACCTCCTGCCGTTGCCCCTGACTACGATCCTTGCTGCCTGCCCCGACCTTCTGCTACGTCCGACCTTGCTTCTGCCTACTCCCTTGTACCGCGCCTATCTTCAGCAGTCAGAGAGGTTGAGTCGTTGCTAGTGGATACGACCTGGTCACTACCGCCGCAGCAAGACCATCCCGCTTTGCGGCGGGCTCTGGTGAAAACCAGTAGTGACTTAGAACCGGTCCACTAGCACGGTCTCGCCAATCCCTCTCTGGCACAGAGGATCCACCTCCTACCAGCCGGGATCGTGACAGTAGATCCGGCCATGGATCCCGCTGAAGTTCCTCTGCCAGTTGTCGCCGACCTCACCACGGTGATTGCCCAGCAAGCCCAACAGATTGCCCAGCAAGCCCAACGGATTGCCCAGCGAAATCACCAGCTGGCATACTTGACCACCGTGACACTGCAACTTCAGTCACAGATACAGCAGCTGCTGCCACAGACACAGCAGCTACAACAACCATCTCCTCCGCCGGCTCCTGCAACTCCTCCGCAGCAACCGGCCGCTCCTAACCCCTGCTTGTCCCTGCCGGACAAATTTGATGAGGACTCTGGACTCTGCCGTGGTCTCCTTTCTGGAAAGGCCTTGTCTGGGGCCACACCACTCTGGGACCGCAATGATCCTGCCACAGCCACAGTCCAGTCCTTCTTCGCTGAGGTCCGTGGTGTCTTCGAGGAGCCTGCCCGAGCTTCTTCTGCCGAGACTGCCCTGCTGAACCTGGCCCAGGGTGTTTCTTCCGTTGGCGAATACGCCATTCAGTTCCGTGCTCTTGCTTCCGAGTTGTCCTGGAATAGTGAGGCTCTCTGCGCGACCTTTAAAAAAGGCCTATCCAGCAACATTAAAGATGTTCTGGCCGCACGAGAAACTCCTGCTAACCTACATGAACTCATTCATCTTGCCACTCGCATTGACATGCGTTTTTCCGGATGGCGTCTGGAGCTCCACCTGGATATGGACTTTGTTCGCACAAGGCGTTTTTTCTCCCCGGCTCCTCTCTCCTCTGGTCCTCTGCAAACCGTTCCTGTGCCTCCCGCCGTGGAGGCTATGCAAGTTGACCGGTCTCGCTTGACACCTCAAGAGAGGTCACGACGCCGCATGGAGAATCTTTGCCTGTACTATGCCAGTACCGAACACTTCCTGAAGGATTGTCCTATCCGTCCTCCCCGCCTGGAAAGACGTACGCTGACTCCGCACAAAGGTGACACAGTTCTTGATGTCAACTCTGCTTCTCCACGCCTTACTGTGCCTGTGCGGATATCTGCCTCTGCCTTCTCCTTCTCTACTATGGCCTTCTTGGATTCCGGATCTGCAGGAAATTTTTTTTTGGCCTCTCTTATCAACAGGTTCAACGTCCCTGTGACCAGTCTCGCCAGACCCCTCTACAGCAATTGTGTTAACAATGAAAGTTTGGACTGTGCCGTGCGTTACCGCACGGAACCCCTCCTAATGTGCATCGGACCTCTTCACGAAAGAGTTGAGTTTTTGTTCCTCAGGTTCTTTGGACCCAAGAAGAGGGGGAGACCCAAGGGGGGGGGTACTGTTACGCCGAGCGCTCCGGGTCCCCGTTCCTCCCCGGAGCGCTCGCCTCATCCTCGTTGCTGCAGCGCCCCGGTCAGATCTCCTGACCGGGTGCACTGCGGTACCGCCTCCAGCCGGGATGCGATTCGCGATGCGGGTGGCGCCCGCTCGCGATGCGCACCCCGGTCCCCGTACCTGACTCGCTCTCCGTCGGTCCTGTCCCGGCGCGCGCGGCCCCGCTCCCTAGGGCGCGCGCGCGCCGGGTCTCTGCGATTTAAAGGGCCAGTGCACCTATGATGGTGCCTGGTCCAATCTTCCTAATTACCTTGATTAGTTTCCACCTGTGCACTCCCTACTTATACCTCACTTCCCCTGCACTCCCTTGCCGGATCTTGATGCCCTTGTGCCTAGTGAAAGCGTTCCCTTGTTTGTTCCTAGCCCGTGTTCCTGACCTCCTGCCGTTGCCCCTGACTACGATCCTTGCTGCCTGCCCCGACCTTCTGCTACGTCCGACCTTGCTTCTGCCTACTCCCTTGTACCGCGCCTATCTTCAGCAGTCAGAGAGGTTGAGCCGTTGCTAGTGGATACGACCTGGTCACTACCGCCGCAGCAAGACCATCCCGCTTTGCGGCGGGCTCTGGTGAAAACCAGTAGTGACTTAGAACCGGTCCACTAGCACGGTCTCGCCAATCCCTCTCTGGCACAGAGGATCCACCTCCTACCAGCCGGGATCGTGACAAGGATGCAACCCTATAGGCAGCCCGTCACCCCTGTGATGTCACAACCCTATATATTCGCCAGCCATTTTGCGGCTCGTAATTTCATTAATTACACTGCAGAGAGATAGGACAGACATTGTTGTGTGTTACACAGAAAAACTTGTTGCAGCAGCGTTTCACCTCTTAGTCACCTCAGCCTTCTGTAGGACACAGAGCACAGCGTTTTTACACAGAAAGTCATTCTTACTGCAGCTATGAACCCCTCAGTCACTGTGAACAGCATTGTATTGCAGAGAGGGGCAGAGAGCTGTGTGTTGCCTCAGCTGCAGAAATGTTTTCACAGGAGGGAGATTCATTTTTTAGGGCAAATCTGTGTCTTTGTTCCACAACAACTGGTCTGCTGGTTATACTAGTCTGTAGACGGTATAATCCACACCCAGCAGTCCATTCCTAATAGTATTTGAGAGAGAGTCTTTTAGGTATTTTGGGTTTAGTACACAGTGACTGTGAGCTGCAGCATTGTTGTGTACTGCTGGTGCTATGGGCAATTTTTTTTTAAGCATACTGTAGCGCATTTTTCTGCCCTCATAAGTGCATATTATATACCTGCATCTAAGTATTTTGTACCTGTTAATCTGTCAAGGGCCTACATACTGTGAAATGACAGCCAATAGTACACACATGCTGCTGTTCTAGACAAATACTGTTTTAAGCATAGTGAAGCGTATTGTACTCTCCTCATATACACAATAAGTTTGTGAGGCAGAGAAGTGAAATTTCTATTTCAAAATCCTCAATTTAAATTTAAAAATCTTAAATGTTAATGGTATCCTCATGCTTCTGCCAACTCCAGGCTGTGCCATTCAGATACCATATGGTCTCCTCATGCTTCAGCCACCTCCAGGCTGTGTCATTCAGACACTATATGGTCTCCTCATGCTTCAGCCAACTCCAGGCTGTGCCAATCAGCCACTTTATGGTCTCTTCTCATGCTTCAGCCAACTCAAGTCTGTGCCATTCAAATACTATATTATATCCTCATGCTTCAACCACCTCCAGGCTGTGCCATTCAGCCACATTAAGGTCTCATCATGCTTCAACTACCTCCTGGCTGTGCCATTCTGCCACTATATAGTCTCCTCATGCTTCAACCACATCCAAGCTGTGTCATTCAGCCACTATATGGTCTCCTCATGCTGCCAATACCTCCATACTGTGTCATTAAGCCACTATATGGTCTCCACATGCTGACAACACCTCCATGCTTTGTCATTCAGCCACTAAATGGTCTCCTCATGCTTCAGCCACATCCAAGCTGTGTCATTCATCCACTATATGGTGTCCTCATGCCGCCAAAACCTCCAAGCTGTGTCATTCCGCCACTATATGGTCTCCTAATGCTTTAGCCACATCCAAGCTGTGTCATTCAGCCACTATATGGTCTCCTCATGCTTTAGCCACATCCAAGCTGTGTCATTCAGCCACTATATTGTCTCCTCATGCTGCCAACACCTCCACACTGTGTCATTCAGCCACTATATGGTCTCCTAATGCTGCCAACACCTCCACACTGTGTCATGGAGCCACTATATGGTCTTCTCATGCTGCCAACACCTCCACACTGTGTCATTCAGCCACTATATGGTCTCATCATGCTTCAGCCACATCAAAGCTGTGTCATTCAGCCACTCTACGGTCTCCTCATGCTGCCAACACCTCCACACTGTGTCATTGAGCCACTATATGGTCTTCTCATGCTTCAGCTACATCCAAGCTGTGTCATTCAACCACTATATGGTCTCCTCCTGCTGCCAACACCTCCATGCTGTATCATTTAGCCACTAAATTGTCTCCTCATGCTTCAGCCACATCCAAGCTGTGTCATTCAGCCACTATATGGTCTCCTCATGCTGCCAACACCTCAACACTGTGTCATTCAGCCACTATATGGTCTCCTCATGCTGCCAACACCTCCACACTGTGTCATTCAGCCACTATATGGTCTCCTCATGCTGCCAACACCTCCACACTGTGTCATTGAGCCACTATATGGTCTTCTCATGCTTCAGCTACATCCAAGCTGTGTCATTCAACCACTATATGGTCTCCTCCTGCTGCCAACACCTCCATGCTGTATCATTTAGCCACTAAATTGTCTCCTCATGCTTCAGCCACATCCAAGCTGTGTCATTCAGCCACTATATGGTCTCCTCATGCTGCCAACACCTCAACACTGTGTCATTCAGCCACTATATGGTCTCCTCATGCTGCCAACACCTCCACACTGTGTCATGGAGCCAGTATATGGTCTAATCATGCTGCCAACACCTCCACACTGTGTAATTCAGCCACTATATGGTCTCATCATGCTTCAGCCACATCCAAGCTGTGTCATTCAACCACTATATGGTCTCCTCCTGCTGCCAACACCTCCATGCTGTATCATTTAGCCACTAAATGGTCTCCTCATGCTTCAGCCACATCCAAGCTGTGTCATTCAGCCACTATATGGTCTCCTCATGCTGCCAACACCTCCACACTGTGTCATTCAGCCACTATATGGTCTCCTCATGCTGCCAACACCTCCACACTGTGTCATGGAGCCACTATATGGTCTTCTCATGCTGCCAACACCTCCACACTGTGTCATTCAGCCACTATATGGTCTCATCATGCTTCAGCCACATCAAAGCTGTGTCATTCAGCCACTATATGGTCTCCTCATGCTGCCAACACCTCCACGCTGTGTCATTCAGCCACTATATGGTCTTCTCATGCTGCCAACACCTCCACACTATGTCCTTCACACTATATGGTCTCCTCATGCTTCAGCCACCTCCAGGCTGTGCCATTCAAACACTATATGGTCTCATGCTTTAGCCAACTCCAGGCTGTGCCAATCAGACACTATATGGCCTCCTCATGCTTCAGCCACCTCCAGGCTGTGCCATTCAGACACTATATGGTCTCCTCATGCTTCAGCCACCTCCAGGCTGTGCCATTAAGACACCATTTGGTATCCTCATGCCTCAGCCAACTCAAGGCTGTGCAATTCAGACACTATATGGTCTCCTCATGCTTCAGCCAACTCCAGGCTGTGCCATTCAGACACTATATGGTCTCCCCATACTTCCACAAACTCTATGCAGTCATTCAGACACTATATGGTCTCCTCATACTGATGCCACCTCCAGGCTCTGTCATTGTGCCGCCATGTGACATGTGACTCCTGGTTCGATTTGATCCTTTGTACCCACATGCAGGGGCCTGGGATCATAAAGCTTGGGAGTTAAAATTTCTATTTCAAACTCCTCAATTTCAATTTCAAAATCTCAAACTTAAATTTAAAAATCTTAAATTTCAATGGTCTCCTCATGCTTCTGCCAACTCCAGGCTGTGCCAGTCAGACACTATATGGTCTCCTCATGCTTCAGCCACTTCTAGGCTGTGCCATTCAGCCACTCATGATTCAGCTACCTCCAGGCTGTGTCATTCAGCCAATATATGGTTTACTGATGCTGCTGGGCCTGGGCCTAAGAATTTTTATGGTAGCACTAGCTACCATAAATTTTCAATTTAAATCTAAAAATTAATTTTTTAATCTTAGGGATTGTGAAGCCCTAGTGTCTAATCATGCTGCTGCCAGCTCCAGGATGTGTCATTCAGCAACTATATGGTTTAGTGATGCTGCTGAGCCTGGGAAATTACCTTAAAAGATTTATGGTAGCACTAGCTATCATACATTTTCAATTTAAATTTCAAAATTCATCTTTTAATCTTAGGGATTTTGAGGCCCTATTGTCTCCTCATGCTGGCAACACCTCCAGGCTGTGTCATTTTGCCACTATATGGTCTCCTTATGCTGCCAACACCTCCATGCTGTGTCAATCAGCCACTATATGGTCTCCTTATGCTGCCAACACCTCCACCCTGTCATTCAGCCACTATGATCTCCTCATGCTTTAGCCACATTCAAGCTGTGTCATTCAGCCACTATATGGTCTTTTTATGCTGCCAACACCTCTATGCTGTGTAATTTAGCCACTATATGGTCTCCTCATGCTTCAGGCAAATCCAAGCTTTGTCATTCAGCCACTATATGGTCTCATCATGCTGCCATCTCCTCCAGGCTGTGTCATTCAGCCACTATACGGTCTCTTTATAGGTTTCAATCAATAAAGTGCAACGTTTGGCAAGGAGTTTGCACTGGATATTTTACTTTGCTTGCCAAAAAGTAAGAATATATACAAAATATACTGTTAGGCCATAGGAATGCCATTGAACATGGCCCTTCACATGGGACTCTAGAGACTTAGGACTGTCCTGAGTGGACCTTACCCCTAAAGGAACTGTTGAGGGTATTTATCATTGTCTTTAGAGCTGTTTTTGTGTGTAGATTTGTCTCTATTTAGGCACAGCCCTGCACCTCATGCCCTTTTTTGCACCTTTTTGATTTACACTTTTTTTTTTTAAGTGTGTACAGACCAGCTGTTGAGGTTAGTCTTATGCAGTGATAATTAATTTATCAACTGAGACATTTTATGAAAAGGTGCAAAAAAAAGGCACAAAGCCACTGAAAAGTCTCTAAACTACACCAGCCCAGACTTAGCGTAGCTTTTTGGTGTATGTAAAGAGTGAAATTTTAGAAAATGTGTATCCTCCACAAAATGTATCAAATGCCTTGCGACCATTTAACCCCTTAACGACCACAGACATAATTGTACGTCCTGGTGCTGAGGTACTTTGCCCATCAGGATGTACATTTACATCCTGTACATGTCCGCGAGAATCGGAGCTGTGTTCGCATCATGCACTGCAGGTCCCAGCTGCTATCAGCCACCGGAGATCCACCGGTAATGGGGGACATCAGCCATCACGCCGATGTCTGCCATTAACCCCTCAGATGCCGTGATCAATACAGACCACAGCATCTGCAGCAATGCGCACGTTTAAATAGATGATCGGATCACCCGCGGCACTGCCGCAGGGATCCGATCATCTAACATGACGGCCAGAGGTCCCCTAACCTGCCTCCAGCCGTCTCCTGGGGTCTTCTGCTCTGGTCTGAGATCGAGCAAACCAGAGTAGAAGATAGCCGATAACACTGATCAGTGCTATGTCCTATGCATAGCACTGAAAAGTATTATCAATCAAGTGATTGATATAGATAGTCCCCTATGGGGACATAAAAAATGTCCCCATAGGGGACAATTAGAAAAATCCTCTCCCCTAGTAAAAATGGAAATTGTCCCTTTTTCCCATTTTACCCCCAAAAAGCATAAAAAAAAATTCATAAACATATTTGGTATCGTCGCTTGCATAAATGTCCAAACTATCAAAATATCATGTTAACGGTCTCCTACGGGGAACAGCATAAACAAAAAAAGTCCAAAATTCATGCACATTTTATTTAAAAAAAAATTAATAAAAAGTGATTTAAAAGTTTTATATAAATAAATGTGGTATAAAAAACAGGAACAGATCAAGGAACAAAAAATTAGCCCTCATACGACCCCATATATGGAAAAATGAAAAAGTTATAGGTAGTCAAAATTTTTAATTTTAAACATACTGACTTTGTACAAAATGTTTGAGATTTTTTTAAGCGGTACAGTAATAGAGAAGTATGTAACCATGGGTATCATTTTAATCATATTGACCCACAGAGTAAAGAAAACATGTTATGTTTACCGTAAAGTGTACAGTGTAAAAACGAAACCCTCCAAAATGTGCAAAATTGTGGTTTTCATTTAAATTTCCTCCCTAAAAAAAAATTTGGGGGGTTCGTCGTACATTTTATGGAAAAATTTACAATTTGTCACAGAAAAAACAAGCCCTTATATGGGTCTGTAGATGGAAATATAAAAAAGTTATGGATTTAAGAAGGCGAGGAGGAAAAAACGAAAATGCAAAAATAAATTTAGTCTGGTCCTTAAGGAGAAAATGGGCTTAGTCGTTAGGGGTTAATAAATTTGGCAAGCAAAAAAAAGAACTAAAAAATTAACTACATACTACACACATATCTTAGTAAATGCCCCCTGTATCTGTAATAAATATCTTTTCCACATTCTATATTGATGTAGAGAAATAAAAAATTTATGAAAAAAAGATTTCACCATAGAGGACCCATCTTGTTGCATTACACAGAAAACCTATTGATGTTACTGGATGCCAGGTAATGTTTCACTGGACTGTAGGGAACTTCCCCTCCCCTGCAATTATTGTAACGGGTCACGGCAGGTGGTGGATCCTCCGGGCCTGTGTGGATGATGACGTGAGCCAGAGCCTGCCGCAAAGCAGGACGGTCTTGTTGCGGCAGGCGTCACCCAGGTCGCTACCCCTGGCACGACTCGTCCACACAGATTGCTGGGATGTAGCGTGGCACAGAAGAAAACTGGAAAGACGTGGTCAAGGTAGAAGTAGGTCAGGGCAGGCGGCACAGGTGTAGGGTCAGATAACAGAACAAGGATCTGGTACACAGAAATCAGAAACACAGTAGCTTCCTCTAGGGCACAAAATCAACAAAGATCCGGCCGGGATACAAGGGAGGAGCAAGTACTTATAACAAGGCGGCAATAGTGTTATATTTTAAGTGATATCAGAGTGATCAGGTTGTTTAGCGGCAACTGCAGGGCTACATAAGAATTAATTGCAAAGCATTTTCTAATATGTTGCACTCACCATAAGATCACCCGGTTATCAGTTCTAACCAATAATTATGTTGGGATTACTATTTTAATTGTATACAGTAAAAGTTAAGTTTTAGGGGTTGCATAATAGGGGTTTATACCCCGGGCCAAGACCCTGGGGTTTGGTATTACAAGTCAATTGGCCCCTTACTGCCCTAGGGTGTTTTACTTAGAAGAAGAGCACAGGTGAATACACTTAATGAAATGAGTACTGGTCATTTCAAAGAGCTCCAGCGTGCACGCGCCCTAGGAGGCAGGGGCACACGCGCCGGGGCTGCGGGAACAGAAAGACCAGGGAGGTGAGTGATTGACTGGGATTCGCATGCGGGTGGCGTCCCGCAATGCGAATCCCAGCCCCACCGGCAGCGGGGACATGACAAGAGAGCGCTCACGGCCAGCGTGTCTGGCTGGAGCGCAGATGTTACAATGATGGGGTAC
This sequence comes from Hyla sarda, assembly GCF_029499605.1. Lineage (NCBI taxonomy): Eukaryota > Metazoa > Chordata > Amphibia > Anura > Hylidae > Hyla > Hyla sarda. Next base: position 127,715,833 of record NC_079197.1, on the reverse strand, counting down.
AAAAGTTGTTCTTTGTAACATCAGCTTCAAATGGACCACTGGATGAAAACTAAACCACTGAAATACCCAAAATGGGAACCTGTCAACTAGAACATCAGACTCAACAACAGATGTTTATTGTTTGTTGAAAAACCAAAAGTTCACAAAAACTCTGAAACACCAGATCGTTCACATAGGACTCTAGAACACAAGTATGATGGAAAGTCGGAACTATTTCCTCTAGGTTGTTCTTCCCACACGATAATCTGATTTCAAGTTCTTCTCTGATGAATAAGAGAACCAGTGTACTGAGGAAGTCAGGACCTGGGCCTATCTCAGTTGAACAGTGACTCAGTCCACACTGGTTTTTGCTTAAAGGAAACCAATCATGGTCATTTCAAATATATAACGATTAACAACGCGTTATATATGCTAAAATCTTTATCCTCACCATCCCTCTGGGACATTTTTGCCCCCAGGGATGTCAAAGATATGATTTGAAGTTCCCTCCTGCTGCCACATAAGTAGTCCCCTGGGCAGGGAGTCATCCTTACATGGTCCCATCGCTCTGGCCATGGTCCCACCCCCTCGTCTTAATTAATGACTCGCATCACCGCCCTGCTCTAATCCTGATCATGTAGATATCATTATGTGTCTAGAACCTATATCTTCTATCTGTTGCTCACTTGGTTAGTCATTCTGTGCTCTGGAGGGGTTGTATCCTCACTGTACATGACTCATTTTCCTCCCTGAGATCTGGGTCTCTTCATCCAATCACTGCATACTGTTCTGTAACCCCCTTCTTGCTGCTGCAGTCTGATTGGACAGGAATGAACACAGAGGAGTGCTAGTCCAACCCTCACTTACTAGACTTAGTTCATGCCTATGGACAAAGATGATGCTGCAGCCTTACAGGATTGTGTTTTGGATGGCATAGGGTCCCCTAGTGGTCTTTTTTTTTTTTTACAAGACATGATTTATATAAATAGGAAATAAATTTTTCTTATGAAGTATATAAGATTAATGTTTTGCCAAGATGTACAACATATAAAATGTTTTTGAATCTGACAGTGCCCATTTAAGCTATCTTAAAATAAGACAGTATTAGTAAATCTGGGCCAGTCCCTTTTTTATTTTCAGGCACCACAACAAGACCAACCAGATTAGCAGGGATCATGCACCATGCAACTCTGTTACCAGAAACTACTCAAAAGCGATTATTGTGACTGAGGCGCTATTGTCCTGAAACAGGGCAGGGGGTAGATGTCAGCACTTGGGAGGAAGAACAGGTAGGATCTTTTCAGCTCCCTAGACAACCCCTTTAAAGGCGTATTCAAATAATAATAATTATTATTATGGGGGTATTCTAATTTATTTGATAACCACACTATAGCCAGCTGTGTGTAACATAACAAACTACCCCATACTCACCTCGCCTGGTCAGTGCTGACACACAGTTCTAGTCTGGTGTCTGTGTTGACTAACTAGATGATGTGCTGTCTCTGCACTGCTGACAGCATTCTGGTTTGGAAAGTCATCAACAGAGCGGGGAGAGCACAGTATCAGGGGACTGGGGCAGATTGGAGCATTGACCAGGTACGTATGGGATAGTTTGTTGTGTTACACATAAAGCAGGCTGCCCTTGAATGCATCCTTGAGCAGCTGCTGTATACTGCACTAGGAAAATAAACACGGTAAGAGCAGTAATTTTTTTTTCTATAATTATTATTTTTTTTAACATGGGGTTACCTTTGCAAATAATGTCCACTACCAGACCGTCTGTTTAGCTAATCCATACCTACTATAAAAGTACCAGGTTGTAAAAAAACATTGGTTTAGAAACATCAAATAGTGCAGAAGAACAGAAGCAAAGCACTATGCCACTGCAGTCTATTCTTCCCAAGCCTTTACGCATGCTTTTAAGAGAGATTCCTCACGTGTACATCCCAAGAAGTGTCCCATATGCATGGTATGATTCACCTGTCAGTCACTAAGGGCTCATAAAGGGATCACCTGGAGCACCTGGAAAATGTTTGGAAATGCAGACAGGTATAGATAGTGTCTCTCTGCACACCTTAGCCTCTGTGACATCTCTCGAAATTCCCCGACCACACAAAGCGAGCAGTCTCTAAACTAGAGCAGCGTGTCTCTTGCAGAACATCACCGGGACGTATGTTGCTCAACATGGCTGTCATTAATTAGCAAAAACAACTCGTCTCGGAATCACGTCAAGAAAACAAAATGCTTCTCTTCAAGCTTCCACGCAGCGGAGGAGCATATGCTTCTGCTTCACAGTGGGTAGCAATGAAATGTACATTAGCACATCATTACAATGGCTATTTGCATTACATCTTTTCCGCAGCTATCCAGCCGGCCCAATCAGAGACGTGCACCGAATCTGTTTAACGTGACTTCAAGGGTATTGGTTGGACCTTCTTGGGCAGGACACCTTCATTGTGTTAGCTCTGCCACATTTAGCAAGAATCCCCCCTGGAATGCATGTAACATCCTTAATGAATGTAGTTTGATGTAATCTAAGGCTGTTAGATGGCTACATTTTCCTTTTTTCTTTGTCCCCTGCTATCATAATAGTTACTGTATAACCATTATATTCTATTTACTTCTTTTTACTGAAGACACCTGCAGACAAAGAAGCTCAATAATATGCATGCAATGTGCCAATTCAACTTCAGACTCAGGAAATGTGGCTGCATTAAACTTGTTCCTTCTTCAGTTCAGCGCACAGTCATGTTCATTGACTTTACTTGATTGCCCCCTAGTGGGCAAATACATAAACAGCATAAAAAATTAAAGCTCATGTACCAAAATGATTTACCAAGTAAACTGCTCAAAAAAATAAAGGAAACACTTAAACAACACAATATAACTCCAAGTCAGTTACACTTCTGTGAAATCACACTGTCCACTCAGGAAGCAACACTGATTGACAATCAATTTCACATGCTGTTGTGCAAATGGAACAGACAACAGGTGGAAATTATAGGCAATTAGCAAGAGACCCCCAATAAAGGAGTGGTTCTGCAGGTGGTGACCACAGACCACTTCTCAGTTCCTATGCTTCCTGGCTGATGTTTTGGTCACTTTTGAATGCTGGCAGTGCTACCAGGAGACAGCCCAGTACATCAGGAGACATGGAGGAGACCATAGGAGGGCAACAACCCAACAGCAGGACCTCTACCTCCGCCTTTGTGCAAGGAGGAGCAGGAGGAGCACTGCCAGAGCCCTGCAAAATGACCTCCAGCAGGCCACAAATGTGCATGTGTCCGTCCACTCAAACGGTCAGAAACAGACTCCATGTGGGTGGTATGAGGGCCATAGATGGGGGGGTGCTTACAGCCCAACACCGTGCAGGACGTTTGGCATTTGCCAGAGAACACCAAGATTGGCAAATTCACCACTGGCGCCCTGTGCTCTTCACAGATGAAAGCAGGTTCACACTGAGCACATGTGATAGAGTCTGGAGACGCCATGGAGAACGTTCTGCTGCCTGCAACATCCTCCAGTATGACCGGTTTGGCTATGGGTCAGTAATGGTGTATGGTGGCATTTCTTTGGGGGTCGCACAGCCCTCCATGTGCTTGCCAGAGGTAACCTGACTGCCATTAGGTACTGAGATGAGATCCTTAGACCCCTTGTGAGACCATATGGTGGTGCGGTTGGCTCTGGGTTCCTCCTAATTCAAGACAATGCTAGACCTCATGTGGCAGCAGTTCCTGCAAGAGGAAGGCATTGATACTATGGACTGGCCCGCCCATTCCCCAGACCTGAATCTGATTGGAGCACATCTGGGACATCATGTCTCGCTCCATCCACCAACCCTGCAAGCAGCAGAATGTTCTCCAAGGCATCTTAAGACTGTCAGACTGCACTTCAGACTGTCCAGGAGTTGGCAGATGCTTTAGTCCAGGTCTGGGAGGACATCCCTCAGTAGACCATCCGCCACCTCATCAGGAGCATGCCCAGGCGTTTTAGGGAGGTCATACGGGCACGTGGAGGCCACACACACTACTGAGCCTCATTGTGACTTGTTTTAAGGACATTACATAAAGTTGGATCAGCCTGTAGTGGGGTTTTCCACTTAGATTTTGAGTGTGACTCCATATCCAGACCTCCATGGGTTGATAAATTTGATTTCCATTGATAATTTTTGTGTGATTATGTTGTCAGCACATTCAACTATGTAAAGAAGAAAGTATTTCATACACTTAGTTAATTTATTTAGATCTAGGATGTGTTATCTCAGTGTTCCCTTAATTTTTGAGCAGTGTATAATCAGAAATAATTTTTTTGTTTTTCTCCCCAGAAATTATTAACAAAAAAACAATTCAAGCTAAATTAAAAGCATTGAAGAATGTTACAACCTCAAAGTGAGCATGACAAATGTGATGTCTTTCAGTTGATGCATTTAATTAGTAACAATGATTTCCTTAAAGAAAAAAAAAGAAAAAGAAAATAAAATAAAAAAATGACTCAAAAAGAAAGACTTCAAAAAGATACCTCTCATTAATACAGAATCCCGCCGAGCAGAAACCCCCCGCACACAGTGTATCAATAATGCAAAAGATGTTTTTTAAACACTTAAAATGGAAAAAATTAGATGCTGTGAATGTTTGAATAAAAAGTGCAAAGTCACATTGGTCCACAGTTCTTGTTGTGATATGCAAATTTCACTTAACTCTTTTTCACCCATACAGTGTCATCTCACATCTGCTATCACTTTCATATACAATTTAACATACAATAAATTGGAATTGTAAATAAAATAAAAAATCAATATCTTGCACAGTAAAGATTTATCAAAAATAGAGCTATATAGCCAGTGGGCCCCAGAACTCACTTGACCATGAATTCTGGAATAGAAAGGTTCAGAATATTAAAAAGCGTACCTGTCATATCACAGAAAAAATAATGCTTATATAAGTTACTCACAAGCAGATTTTTTTTTAAATTACAGCTTCTATATTTGGCTCACAAATCCCTAAGTTCTGCTTACTCATTCTGACATCAACTGCTCAAGAAGGGGTGTGTAGGTGGAAAGCACTGAGCACGCCCTCACTCACATGCATCCTACTACCACTTCCTCCCTTAGTCTGCTGTGCTGGTGCTGGGTGTATTCATCCAATCACTGCAGGCTGCTCTGTAACCCCCTCCTTTCTGTTTTCGTGCTGTAGTCTTTTAGAATAGGAGTGAGCACAGAGGAGTGTTGGTCCTGCCCTCACTTACTTGACTTTGTCCCAGCCTGTGCTTCAGCAGGGACAAAGATTATTCTGCAGCCAGAAAGGATTATGTCTGGATAGTATGGGGACCCCTAGTAATCCTTTTCATAAGCCATGAATTCTATAAAAAGGAGATACTTTTTTTAATAAAGTATAATAGAAAGGTTAATGTTCTGCCAAGATACTGTAGTTCAGCAGTGAAGACTTGCAATAATAAAGCTGGGTTCACAGTAGCTATTGATTGGCTCTGTGGGAAGTTTCTGTAGGGACAACACGTCACAGGAATCAATAAAAACCTGTGACAAGTTCAGATCCAAAACATATATATTTATATATATATATATATATATATATATATATATATATATATATACAATATTCATTATCAAAATACAAACAACAATATGATAGGTTAAATGGGCACTAATATGGGTTAATATGTTGTACATCTTGGCAAAATATTACCCTTTCTAATATACTTCCTAAAAAATGTTACCTCCTTTTTATAGAAATCATGGCTTATATAAAAAAAAAAAACACCTCTAGGGGTCCCCATGCATCCAGAACATAGGTCTGTCTGGCTGCAGCATTATCTTTTTGCCAGTTGAAGCGCAGGGCGAATTCTAGAAAGTGAGGGCAGGACTAGCACTACTCTGTGCTCACTCCTGTCCTATCAGACTGCAGCATGAAAATAGAGGGGTTACTGAGCAGCCTGAAGTGATTGAATGAAGAGATCCAGCACTGAACAGCAGACTCAGGGAGAAAGTGGATGCATGGTGAGTGAGGGTGGACTCAGTGCTTGACTTAGACATGCCTCTTCATGAGCACAAGATGTTGGAATGAGTGAGCAGCAGAACAGAGGGATTTGTAAGCCAAATACAGAAGCAAGATACATAAAAAAGACATGTGAAGCATCCTCATGACCTAGCAAGTAACATATATAAACATTATGGGGGACATTTATCAAGGTTTGAGAGTCTTTTTTTTTTTTTTGCTTATAAAAGTCGCGCAAAAAGTCGCGCCTAAGCACGTTTTTTGTGCGACTTTTGTGAGTTAGCAAAAATTACAAACAGCCTTACCTAAGCAAATCTCAGGATTCACTTTGCAGTGGTCAGGAATTTATCATGTGCGAAAGTCGCACATAGGCAAAAATAAGTCGCAAACCTATAAAAAAAGTCACAAGTCTGCTCCAGGTCTGACCTGGAGTACAAAACTCTCATACGTGAGCAAATTTAAAAAGTCGCTAAAAAGTCTCACAAAAGTCTCAGCTGCAACTTTTTTGCTTTGCTTTTGTGCTCCAAATTTATCAACCCTCTGTGATAGTATGATGAATATGTAGCACATAAGTAAAACTAAAGCGGAAAAAAAAATTACTACAGAACTTGCTTACCAAAGCAAACAATGATAAATGTTTTTTCTGTGATATGACAATTTCGCTTTAAGTTAATAAATTACATGAAGCAATTAATCTAAATGAGCATAATGGAAATATCCATTGACTACGTGGGCTGTACAGTAAAACAACAGTCCATGCTTCCTTCAATCTTTGCATGCTTCATGCCTGTGCACATTTTAGAAAAGGTTTAGTAATGATGTATGACCAGATTTAATGGCGTAGAAAGGTAAGAACATCAGATAGTCAATGCACAGAGCTATGTCATCTCACACTCACACGACATTTACTATTTAATCTCCTTTCCTTCAAGTGTAACACTAGTTACTGGAGAAACCACAAAAACTACAAAGCGTATGAAAGGTACAGTAAGAACGTGGTGGACTGTAATGAATACGAAGTATTTGCAGCAGCTTCAAAACCATTTTATCATTTTCATGAGAACGCGTGGCCTCTTCTAAAAAATGGACTCTGCCATCAGTCATGGGAAGCTGCCACTCCATTTTCGGATTAATTTTTTCCAGTCTCTTTCCAATTACTTGCTATTAGTAACATTTGTTTTAGTGCCCAATATGATAATAAACATTCACAGACTGTAAACTAGGCAGTCACTACCACTCAGTGTGGGGGGGGCGCTCAGGTTCATGCCCTGTTGAAAGCAATGGTGACCACTCATTTGATGGCAATAATGTCCATAGACTGTCAAGAAGGAGGCCAACCTCTCAATAGAGCATAAACCTGAGCACTTTCCCCCTGAGAACTGATAACTGGAGACCACCCAGTTGAAAGTCTAGGTCCTTAAGATATGGAGCACCAAACCTGACAACACCGATAGCTAGTGAATGGGGGGGGGGGGGGAGTCAAAATGGTAATAAAGTCAGACATTGCTTTCGAATTCTTGTTCAACAGAATAATTTTGAAAAACAAAATAATGAAACTGTCCTGGACAAAAACTGTGGTTCTGTCACATTGGACAGGGATTGAGTGAAGCCCTAATCTTGCCCACACCCTATGTCCCTGCCTAATTGCATACCCATCCTAAACAACGGGTCCACAACCACAAGGATGTTCCCTTCCTACTACATGCAGGGACAGACAGAGTCAAAATAATAAACTACAAAATAGTAGGCGTTGGGAACAACTGGAGACACACGAACTAAGAGAGATACACTAAGACAAACACACAGTCAAACGTAGGTAGTCTAGTAAAAATTCGGTAACGAGAGATAGCAAAGTAACAATGCAAATACCTGAAGAGAAGTCAAGAACCAAGCCAAAAGATCAAAGTAAGAAAATAGACAATAGAGATATGAGGAGTGCTAGCTTCAGTCAACAGGTAACTAACAAACAACAGAGCTATGCAGAATTAAACCTATGGGTGCAGACAGAACCAGTCATTACAGGTTCCCTGAACTTTATATTCTGTTGCACAACCTTTTGAGGCAGTCACTGCAATCTAGCAATTTATGTGACTCTCAATAAGATTTCTGCAATTGTCTACAAGTATCTTGGCCCACTCCTCAGAAGATACTGCTACTGATACTTAGCCATTCTTAAGTGTTTCTAGATGTATGTGTAAGACTCACGGCAGTAGGCTGTAGCACTCAGGATAGTAGTGGATCCGCTGGACCTGTGTGGTAGATGACGTGGGCCATGCCAGGGAGCGGAGTCACTGGTTTTGAACAGACCCGGCGCAAAGCGGGATGGATTTGCTGAGGAATGCGGCACCCAGGTTGCTACCCCTGGCATGAATCGACCACACAGGCGGCTGAGGAGATTTGAGGCACAGGAGGGATATGGAAACTCGTGGTCTGGATAGCAGAAGGTCAGGGCAGGCAACACAGGTGCGAAGTCAGGAACGTAGCAACAGGTCAATAGGCAGGGGGCACAGGAGTAAGGTCAAGGAACAATGGGGTCAGGAACATGGCAAGGCAAGACTACAAACGCTTTCTCTAGGGCACTAGGGCAAACAAAGATCCAGCAGGGGTTAGTGGGAGGTGCAGACACTAATAGAAAAGGTGCAGGTGTAAGTGATAATTACGGGCTCACTGGACCTTTAAATCTAAGAACTCCGGCACGTTCGCGCACCCTGGGAGGCGGGGGGCATGTGCACTGATGCTGCGAGTGGACCGGAGGGAAAACAGACTGGGAAGGCGAGTGACGGGCTGAGCCCCACCAGCAGATGAAGACAGAGCAGGGGAGCGCTCATGGCCAGCGTGTCTGGCAGGAGCGCAGGATGTAACAGCACCCCCCCCCCCTTTGGTCTCCCCCTCTTTTTTGGCACAAAAAAACCCTCTTTTTGGCACAAAAAGTTCTGGAGTAAATCACGGTCCAGGATATTCCAGTCAACCAAAAGGAATCGTCAACCGCCACCCAGATGACCGTAGTGTTCCAGGAAGGTGGTAGTGTTATTATCGTTAATAAAGTCCATAGCTTTGTGAGAGTTTCCGGAATGGGCAAAGGCTGTAAGAGTCCTGCAGGTTTCTGCCGAGGATTTTTATCACGGGCACAGATAACACAGGAACAGACAAAATCAGTGACGTCATGTTCAAGGTGCGGCCACCAGTAATATAAGAAGATAAGTTGAATGGTCTTCCGTATTCCAGGGTGACCAGCCAGCAAAGAAAAATGTCCCCAATTCAAGACTTTACGTCTCAGTTTAACAAGTACAAAATATTTCCCAGGGGGAACTTGCTGAAGATCGGCAGGAGCTACTGAAACCAAACGCTCGGGAGGAATAATATGTCTTGGCGTGGAGTCCAATCCTACGACATCGGAGGGCCTGGAAAGAGCATCGGCTCTGACGTTCTTGTTAGCAGGGCGGAAATGAGTGAAGAAATTAAATCTGAAAAAGAAAAGAGACCATCTAGTCTGGCATGGGTTTAATCGATGAGCAGACTGGAGATATAGAAGATTCCAATGGTCTGAATAAATGCTGACTGGATGAGAAGAACCCTCCAATAAATGTTGCCACTCTTCCAAGGCAAGCTTAATAGCTTAATCGATCTCCAATAGAGTAGTACCTTTCTGCAGGCGAGAAAGTCTTCGAAAAGAAACCACAGGTTACAATCTTGCCCTTGGAGTTTTTCTGGGTAAGAATGGCACCGGCTCCTACGGATGAAGCATCTACCTCCAAAGCAAAGGGTTTCTCAGGATCAGGTCTTGAAAGCAAGGAAGCAGAGGCAAATGCTGACTTTAAGCGTGTGAAGGCCTCTTTGGCCTCAGGAGGCCAAGTCCTGGGTTAGAGTTCTTCTTAGTGAGAGCCACAATCGGAGCAACCAAGGAAGAGAAATGTGGAATGAACTGACGATAATAATTGGCAAATCCCAAAAAGTGTTTAATAGCCCATAGACCAGTAGGACAAGGCCAATCCAACACCGCAGTCAGTTTGTCAGGATCCATCTGTAGGCCTTGATGAGAAACAATGTAACCGAGGAACGGAAAACTAGATCTCTCGAATAGGCTTTTCTCCAGTTGGACTTAAAGATCATTCTCCTGTAGGTGCTGTAGAACCAGACGGACATGGGAGCGATGCTCCTCCAAATTGGATGAGAAAATCAAGATGTCATCAAGGTATACGACAACACATGTATACAGCAGGTTTCGGAAGTTGTCATTGAAAAATTCTTGGAATACAGCTGGAGCATTACAGGAACCAAAAGGCATCACAAGATACTCAAAATGTCCATCTCGGGTATTAAAGGCCGTTTTCCATTCGTCTCCCTAGCGGATACGAATTAGATACTATGCTCCTCGCAAATCCAACTTGGAGAAGATCTTGGCACCACGAAGATGATCAAAAAGTTCAGAGATCAGAGGTAGGGGATAGCAATTTTTGATTGTCACCTTATTAAGACCCCTGTAGTCAATACAAGGATGGAGAGAACCATCCTTCTTCCCTACAAAGAAGAAGCCAGCTCCAGCAGATGAGGAGGATTTTCAGATAAATCCCTTTTGGATGTTCTCTTGGATATATTTCACCATGGCTTGAGTCTCTGGAACAGATAAAGGGTAGATTCTTCCTTGAGGAGGCATGGTTCCAGACTGTAAGTCAATGTGGCAGTCGTAGGGACGATGCGGTGGAAGGGTCTCGGCCTGCTTTTCACAGAATACGTCTCAATAGTCCTGATATGGAAGATGCAGACCTGGCATAAGAGGAGGTGAAGAGACAGCTTTAGACTGGATTGGCAGAAGACAGTGATTTTGGCAAACCTGTCCCCAGCGAGTGATTTCACCAGACTTCTAGTCAAGTTGCGGACAATGACGTTGAAGCCAAGGAAGACCAAAAAGAAGCCCCGAAGTATAATGAGGAAGCACATAGAAACCAATTTTTTCCTTATGCATAACACCCACTTGCATGATGAGAGGATCTGTGTGGAATAGCACTGTAGAATTCAGGTTTTGTCCATGAACAGAGGTAATATACAAGGGCTTAGCAAGCCGAGTCACAGGAAGCCAGTGTTTATGGATCATAAATGTAGTACACAAGGCCTCGTCATTCCAAGCCAGTTCAGAGACAAGAGTGCGAAATTAAATCACGTAGTCGCCAATGGAGTTCCCTTGGCAGAGGTTCAGTAGAGCCATCTTGGCAGAGGAAGCTCCTGCGGGTTCTTCAAATACACTGCGGAATTCTGCTATAAGGCTGGCAGATTAGAGGAGAGCGGATCATTATGATCCCAGAGAGGAGATGCCCAGGTCAAGGCTTTTCCAGACAATAAACTGACCACAAACGCCACTTTAGCTCGCTTCGTCAGGAACTGATTCGCCATAAGCTCCAAATGCAAAGAACACTGTGTCACGAAGCCTCTAAACAATGTTGGATCACCTTCATACATCGTGAGTAGGTATAAATGAAGCTTGGATCTGGAAGGAGCTGCAGGAACAGGTGGAGAAACCGAAGAAGGTTGCGGCTGCAGTTGCTGTTGTTGCTGCTGTACGGCAAGAAGCTGTTGCATCAAGGCAGACAATTGATTTAGTAGTTGCGCCTGACGGGCTAATTGCTGCGACAGTTGAGCCACGATACAGGAAAGATCCAAAACTTCTGGCAGAGGTACCTCAGCAGGATCCATGGCCGGATCTTACTGTAAGACTCACGGAAGTAGGCTGTAGTGGATCCGCTGGACCTGTATGGTACATGACGCGGGCCGTGCCAGGGAGGGGAGTCTAAGGTGCCGCTGGTTTTCACCAGAGCCCGCTGCAAAGCGGGATGGATTTTCTGCGGCAGGCGGCACCCAGATCGCTACCCCTGCCACGAATCGACCACACAGGCGGCTGAGGAGATTCGAGGCTTAGGAGGCATATGGAAACTCGTGGTCTGGATAGCAGAAGGTCAGGGCAGGTGGCACCGTTGTGAAGTCAGGAACGTAGCAGGAAGTCAATAGGCAGGCGGCACAGGAGTAAGGTCAGGTCACAGAAAAATGCTGTCAGGAACACGGCAAGGCAAGACTACAAACGCTTTCAATTTCAAACTACAAATGCTAGGGCACGAAGGCAAACAAAGATCCAGCACGGGTTAGTGGGAGGTGCAGATACTAATAGAAAAGGTGCAGGTGTAAGTGATAATTACGGGAGCACTGGCCCTTTAAATCTAAGAGCTCCAGCATTCGTGCCCTAGGAGGCGGGGGGCACCAACGTCAATGCTGCGAGAGGACCGGAGGGACAACAGACTGGGAAGGTGAGTGACGGGCTGAGATTTGCATGTGGGCATGTCAAGGGATGCGAATTCCAGCCCCGCAGGCAGATGAAGATAGAGCAGGGGAGCGCTCACGCCCACCTTGTCTTACCGGAGCACAGGATGTAACAGTATGTTTTGGGTCAGTCCAAGACCAAGCTTCCTGACCCTGGGCAGCACATTTCACTCCAGAATGCCTTGGTAGTCTTGAGATTTCATTGTACCCTGTACAGATTCAAGACATCCTGTGCCAGATGCAGCAAAGCAGCCCCAAAACATAACCCAGCTCCTCCCTGATTCACAGTAGGTACAGTGGACTTTTCTTTGTTTACTTTATTTTTGCAATTGTGAACATAGAGCTGATGTGATTTGCCAAACTACCTAAATATTGTCTCATCTGTCCATAGGACAAGCCACAAAGCTTTTGGGAAACTGTCCTTTAAACAGATAAGACCAAACTGGAGATTTTTGGCAAGTCACCTCAGCTCAATGTTCACAGATGCAAAAATGAAGCAAACAAAAAAGTACACTGTACCTACTGTGAAGCATGGAGAAGGCTCGGTTATGTTTTGGGGCTGCTTTGCTGCTTCTGGCACAGGGTGTTTTGTATCTGTACAGGTACAAAAAAATCTGATGTTGGTAGATCAGACTTATATATTATATGGCAGGTTCCTTTTAAGTATTCTATCTACAAAAAGCTATGTCACATGTATACAACAGGACTAACAACCCATGCAGAAACTATCAGCTTAGAGCTACGAGAGAAGTTGCACAATCAAAAGTCTCTCTGTCAATTTTAATTGCGACTAAGGTTGTTGAATGGCTTAAAGGAGTAGTGCCATGTAGTGTCGATCTCCTGTATGACGCTCCGGTTCTCTTCACGCATGGAGAGGGGGTCAACACGTCCCCTCCATGCATCTCTATGGGATAGCCAGAGATACACGAGCTAGTATGCTTGTGTATGCTTGTGCCATAAAGGAGATCGCGGGGGGTCCAACCTTTGGATAGGGGATACATTTTGCTAAATGGAAATTTATGGCCTAAAAATGTCTGCAACCATCTCGATATTAATTGTGTCAATAGTAAAGGTTACACAATCACCAGATGTCGGGCCCACAGAGTATTATATAACCAAATTATAAACTAAGGGGTGTCGTTAAAATGTTTAATTTATTTGAGCATATTAAGATCACCAAATAAACACAGTGTTTTAATACCCAAAATAATAAGTGGAGACAAAAATATAAGTATAATTATGTACACGGCTCGAAATCAAGGAGAAAAGAGAATACAGGTAAGTAAAAGAATCTAATCACTGTCCCTAAAGACAGAACATGCATTCCTTATGGATGCTCTGAGTGCATACTATCTGGACGGCAATGCATAATCTATGCCCATGTTCCTAACGCATTTGTATCCACACAAACAGATGTAACAAACATGGGGACTTCCTCAGGGGAACCTAGTGCCACCAGATATGGTTATTAGTAATGGATACCATTAGGGTGCATCACTATATGTCACAAATGGACTCCTATAAATACTCCTCTATGCAGTTATGCTCATGAGTATCACATCGCTGATGGGTCATCCTATTCGGGGGCATCCCGGTACATAGGCATCAGTCCCAGTAAATTGTATAGGAGAAACAGTTTGTGTTGTTGAGCAATACCATAAATTCGGTCCTGTAGTGAGAGGAATGTGGGGAAGAGTCCCGGCATTCCAAAGTAGCTCATGGTGAAGCTGGCCACCATCTTGGATGGACTTGTTGCAACTCTCAGGTCACAGTAGCTGCCATTGCGTCCACATTTACTTAGCTACAATGCAGCGTGAGATCACTGCATTGCAACACAGAGATCTTTGGTCATGCTACCCCTGTCGCATGAAAACTGCATGTACTAAAATTTGGTGCATGTCATATATTCACAATAACACAAAATTAGAAGCAACTCATGAGGACAGTTGTGATATGCAGGTGAGTCATACAATTCGTGACTCACTGAAGAGGGATTTTCAGCCTTTTTAATCCCAAGCACCTCATCCCTGTACTTATATATTTCAGCCAAATAGGAAATTCCATTGCCACAGGCATGGCTTGATTCTTTAAAAAATAAAAGTAGAATTGAGGCACCCTCCCACCCAAAAGTAAAACCATGCTCCGCCAGATGAACATTCACAGTGTTTCGATAGAAATAAACAAAAATGGACTCATCGATCTCTAGATTTTTGAAGGGGCAGCAACCAGTGACCTTCAGGATCATCAATGATCCTCAGTGAAATGTGACTGTAGGGAAGGAGTCTATGTGCGGAGAACTGATTACATAATGCAGAAGCAGCATGCACCATTTATAAACTGTTCTCTATCAATATAATAAAAAAAATCTCAGGAAGTAATTTTTTCAAACTTTTATTTGCAATGTAATATCTACCATCCAGAAAATGAACATCTCCCTTTTAGACTGAAATGAACTGCTTTGGGCTGACCTTTCTCCTTATTCAGCTAATGGTCCTTTATTGCAAATTCAATCATCCATTTTATGTGTTGTTACAGTAAAAATCAAACTTAATCCATACATTCAGGAGGTGTCAGATCGTTCGAGGTATAAACCATACCGGGATTTGGATGAAGTTCAGATAGAAGAGCTTTGACTCGGAATATAATATAAAACAACACAAATTACCAATTACTTATCTATTTCAGCCAAGTACAGAATATTAAGGGAAGAGCAGGAGCTGAGAATCTGTTACAGTATTTGAAAAAAGTCCAGATGAAAGTATGTTCTCAGTAAAGAACTTATACACCCACAGGATATGTCAGTCATTCAAGGCGAGCTGAAAAGTAAATGTGCTGTACTTTCTTTGGCATAATGTCTTAAGTCTGAACATTATATTATCTTCCGTGCAATTTTTGGTAGGTTGTTCTCATGGGGCTTTTACAGAGCAGGTTTTTTTTTTTTTATTATTAAATATTTTTTATTCTTTTCACAAAATTACAAACAAATATCAGCAATAAATTACTTTCAGAAATATCAACCCTAACAATCCGTTTTCAAATTTCCTCTACATGCTGCAGAATATTTCAGAATGGAAACTGACGTGCGGTAAAGGTTTTGTGGCCAGTCAATTTCTCTTATGGACAGGGGCGTACCTAGAGCATTTGGCACCCGGGACGGACCCTTTGTCTGTTCCCAATAGGTATAGGAACAGAGTTAATCCCCCTTTCTTCTTAGGTATAGGCAGCAGTGTCCCCCCACCCCCTTTCCCCGTAGGTATAGGCAGGTATATATAGGTATAGAGTAAAAAAAAAAAAACTCCCCCCGTTTCCCATAGGTATAGGCAGAGTTAAACCCTTTTTTCCCATAGGTATAGGCAGAGTCCCCCCCCCTTCCCAATTGGTATAGGCAGAGTTACCCCCCTCTTCCCCATTGGTATAGGCAGAGTTACCCCCCTCTTCCCCGTTGGTATAGGCAGAGTTACCCCCCTCTTCCTCATTGGTATAGGCAGTTACCCCCCCTTTCCTCCCCTTTCCCCATAGGTATAGGCAGAGTTACCTTCCCCCCCTCTTTCCCATAGGTATAA
The DNA here is from genome assembly GCF_029499605.1 of Hyla sarda. Taxonomy (NCBI): domain Eukaryota; kingdom Metazoa; phylum Chordata; class Amphibia; order Anura; family Hylidae; genus Hyla; species Hyla sarda. Next base: position 127,699,974 of record NC_079197.1, on the reverse strand, counting down.
GCAGGTACACCCCCCCTCTTTCCCATAGGTATATGCAGTTACACCCCCCCTCTTTCCCATAGGTATATGCAGTTACACCCCCCCTCTTTCCCATAGGTATATGCAGTTACACCCCCCTTTCCCATAGGTATATGCAGTTACACCCCCCTCTTTCCCATATGTATATGCAGCTACACCCCCCCCTCTTCCCCATAGGTATATGTAGAGTAACCCCCCCTCCCCTTCCCCATAGGGGTATGTAGAGTAACCCCCCTCCCCTTCCCCATAGGGATATGTAGAGTAACCCCCCTCCCCTTCCCCATAGGTATATGTAGAGTAACCCCCCCTTCCCCATAGGTATATGTAGAGTAACCCCCCCCTCCCCTTCCCCATAGGTATATGTAGAGTAAACCCCCCTCCCCTATAGGTATATGTAGAGTAACCCCCCCTCCCCTTCCCCATATGTATATGTAGAGTAACCCCCTTCCCCTTCCCTATAGGTATATGTAAAGTAACCCCCCCTCCCCTTCCCCATAGGTATATGTAGAGAGTAAACCCCCCCTCCTCCCCTATAGGTATATGTAGAGTAACCCCCCCCCCTCCCCATAGGTATATATGTAGAGTAACCCCCCCTCCCCTTCCCCATAGGTATATGTAGAGTAACCCCCCCTCCCTCCCTCCCCTTCCCTATAGGTATAGGCAGAGTTGATAAAAAAAAAAAAAAGGATGCTCACCTGATATCCCACGCAGTGATCTCCTCAGCAGGGACCCGCGTCTTCTCTCCTCCACAGTACAGGCGCCGATGAGTGACGTCACCGGCGCCTGTACTGCGTGCTGCGTGGGGGCGGAGGTCACGTCTCCTCTGTGTAGCTGCAGATGCGGCTCACACAGAGGGGACGCCTTCTCCTGTATGTGCGTGTATCTCGCATACAGGAGAATGTAGCGCTGTCTGCTGGGGATCTGGGACGAGTGTCATGGATCCTCAGTAGTGGTGGCGGCGGTGGGTGCCAGTCCGCCCCTGGCACCCCCTTGTGAGCGGCACCCGGGGCGGTCCGCCCCCCCCCCCCCCCCCACCCCCTTAGTATGCCACTGCCTATGGATTTTCACCCTTTTAGTGTATAGGGGTGATATCTACATCAGAATCTGTAGCAAAATACACATTTGCAGCGAGAATCAAAGTGGATTTGCAGTGAACAAATCAGCCATGTCTAAACTTAACCTCAAGATGCCAATTTTAAGTCAACCTACAGAATATTATTCGAGCCAAATGGAAAAGACTATTCATAAGACCAGATAATAGCAGAAGATTCTCACTTCCCTCCACTTCGGGGTTGTTAGTATTCTGGAAGTAGCCGAGGATTCTCACTTCAACAAATAGTTTTAATTTAAATTTATACAATGTCTCTTTTATGTTTTTCTGTCAGTTTTTCTAACATCCCAGTAAATCCCTTGGGCATTGGACGCTTAAACTTCAATGCATATGTGAGTTTCTGAGAATTTCTGTCATTGCGCAACAAAAAAGAAAATAAATCTAGGACAGTAACAAATATAAACAGGACATCAATGGGTATTTCAATTCCCTTGTGCCCATGCATGTTTCATGGTGGGCATTTCCTCAATTTCTTCTCCTTTGCCATCTGGCCTTTTTTCCCAACCTCCAAGCCAAATTTCATCTCCTTAAGATGCTATCTTCTAAGTTCTTACATACCAATCTAGTATTTAGGAACCATAGTTGTTACGCCGAGCGCTCCGGGTCCCCGCTCCTCCCCGGAGCGCTCGCTACACTCTCCCCGCTGCAGCGCTCCGGTCAGATCCACTGACCCGGGGCGCTGCGATTCCGCTTCCAGCCGGGATGCGATTCGCGATGCGGGTAGCGCCCGCTCGCGATGCGCACCCCGGCTCCCGTACCTGACTCGCTCTCCCTCGGTCCTGTCCCGGCGCGCGCGGCCCCGCTCCCTAGGGCGCGCGCGTGCCGGGTCTTTGCGATTTAAAGGGCCACTGCGCCGCTGATTGGCGCAGTGATTCCAATTAGTGTCTTCACCTGTGCACTTCCCTATATCACCTCACTTCCCCTGCACTTCCTTGCCGGATCTTGTTGCCATTGTGCCAGTGAAAGCGTTTCCTTGTGTGTTCCTAGCCTGTGTTCCAGACCTCCTGCCGTTGCCCCTGACTACGATCCTTGCTGCCTGCCCCGACCTTCTGCTACGTCCGACCTTGCTTCTGTCTACTCCCTTGTACCGCGCCTATCTTCAGCAGCCTGAGAGGTGAGCCGTTGCTAGTGGATACGACCTGGTCACTACCGCCGCAGCAAGACCATCCCGCTTTGCGGCGGGCTCTGGTGAAAACCAGTAGTGACTTAGAACCGGTCCACTAGCACGGTCCACGCCAATCCCTCTCTGGCACAGAGGATCCACTACCTGCCAGCCGGCATCGTGACAGTAGATCCGGCCATGGATCCCGCTGAAGTTCCTCTGCCAGTTGTCGCTGACCTCACCACGGTGGTCGCCCAGCAGTCACAACAGATAGCGCAACAAGGCCAACAGCTGTCTCAACTGACCGTTATGCTACAGCAGTTACTACCACAGCTTCAGCAGTCATCTCCTCCGCCAGCTCCTGCACCTCCTCCGCAGCGAGTGGCCGCTCCTGGTCTACGCCTATCCTTGCCGGATAAATTTGATGGGGACTCTAAGTTTTGCCGTGGCTTTCTTTCCCAATGTTCCCTGCATCTGGAGATGATGTCGGACCTGTTTCCCACTGAAAGGTCTAAGGTGGCTTTCGTAGTCAGCCTTCTGTCTGGAAAAGCCCTGTCTTGGGCCACACCGCTCTGGGACCGCAATGACCCCGTCACTGCCTCCGTACACTCCTTCTTCTCGGAAATCCGAAGTGTCTTTGAGGAACCTGCCCGAGCCTCTTCTGCTGAGACTGCCCTGTTGAACCTGGTCCAGGGTAATTCTTCCGTTGGCGAGTATGCCGTACAATTCCGTACTCTTGCTTCAGAATTATCCTGGAACAATGAGGCCCTCTGCGCGACCTTTAAAAAAGGCCTATCCAGCAACATTAAAGATGTTCTGGCCGCACGAGAAATGCCTGCTAATCTTCATGAACTTATTCACCTAGCCACTCGCATTGACATGCGTTTTTCCGAAAGGCGTCAGGAGCTCCGCCAAGATATGGACTCTGTTCGCACGAGGCGTTTCTTCTCCTCGGCTCCTCTCTCCTCTGGTCCCCTGCAATCTGTTCCTGTGCCTCCCGCCGTGGAGGCTATGCAGGTCGACCGGTCTCGCCTGACACCTCAAGAGAGGACACGACGCCGCATGGAGAACCTCTGCCTGTACTGTGCTAGTACCGAACACTTCCTGAGGGATTGTCCTATCCGTCCTCCCCGCCTGGAAAGACGTACGCTGACTCCGCACAAAGGTGAGACAATCCTTGATGTCTACTCTGCTTCTCCACGTCTTACTGTGCCTGTGCGGATGTCTGCCTCTGCCTTCTCCTTCTCTACTGTGGCCTTCTTGGACTCTGGATCTGCAGGAAATTTTATTTTGGCCTCTCTCGTCAACAGGTTCAACATCCCAGTGACCAGTCTCGCCAGACCCCTTTACATCAATTGTGTAAACAATGAAAGATTGGACTGTACCATACGTTTCCGCACGGAGCCCCTTCTAATGAGCATCGGATCTCATCACGAGAGGATTGAACTTTTGGTCCTCCCCAATTGCACCTCGGAAATTCTCCTTGGACTTCCCTGGCTTCAACTTCATTCCCCAACCCTGGATTGGTCCACTGGGGAGATCAAGAGTTGGGGGCCCTCTTGTTCCAAGGACTGTCTAAAACCGGTTCCCAGTAACCCTTGCCGTGACTCTGTGGTTCCTCCAGTAACCGGTCTCCCTAAGGCCTATATGGACTTCGCGGATGTTTTCTGCAAAAAACAAGCGGAGACTCTACCTCCTCACAGGCCTTATGATTGTCCTATCGACCTCCTCCCGGGCACTACTCCACCCCGGGGCAGAATTTATCCTCTCTCTGCCCCAGAGACTCTTGCCATGTCTGAATACGTCCAGGAAAATTTAAAAAAGGGCTTTATCCGTAAATCCTCCTCTCCTGCCGGAGCCGGATTTTTCTTTGTGTCCAAAAAAGATGGCTCCCTACGTCCTTGCATTGACTACCGCGGTCTTAATAAAATCACGGTTAAGAACCGCTACCCCCTACCCCTCATCTCTGAACTCTTTGATCGCCTCCAAGGTGCCCACATCTTTACTAAATTGGACTTAAGAGGCGCCTATAACCTCATCCGCATCAGAGAGGGGGATGAGTGGAAAACAGCATTTAACACCAGAGATGGTCACTTTGAGTATCTGGTCATGCCCTTTGGCCTGTGCAACGCCCCTGCTGTCTTCCAAGACTTTGTTAATGAAATTTTTCGTGATCTGTTATACTCCTGTGTTGTTGTATATCTGGATGATATCCTAATTTTTTCGGCCAATCTAGAAGAACACCGCCAGCATGTCCGTATGGTTCTTCAGAGACTTCGTGACAATCAACTCTATGCTAAAATTGAGAAATGTCTGTTTGAATGCCAATCTCTTCCTTTTCTAGGATATTTGGTCTCTGGCCAGGGACTACAAATGGATCCAGACAAACTCTCTGCCGTCTTAGATTGGCCACGCCCCTCCGGACTCCGTGCTATCCAACGCTTTTTGGGGTTCGCCAATTATTACAGGCAATTTATTCCACATTTTTCTACCCTTGTGGCTCCTATCGTGGCTTTAACCAAAAAAAATGCCGATCCCAAGTCCTGGCCTCCTCAAGCGGAAGACGCCTTTAAACGACTCAAGTCTGCCTTTTCTTCGGCTCCCGTGCTCTCCAGACCTGACCCTTCCAAACCCTTCCTACTGGAGGTTGATGCCTCCTCAGTGGGAGCTGGAGCTGTTCTTCTACAGAAAAATTCTTCCGGGCATGCCGTCACTTGTGGTTTTTTTTCTAGGACCTTCTCTCCGGCGGAGAGGAACTACTCCATCGGGGATCGAGAGCTTCTAGCCATTAAATTAGCACTTGAGGAATGGAGGCATCTGCTGGAGGGATCAAGATTTCCAGTTATTATTTACACCGACCACAAGAACCTCTCCTACCTCCAGTCTGCCCAACGGCTGAATCCTCGCCAGGCCCGGTGGTCTCTGTTCTTTGCCCGGTTTAATTTTGAGATTCACTTTCGTCCTGCCGATAAGAACATTAGGGACGATGCTCTCTCTCGTTCCTCGGATGCCTCAGAAGTTGAACTCTCTCCGCAACACATCATTCCACCTGACTGCCTGATCTCCACTTCTCCTGCCTTCATCAGGCAAACTCCTCCAGGAAAGACCTTTGTTTCTCCACGCCAACGCCTCGGAATCCTCAAATGGGGTCACTCCTCCCATCTCGCAGGTCATGTGGGCATCAAGAAATCTCTGCAACTCATCTCCCGCTTCTATTGGTGGCCGACTCTGGAGACGGATGTTGTGGACTTTGTGCGAGCCTGCACTATCTGTGCCCGGGATAAGACTCCTCGCCAGAAGCCCGCTGGTTTTCTTCATCCCCTGCCTGTCCCCGAACAGCCTTGGTCTCTGATTGGTATGGATTTTATTACTGATTTACCCCCTTCCCGTGGCAACACTGTTATTTGGGTGGTCGTTGATCGATTCTCCAAAATGGCACATTTCATCCCTCTTCCTGGTCTTCCTTCAGCGCCTCAGTTGGCTAAACAATTTTTTGTACACATTTTTCGTCTTCACGGGTTGCCTACGCAGATCGTCTCGGATAGAGGTGTCCAATTCGTGTCTAAATTCTGGAGGGCTCTCTGTAAACAACTCAAGATTAAATTAAATTTTTCTTCTGCATATCATCCCCAGTCCAATGGACAAGTAGAAAGAATTAACCAGGTCTTGGGTGATTATTTGCGACATTTTGTTTCCTCCCGCCAGGATGACTGGGCAGATCTCCTTCCATGGGCCGAATTCTCGTATAACTTCAGAGTCTCTGAATCTTCCTCCAAATCCCCATTTTTCGTGGTGTACGGCCGTCACCCTCTTCCCCCCCCTCCCTACCCCCTTGCCCTCTGGTCTACCCGCTGTGGATGAAATTTCTCGTGACCTTTCCATCATATGGAGAGAGACCCAAAATTCTCTCTTACAGGCTTCATCACGCATGAAGAAGTTCGCAGATAAGAAAAGAAGAGCTCCTCCCGTTTTTTCCCCTGGAGACAAGGTATGGCTCTCCGCTAAATATGTCCGCTTCCGTGTCCCTAGCTACAAGTTGGGACCACGCTATCTTGGTCCTTTCAAAGTTTTGTGTCAAATTAATCCTGTCTCTTACAAACTTCTTCTTCCTCCTTCTCTTCGTATCCCTAATGCCTTTCACGTCTCTCTTCTTAAACCACTCATCCTCAACCGTTTTTCTCCCAAATCTGTTCCTCCCACTCCTGTTTCCGGCTCCTCGGACATCTTCTCTGTCAAAGAGATCTTAGCCTCTAAAAAGGTCAGAGGGAAAACTTTTTTTTTAGTGGACTGGGAGGGTTGTGGTCCTGAAGAGAGATCCTGGGAACCTGAGGACAACATCCTAGACAAAAGTCTGCTCCTCAGGTTCTCAGGCTCTAAGAAGAGGGGGAGACCCAAGGGGGGGGGTACTGTTACGCCGAGCGCTCCGGGTCCCCGCTCCTCCCCGGAGCGCTCGCTACACTCTCCCCGCTGCAGCGCTCCGGTCAGATCCACTGACCCGGGGCGCTGCGATTCCGCTTCCAGCCGGGATGCGATTCGCGATGCGGGTAGCGCCCGCTCGCGATGCGCACCCCGGCTCCCGTACCTGACTCGCTCTCCCTCGGTCCTGTCCCGGCGCGCGCGGCCCCGCTCCCTAGGGCGCGCGCGCGCCGGGTCTTTGCGATTTAAAGGGCCACTGCGCCGCTGATTGGCGCAGTGATTCCAATTAGTGTCTTCACCTGTGCACTTCCCTATATCACCTCACTTCCCCTGCACTTCCTTGCCGGATCTTGTTGCCATTGTGCCAGTGAAAGCGTTTCCTTGTGTGTTCCTAGCCTGTGTTCCAGACCTCCTGCCGTTGCCCCTGACTACGATCCTTGCTGCCTGCCCCGACCTTCTGCTACGTCCGACCTTGCTTCTGTCTACTCCCTTGTACCGCGCCTATCTTCAGCAGCCTGAGAGGTGAGCCGTTGCTAGTGGATACGACCTGGTCACTACCGCCGCAGCAAGACCATCCCGCTTTGCGGCGGGCTCTGGTGAAAACCAGTAGTGACTTAGAACCGGTCCACTAGCACGGTCCACGCCAATCCCTCTCTGGCACAGAGGATCCACTACCTGCCAGCCGGCATCGTGACAATAGTCATAGAAGCATGTGCTACATCCTGCAGATATGTGCTTACCTCATATTATGCTGGTCACACTTCCAAAACCAAATATACAATCCTGTGTTCTCATCCTAAGTGCCCAGGTCCATATTATAGCCTAACTGGTTAAAATAGTCCTCAACACAGACTGACCCCACACTAGGGACATGTAATACTACACAGTGATGAACCTTGTATTAATAACCTATTGCTGTACCCCAAAATAAGTCCCCACAGAGTGATAACCCAACAGTCCCAATACAAACATGTCAGCTACATCTTCACATACATATATGCCAGCAACAATGCCCGTAAAATTCCACACATATCAGTACAATGGTCTAATGTGGCTCTGTACTGCTACCGGTGAGGCAGTGAGGGAGGGCCAGTACAGTCCTATACTTTTGGTTAACTGCTATAGGGATAGGTCTGTACTGGCCCTGACTCACTCCCTTTAAGTCAATAGGAGCTAAGCAAAAAGCCTAAAACAGTTGCCCGGTTGTTTTCAGCTTCCTAATCACCTCCAGCCGCCACAAGCAGAAAAGAGGGGGATGGGGGGCCCTCAATATCAAAAATTTATTTACAATAAATGTCTAAAAAAAAAAAAAAAAAATCCTGTCCTCAATACAGGTGGTGTCAGGGAGATAATTTGCATATCCATCTTACCAGAATTCCCAGTGGAGCATAAATGGCATATAAGTCATGGGACTAAACATTACCTCTTTGGTCCCATGAAGATAGGCCTCCCTACATCAAGCCAGCACACTGCTCCATACTGATGAAGGACGAAAACCCTGAAACAGCTGTCTACAGATGAGTAAACTCTGCTTCTGGGAAGTGTCTGGCTCTGCTTACTAAATCCTCAGTCATGTCCTACGGCTTCTTATAGAAGTCACATGGTAAAAATCCAAAATGCCTGAGCCTTCACTCCACCAACATCATCAACGAGAGTTGGGCTAACTTTAGTCTAAGGTGTATGAGCACCTTTAAATTGCAAAATGTTTCCAATGAACAGATCACTATGCGTGTGCAGATATTTTTTTTGGAGAGGGAATAATAGGTTGCTGTTAGTTGTCTCTGGAAGTGGCTTGGCTCCTGTGGGAACAATTAAAGGAGTACTATGGCACTTTTTTTTATTAACCCTCCGTGCCCGGGCTGCAAAATGAAACAAAACAAACTTCAACTCACCTGCCTACGTTCCCCCGTCGCTCCGATGTCGGTGTCTCGTTCTCTGGTCCCTGTCTTCTTCCGCGTCCTGCGGGTCAGTGAGTGACGCTGCTCTCAGCATATCACCTGCCGCAGCGGGACATTGCTGCGGCCGGTGATACGCTGAGAGCAGCAAGACTCACGGACCCGCAGGAAGCAGAGGAAGACAGGGACCAGAGAACGGGACACCCACATCGGAGCAACGGGGGAACATAGGCAGGTGCGTTAAAGTTTGTTTTGTTTCATTTTGCAGCTGGGGCACAGAGGGTTAATAAAAAAGGGCCATAGTACTCCTTTAATTAGGCAAGTCCAACCGTTGGGTTGTCTATACATACTAGATAACCAGCTGGTTCCAACAAAAACAGCAGGCTCCACAAACTTACATTTAATGGTTTGGGGTATCTTAGGGCATAACACAGAGTATCTGTTTTGCCAACCATGGTTTATATCTATCAATAAATGAGTAACTTAACTGCTTCTTGCAAATAAGCGTCTGCAACACTGTAAGGGTAGGGTCACACCTTATGCATACTTAGCATATTTCATGCTACGAGGTATCCGCCAGGCAGCAGGATATACACATTTTGGTATAAGCAGACACACAGGGCTTCCCTGCTGCAGCCCTGTGTGTGCAGTAAGGTGTGGAGGCGGGCCCACCTCCAAACCTTACTGTGTACACAGGTCTGTGGCAGGGAAGCCCTGTGTGTCTTCTCATAGCAAGATGCATAGCATATTTCCCGCTATTTCTCACAGTGTGTGACCCTTCCTTATGAGTGTATTACAATACAGCCACATGAGGCAAACATTTTTAGAACAAATACCATTTGTGACCGCTACAGCTCTCCAAACTGCAATAAATACCTTCAACACAAACCCTCAACCCCCTCTGCTTCTCTTCTGTTCTAGTTGTTACATGTAAATGGGCATTCTACAGCCTTTGACATTTAACATATTCATTGAATGTGCTTGTTTAGGCTAAAGCTTTAAAGACTTATACTCTATACTTCCGTTATATAGAGCCCAATACAATTCAATGTTTGGTTCCCGTTAATGAATCTTTAATTCCAGGTTCTATGCCTTCAAAATTATTAAATGCCACACAGGAATGTATTTTACCGATGCCTACGCCTCCTCCCTTTGTGACCTTGATATTTAATATCAGCTCTTCCTCTATGTCTGCATTTCTGTAGTAATTGCATTGAATACCGCACTTCTTGTCTACAGCAAGCTTTTTTTTTTTTTTTCTCAGAAAAGCCACCAACGAGATTGCTTTTTGGGACTAAAGCATGCAACACATTTAGAAGAGAAATTGCACCTGTCAAGTAGCAATGGGTATGAATGCCTGCATAGTTTTACTTTTCACCTAGTAAATATCAAATAATTATTTTTCAGAATCAGCCTTTCCAGAATTCTAATCTGTTTCCATTAATATCAAAAGTTTGAAAGGCTAAGGAAACAGGAAGTAACAGACTGAAAGCAGATGCTGTTCATTAGTTTGCTAATCACATTCTCCAACACGGCTTAAGTTAAGGTCAGCGAGGGACTGCGGAGAAAACAAAGGTTTCATTTCACTCATTTCATGATAAGATGAATGTTCATTTCTCAGACTTACAATTCAGTATACAGTAGTTTAGAAGTTTGATGAGACATTGAACACCAAGTCTAACTTGTCTGGGACCAACCAGTCTCCAGGGTTTATACAAATTAAAGTGACAGTCACATTTGCAAAATACATCCATAACCTTTCTTGAAGCCTTCTGTTGCTTGGTGGTCCCTTCCAACATCTTCAGTCTAAAGAAAATCTTAAAAAATACGCCTGTGCAGGTTTAATGTGTCTGCAGTTCCATGTGACCATGTCATTGCCTTTTGAATCTTCTCAGGCCAGATCTATATCACGGCTGTGCCATATATTTTAGGAACTGGTCAAAATCCTCCCCTCCTTGGTTGAACTTGAAGGACATGTATATTTTCTAAACCGTATATTAGGAGAGGCAAACTCCTGTAATTTCAGTCACAGCGATATTATTGACACTTTTTTTACTCCTCACATTTTCAAAGCTCTCATTTGCTGCTTTTGTTTGTTTTTTTTCACGCCAAAGTTGCAGAGTTGCACAGGCGATTGGTTAAGAGTGAAAAGGTGTATATGAAACAGAGCGAGATTGGTCTGACATTCTGACAAATATGAGCAGAGGTCTTAAAACTGGCGTTTGACACATGGGCTCTCAGTCTGCTACTGTCATCCTTGAGAAAGCCAAGCTTTAGTGGCGAAACATGTAGGATATAAGAGTATATACTATTTTTAGTTGCACCACTATCCAATAGCATTATAAGAGCAGAGTCTACAATATACTTGCTCACGGCTCTTGCCATTAGTGAGTGCTATTTCAGCACTAATATCCTAACCCAACTAGGATTGGTTAATAAATTGATTAATGTTGGACCCCAACACATGGGACTAATCCTACATATACACATTGAATAGGGCCTGGATTAGTAAATTAGTGTGTGAATAGTGGATGCAATTTTAACCCACTTGCACTTAAGTTTTAAAAAGCAAAAAATAATAAAAGCTATGTTTTATGGTAGAGGGACCCATGAGGGATCAGTGCCCTTTGGGCACCTTTGTTGTGGTTGCTATATTGTACCCTCCCCTCCATCTGGGGCAATTATTTTGGTTGTTTATAAAGTTGCAGAGTTTGGCTTTAAAATCTGCAATTTTGGCATCTAAATTGCCAATTTTGGTGCCAAATTGTTAATCCCAGAGAATTGTGGCAGAAGCATCTTATGAAATATTTCATGATTACTAGTGCCAATAATTAATATTTTTATTTCAATAACTGATTAAATAAAACTTTTCTGTGAATTCTACACAGCAAAGAGCTGGTGTGAAATTTTGATGTAAAATGGACTCTCACTACTTTGAAAATTTACATAAAATTTACATGACTAGTTTAAACCTTGGATCATTCTCACATAAAACACTCTGAATTTCAGATGTAAACTTTTTCGCGCCAAAATACACGAAACACAAATTTTTTAACGGAAAGAGTTTTGAACGTGACCCCTATTGTAATTAGAGTTGAGCGAACTTACAGTATATTGGCTCGTAATGAACCTCGTGGCTCGGCTGTTGATTACTTTAGTCTGTATAAATTAGTTCAGCTTTCCAAGTATTCCTGTTGTCTGGAAAAGGTGGACATAGTCCTTGGAGACGTTAAAGGGCTTGTGCGCTGCCCTGACTTTCGGAGCTCCGCTCACAGCGTTGGGAAGTTCCTTACTCTGAACGCTGTGTGCGGGCTTCCGTGTTCGCAGCCGCCGGGCACGACCTTTCGCCCGCCCCCTCAACGAAAGTCTATGGGAAGGGGGCGCGACCGCTGTCACGCCCGCTTCCCATAGACTTTGGTAGAGGGGGCGGGCGTGACATCACGAGGGGGCGGGCGAGCCCGCACACAGCGTTCGGAGTAATGAACTTCCAAATGCTGTGAGCGGAGCTCCGAAAATTAGGGCAGCGCACAACCCCTTTAAACTGCCATCCCGGACTTTTCCAGGCAACCGAAGCACTTGGAAAGCAGAACTAATGTATGTAGACTAAAATCATCCACAGCCGATCCGCAAGGTTTATTACAAGCCAACGTTCTGTAAGTTTGCTCAACTCTAATTCTGACTATATAAAATGGGATGCTAAGGTATATAAGCATGGACAGGCACGGGTCCAAATGACTTCCACTGTACAAGGGTACAAATTTCGGGTCATTTCCAGCATGTACTGTATTCTTGTTGATACTTGGACTTGCATACAAAGCAGACTACAGAATGGAGAGAATTTATCATAGTCCAGGTACATTAAGTTATTTCTATCCCTGTTTGCCGGGGCTTACATCATGTGTACTTCCCCTACAGTTATCAATGAGGTGCACGTCCTTCATAGATAGCAAAGTAGCTTAGATGTAGACAGGTTGGACTGGGCTGGTGTGGGATGCCACAAAAATGTAAACAAAGTCCCAGTTCATAAATCACTGACCGCTGCAAAAAGCTAGCCATGCCACCCAACATTAACCTCTTAAGGACCAATGACATTGTGGAACGTCATGGCACCCTGGGCTTTAAGGACCAATGACGTTCCACAACGTCATGGCGTTTTCCGGTCTCTGCCGCTCGCCGGGCAGAGATCGGAACCGGGTGCCTGCTGAAATCCTTCAGCAGGCATCCAGGGCAAACGCCGAGGGGGGCCATGTAGGCCCCCCCATGTCGGCGATCGCCGCAAATCGCAAGGGAAATCGCCCTTGCGATCTGCAGCGATACCGGGCTGATCGGGTCTCTGGGACCCGACCGCCCGGTAATTTCGCATGATCCCGGCTGTCACAGACAGCCAGGACCATGCTGGAGCCTAGGAGCGAGGTGGCAAGCCTGCCACCTCCTCCGATCCCCTGCGATCCGTCGGTTAACTAACCGACCAATCGCAAGGGGGGGGGCGGTTACTTCCTCCCATCCTGCCCGGCCCCTTGAAGTCCGGAGAGGAGGGGAGGAAGACCAGAGGACGCTGCGGGGGACGGGGGAGTGCTGGGGACCGGCCCCGGTACTTACCTCATCCCTGAAGACCCGGATCCCGGCGGCGGAGGCGGCGGCAGCGGCGACAGGTGAGTTCCTCTTCAGCCGCGGTCGGGCCCTTTACAGCAATGCACGTCGCCGTAAAGCGACATGCATTGCTGTAATGGCACCCTGTAAACTACAACTCCCAGCATGCCCAGACAGCCCTTGGCGTCTGGGCATGCTGGGAGTTGCAGTTTTACAACATCTGGAGGTCCACAGTTTGGAGACCACTGTGCCCTTCCAGATGTTGCAAAACTACACATCCTCAGCATGCCCTTACTGTCCAGGCATGCTGGGAGTTGTAGTTCTGTAACATCTGGCCCTTCAGATGTTGCAGAACTACAACTCCCAGCATGCCTGGACAGTTTTGGCATACTGGGAGTTGTAGTTTTGCAACATCTGGAAGGGCACAGATTGGGAACCACTGTATTAGTGGTCTGCAAACTGTAGTCCTCCAGATGTTGCAAAACTACAACTCCAACCATGCTGGGAGTTGTAGTTCGGCAACATCTGTCTCTAAAGATGTTGCCGAACTACTACTCCCAGCATGCCTGAGAATGCTGGGAGTTGTGGTTTTGCAACAACAGGAGGCACACTGGTTGGGAAACATTGTCTGTTTCCTAACTCAGTGTTTCCCAACCCGTGTGCCTCCAGCTGTTGCAAAACTATAACTACCAGCATGCACTGATGGACTGTGCATGCTGGGAGTTGTAGTTTTGCAACAGCTGGAGGTCCCCCCCCCCCCCCCCCCCCTGTGAATGTACAGGGTACACTCACATGGGCAGGGGCCAACAGTGAGTATCAGGCTGCAAGTTTGCGATGCAGCAAATTTTGCGCGGCAGCTCAAACTCTCTGTAATCCCCCGCCCGTGTGACTGTACCCTAAAAACCCTACACTACACTAACACAAAATAAAAAGTAAAAAAACACTACATATACACATACCCCTACACAGCCCCCCTCCCCTCCCCAATAAAAATGAAAGCATCTGGTACGCCACTGTTTCCAAAATGGAGCCTCCAGCTGTTGCAAAACAACAACTCCCAGTATTGCCGGACAGCCGTTGACTGTCCAGGCATGCTGGGAGTTCTGCAACAGCTGGAGGCACCCTGTTTGGGAATCACTGGCGTAGAATACCCCTATGTCCACCCCTATGCAAATCCCTAATTCAGGCCTCAAATGCGCATGGCGCTCTCTCACTTTGGAGCCCTGTCGTATTTCAAGGCAACAGTTTAGGGTCACATATGGGGTATCGCCGTACTCGGGAGAAATTGTCTAACAAATTTTGGGGGGCTTTTTCTCCTTTCACCCCTTATGAAAAGGTGAAGTTGGGGGTCTACACCAGCATGTTAGTGTAAAAAAAAAAAATTTTTTACACTAACATGCTGGTGTTGCCCCATACTTTTCATTTTGACAAGAGGTAAAAGGGAAAAACGCCCCCCAAAATTTGTAATGCAATTTCTCCCGACTACGGATATACCCCATATGTGGGCGCAAAGTGCTCTGAGGGCGCACAACAAGGCCCAGAAGGGAGAGTGCGCCATGTACATTTGAGGTGATTTGCACAGGGGTGGCTGATTGTTACAGCGGTTTTGACAAACGCAAAAAAAAAAAACACATGTGACCCCATTTCGGAAACTACAGCCCTCACGGAATGTAATGAGGGGTGCAGTGAGAATTTACACCCCACTGGTGTCTGACAGATCTTTGGAACAGTGGGCTGTGCAAATAAAAAATTTTGTACAGCCCACTGTTCCAAAGATCTGACAGACACCAGTGGGGGTAAAGGCTCACTGTACCCCTTGTTACGTTCCTCAAGGGGTCTAGTTTCCAAAATGGTATGCCATGTGGGGGTTATTTTGCTGTCCTGGCACCATAGGGGCTTCCTAAATGCGACATGCCCCCCGAGCAAAATTTGCTCTCAAAAAGCCAAATATGACTCCTTCTCTTCTGAGCATTGTAGTTCGCCCGTAGTGCGCTTCAGGTCAACTTATGGGGTACCTCCATACTCAGAAGAGATGGGGTTACAAATTTTGGGGGGTATTTTCTGCTATTAACCCTTGCAAAAATTTGAAATTTGGGGGGGAAACACACATTTTAGTGAAATTTTTTTTTTTTTTACGTATGCAAAAGTCGTGAAACCCCTGTGGGGTATTAAGGCTCAATTTATTCCTTGTTACGTTCCTCAAGGGGTCTAGTTTCCAAAATGGTATGCCATGTGGGTATTTTTTGCTGTCCTGGCACCATAGGGGCTTCCTAAATGCGACATGCCCCCGAGCAAAATTTGCTCTCAAAAAGCCAAATATGACTCCTTCTCTTCTGAGCATTGTAGTTCGCCTGTAGTGCACTTCAGGTCAACTTATGGGGTACCTCCATACTCATAAGAGATGGGGTTACAAATTTTGGGGGGTATTTTCTGCTATTAACCCTTGAATACATGTGAAATTTGGGTGGAAACACACATTTTAGTGAAATTTTTTTAACATTTTTTTACTTATGCAAAAGTTGTGAAACACCTGTGGGGTATTAAGGCTCACTTTATTCCTTGTTACGTTCCTCAAGGGGTCTAGTTTCCAAAATGGTATGCTATGTGGGTATTTTTTCCTGTTCTGGCACCATAGGGGCTTCTTAAATGCAACATGCCCCCCAAAAACCATTTCAGAAAAACGTGCTCTCCAAAATCCCCTCGTCGCTCCTTCGCTTCTGAGCCCTCTACTGCGCCAGTCGAACAATTTACATAGACATATGAGGTATGTGCTTACTCGAGAGAAATTGGGCTACAAATATAAGTATACATTTTCTCCTTTTACCCCTTGTAAAAATTCAAAAATTGGGTCTACAAGAACATGCAATTGTAAAAAATGAAGATTGTGAATTTTCTCCTTCACTTTGCTGCTATTCCTGTGAAACACTTAAAGGGTTAAAACGCTGACTGAATGTCATTTTGAATACTTTGGGGGGGTGCAGTTTTTATAATGGGGTCATTTATGGGGTATTTCTAAGATGAAGACCCTTCAAATCCCCTTCAAACGTGAACTGGTCCCTGAAAAATTGTGATTTTGGAAATTTTGTGAAAAATTGGAAAATTGCTGCTGAACTTTGAAGCCCTCTGGTGTCTACCAAAAGTAAAAACTCGTAAATTTTATGATGCAAACATAAAGTGGACATATTGTATATGTGAATAAAAAAAATTATTTGGAATATCCATTTTCCTTACAAGCAGAGAGCTTCAAAGTTAGAAAAGACGATGCAAGTATCGACAAAATTTTACCAATAACATAAAGTAGAATATGTCACGAAAAAACAATCTTGGAATCAGAATGATAGGTAAAAGCGTCTTAGAGTTATTAATGCTTAAAGTGACAGTGGTCAGATGTTCAAAAAACGCTCTGGTCCTAAGGTGTAAAATGGCCTGGTCCTTAAGGGGTTAAAGTAGTTTTTCCAATGAGTCTAATTGATTTGTTCAAAAAAAGTTGTCACCCACTGCCTAAAAAAGTGTGACAATTTGCCAAAAAATAAATTAAAAAAATAAACAGGATAAAATCGTTAATATATTCCCACAAATCTGCAACAATGAAAACACCTAGGGCCAAACAGGGTCTGGAAGAACAAAACAATAAATAATCTTTTTAGATAAATTTTTGCCATAAAGAGGTTGCAACATATCATTTAACTACACGAAACCCACACAATGGAGTAGAAGCAGCCATAGGATGTATCATAGTGCTGAAAGGCAATGCTTCTTACTTAAATTAAAAAATCTCAATCCTTCCAGTACTTATTAGATGCTGAATGCTACAGAGGAAATTCCTTTCTTTTTGGAACACTGATGACATCACGAGCACAGTGCTCTCTGCTGACATCTCTGTCCATTTTAGCAACCATGCATAGCAGATGTATGCTAAGGGCAGCATGGTGGCTCAGTGGTTAGCACTGCTGCCTTACAGTGCTGGGGACTTGGGTTCAAATCCCACTAAGGACAACAATAAATAAAGCATTATTATTATAATGTCAGCAGAGAGAACTGTGCTTGTGATGTCATCAGAGAGCATTCCAAAAAGAAAAGAATTTCCTCTGTAGTATTCAGCAGCTAATAAGTACAGGAAGGATTAAGATTTTTTAATAGAAGTAATTTACAAATATAAAACTCAATAAAGGTGCAGCTCACAACAAAAGGACCGAGGTAATTAAAGCTATAGCCGGACCCCACCCACATCCAAATAAAAATGATAATCAAAATGCTCTGGTCCTAAGGTGTAAAATGGCCTGGTCCTTAAGGGGTTAAAGTAGTTTTTCCAATGAGTCTCATTGATTTGTTCAAAAAAAGTTGTCACCCACTGCCTAAAAAAGTGTGACAATTTGCCAAAAAAAAAATAAAAAAAATAAACAGGATAAAATCGTTAATATATTCCCACAAATCTGCAACAATGAAAACACCTAGGGCCAAACAGGGTCTGGAAGAACAAAACAATAAATAATCTTTTTAGATAAATTTTTGCCATAAAGAGGTTGCAACATATCATTTAACTACACGAAACCCACACAATGGAGTAGAAGCAGCCATAGGATGTATCATAGTGCTGAAAGGCAATGCTTCTTACAAAGTCATTGCCCCACAGTGCCCATTTTTCATTTTTCTGGGAGTTAGAAGAAGCACAGAAGACACCTAAAATACAATAAATGAGATAAGTAGGGTTTCCTTGGAGACACATATATAATTTAAATATGTAAAATTATGGCCAAAAAATTCAGAATCAGCAAAACACTATACAGGTAGTGTAAATATCTTCTTTGTGAATATTCCCTTGATGACAGAATATGCCTAAAAACTAGTGTTGAGCGGCATAGGCCATATTCGAATTCGCGAATATTCGCGAATATATGGACGAATATTCGTCATATATTCGCGAATATCCGCATATTCGTTATATTCTTGTTTTATTTTCGCGTATGCGAAAATACGCGCATGCGAAAATTAGCATATGTGGAAATTCGCATATGCGAAAAGTAGCATATGCTAATTTTCGCATATGCGAATTTTCGCACGCCAGTCTCACACAGTAGTATTACAGCCTTCTTTACACCACACAAGCTGGAAGCAGAGAGGGGTGATCACTGTGATGTGTACTGTGAAGAAAAAAAAAAAAACGAATATTCGTAATTACGAATATATAGCGCTATATTCGCGAAATTCGCGAATTCGCGAATATGCGATATTCGCGAATAATATTCGAATTGCGAATATTCGCGAGCAACACTACTAAAAACATGGCAGAAAAAGTGGGATGTGCAGAATAAACAAGCATGGGATGGTGCCAGACATAGTGCATGATGAGACCTGTGGGATACGAAATGCTTCACCATCCACCCACTCACAGTCTGAAATGGACTGGAAAACACGTCGTCTTCCTTATGCAGGAAATTGGTTTCATTGCTTCTTTATGTTTTCACATGCATATCACAGATTTTTTTTTATTATTTCTCTTTCTTTTATTCTTCTTTTGCACATTTCTTTCTAGGAAATATTTTAATGATTTCTGATAGAGGTCATGGGAAGGGTAACAGATATAGGGATTTTTTCCTGCCTCGCACTTTGCACGTGTTACAAGTTTGTGGGAATTTTTCACATATGACTAAACGACTTCCTCAGTGTTCACCTTTGACTGCAGCGTGCATGGGAAATTGACTTATATTAAAACTGCCCCTCTGCTACCTAAAATGATAAAAAGCTAAGTTTAGAAAGACTTAAAGTTGTGAAGGAATAGGGTATTTCTGTATACTGTGCTGGAGATATAGAACATATCGATAATATTAAGCAGCTTTGGTAAAGAGTACCTGTTGCCAAACTAAACTTTTAATAAATATTGTCCTACTTTTCTATTTACTTGCTTTTAAAATTCTCAACCTTTATATGTTTTTAATGTGATCGAAAAAACTGCCACTAGGTGGCTCTGATCTGTTTCCTGGCACAAGTCAAACAGTTATTTTAACCTTCACTCGTACTTGCAGAAGTCCAAACTCAGGAAGTGCGTGTGAGGCATTGTGAGGAACAGCTCTTGCAGGCTTCAGTGACGCTGAACCTGCTGGGGAACGCCCACTTTCTCCTGCTTGGAACTCATACAATGTGAGCAAGGGGAAAGGTATGATACAGAAGTTTATAGAGCTTGGACATTTTTTTAAAGGCAGTAGGGTTGTTAGGAGTAGTTAGGGAATATAATCTGAGTTAGTTTAGAAAATTTGCTTTGATGACAGGTACTCTTTAAAAAAGGACAAACCTTCGGTGAAAACCTTTTTTCTTTTAAATCAACTGGTGGCAGAAAGTTAAACATATTTGTAAATTACTTAAATTAAAAAATCTCAATCCTTCCAGTACTTATTAGATGCTGAATGCTACAGAGGAAATTCCTTTCTTTTTGGAACACTGATGACATCACGAGCACAGTGCTCTCTGCTGACATCTCTGTCCATTTTAGCAACCATGCATAGCAGATGTATGCTAAGGGCAGCATGGTGGCTCAGTGGTTAGCACTGCTGCCTTACAGTGCTGGGGACTTGGGTTCAAATCCCACTAAGGACAACAATAAATAAAGCATTATTATTATAACGTCAGCAGAGAGAACTGTGCTCGTGATGTCATCAGAGAGCATTCCAAAAAGAAAAGAATTTCCTCTGTAGTATTCAGCAGCTAATAAGTACAGGAAGGATTAAGATTTTTTAATAGAAGTAATTTACAAATATAAAACTCAATATAGGTGCAGCTCACAACAAAAGGACCAAGGTAATTAAAGCTATAGCCGGACCCCACCCACATCCAAATAAAAATGATAATCAAAATATTAGCTTATACCTCAAGGACCTCACCAACCATGGTGCATAATGATAGGAGTGGAAATAAATATTTATATAACAGCGTCAATATAAAAAAAAATGTTTTTAATTAAATATAAAATATAATCAATAATTTTACACATTACCTGGCACTTTACAAGATATTCTCACTGGGCCCTAGTGAGATATCAAATAAACAATAAAAAATGCTGAATTGTAAAAATCGGAATATAGTCCAATACTCCGGTGCAAAAATCTGTTGGTCCGGAAACACTATGGAAGTCCCGTTAATTGGTAGAGATATATGTGCACTTAGAAAAAATAGAGAGTCAGATATAAGCAAATGATATATGGTGAGAAACATCATTTGTATATACCATTCTTTATTTGATATCTCACTAGGGCCCAGTGAGAATATATTGTAAAGTGCCAGGTAATGTGTAAAATTATTGATTATATTTTATATTTAATGAAAAAAATTTTTTTACATTGACGCTGTTAAATAAATATTTATTTCCACTCCTATCATTATGCACCATGGTTGGTGAGGTCCTTGAGGTATAAGCTAATATTTTGATTATAATTTACAAATATGTTTAACTTTCTGCCACCAGTTGATTTAAAAGAAAAAAGGTTTTCACCGGAGTACCCCTTTAAAAGCCTAATACAATACTTGTTAATTTGAGACATCTGGTATCCATGGTGTTCCCAGTATAGGTAGATATTTCTTAGGTTGAGATGACAGTTATTATAAAAAGTGGAGAAAAATGTTGCATGTTGTAAATATTCAACATGGGGCCCCGATCCCAACAGGGACGCCGGGGATCGGGTCCCCAGCACCCGGGGTCTTCTGCCTGCACCCGCTCACATCCTCCAGAAGAGGAGCGGAGCAGGTTGCGGGAGTGACACCCGCAGCAGGCGCCCTGATTAGTCGGCCGGGAAACCGGCCGACGAATCAGGGCGATCGTGAGGTGGCACCAGTGCCACCTCACCCCTGCTGGCAATGGCTGTTCGGGGCCGTTTCTGACGGCCCCGATCAGCCAGTAATTCCGGGTCATCGGGTCACTGGAGACCCGATTGACCCGGAATCCGCCGCAGATCGCTGGACTGAATTGTCCAGCGATCTGCGGCAATCGCCGACATGGGGGGACATAATGACCCCCCTGGGCGATATGCCGGGATGCCTGCTGAACGATTTTAGCAGGCATCCGGCCCCGGCTCTCCTCCGGCTAGCGGCGGGGGCCGGAAATGCTCAGGGCGTATCTATACGCCCTCGGTCCTTAAGGACTTGGAAACGGGGGCGTATGGATACGCCCTATGTCCTAAAGGGGTTAAAGGGGTACTCTGGTGAAAAACATTGTTTATTTATTTTTTTCAAATCAACTGGTGCCAGAGAGTTAAACAGATTTGTAAATTACTTCTATTAAAAAATCTTAATCCTTCCAGTACTTATCGGCTGCTGTATGTTCCAGAGGAAGTTGTGTAGTTCTTTTCTGTCTGACCACAGTGCTCTCTGCTGCAACCTCTGTCTGCATCAGGAACTGTCCAGAGCAGAAGAGGTTTGCTATCAGGATTTGTTCCTGCTCTGGACAGTTCCTGACATGGACAGAGGTGTCAGCAGACAGCACTGTGGTCAGACAGAAAAGAACAACTAAACTTCCTCTGGAGCATACAGCAGCTGATAAGTACTGGAAGGATTAAGATTTTTTAATAGAAATAATTTACAAATCTGTATAACTTTATTGAATATAGCTATGGAGTAATATGCGAGCGGTGACATAGTTTTATCCCCCCCCTTACATTATATTAGCTATCCTACACTGTTTGTCCATTTTGGTGTGTCACTTATTCTTTACCTGGTGCTGATCCTATCTGTGTGCTTAAAGGGGTATTCCAGGAAAAACATTTATATATATATATATATATATATATATATCTCAACTGGCTCCAGAAAGTTAAACAGATTGACGACTTTTTCTACTATTCCTCTTTGCTTCAAGATTTGCAAATTACTTCTATTAAAAAATCTTACTCTTTCCAATAATTATCAGCTACTGAAGTTGAGTTTTTCTTTTCTGTCTGGCAACAGTACTCTCTGCGGACATCTCTGCTTGTCTCGGGAACTGCACAAAGTAAAAGAGGTTTACTATGGGGATTTGCTTCTACTCTGGACAGTTCCCGAGACACGTGTCATCAGAGAGCACTTAGACAGAAAAGAAAAACTCAACTTCAGCAGCTCATAGGTACTGAAAGGATTAAGATTTTTTTAATAGAAGAAATTTACAAATCTGTTTAACTCTCTGGAGCCAGTTGATATATAAAAAAAAATGTTTTCCTGGATAACCCCTTTAAATGCTTGATATAATTTTTTGATGTCTCCTTGTTTATGTTGCTCACGCTGTTTGCAGTTCACTGAGGAGGAAGAGGCATTCCCTTGGGCATGCATTGTGCTTGCCCTCACATCTTATGTGGGAACTTCCTTTCTCACTCCTCAGAGCTGACAACTGGCTGCTATGTGCATTCAGGCGCTGTGACAAAGACAGTGAAAGGTGACACCAGTATGTATGTAATACAGGATCCACCATCATGCAGAGCAAAGATCAGCCTCCCCTCCTTGTAGAATGACATCTGAAAAGGTCACAGAAAGTGTCCATTTGCAACTCCAATTCATCTGGTCCTTTCTATTGTTGTCTATGGTCCATGGGTCCTGCTGTAAAGCATATCCCTTAATGCTGTTAAAAACAATTTAGCCAAGATAGCAGCCCCTAATGCACATAAAATATATAAAAAAAAAAAAAAATGTTATATATATATATATATATATATATATATATAAACAAAATTTAAAAAAAAATAGGAGCAGATTAGTAGAAAAGACCATGTTTTAGTATCTGGCTGTAATCCAATCTTTCTCAACCAGTGTGCCTTCAGCTGTTACAAAACTACAGCTCCTACCATAGGCTGTCCGGGCATGCTAGGAGTTGTAGTTTTGCAACAGCTGGAGGCACACTGGTTGGGAAACAATTGTCTAATCAGTAAAAAAAAAAAATAATAATAATAATTCTAAGTGACACATTCCCTTTAAGGTAAACCTGAAAGTTTTACATAACTATTAAACAAATGTGGAAAAACATCATATTTTTTTAGATTACGTCAATTCTTTTAATGGAATTGAATACTGCCTGCAGGCCATTAACATGTCATGTCACTTTACCCGAATTTCTGCCATAAGGCGTGTGCATGCATAATTTTGGAATATTAAAACTCCACATTGATTGGGGTAAAATTAGAATTTGCGGAGAAATTCACAACATGCACATTCTCCCAGTGCCTTTTTTTTTTTTTTTTTTTTTTAGAACTTGAGCTTTCTAATGAATAGTTTTTTAATCCTGTCTTTAAGTACTCCTCTGCCCGAAGCCAGGATTTGCGAGAATTCCAGAGTGACTACAGGTGCATTAATGTAAACGGAAAATCAATGTTTTACAATGATGTCCTCAAGTCAAACTCTGGAGAGTCTGTAAATCACATCTAAAGAAGCCTACACTGTTACCCAACAAGTGGTGTGTCAAGGAATGAGTATGCTGTAATAGGGAAGACTTGGAAACAATTTTGTTCTGTAAAAATTTTAAAAAATTACCGAAGTATCCGGGCGGAGAAAAGGAGGAAAATAGGGTTTGATGGTGCACCCAACCGTATTGGTGGTACGGGATTCACCGGAGACACCAGTTTATGAAATAAGAAAAAGTGCTTTATCTAGTGGCGATGCGTTTCGGGAACAAATGCTCCCTTTCTCAAGCCATCTCAAGGTGTCATCTGGCTGTAACATAGTAACATAGTTCATAAGGTTGAAAAAAGAGTCCATCAAGTTCAACCTATAACCCTAATGAGCCCCTACTGAGTTTAGTTGTTCCAGAGGAAGGCAAAAACAAACTCATACTAGAAGTAAAAATTCCTTCCCGACTCCAAATATGGCATCAGAATAGATCCCTGGATCAACGTTCTGTCCCTATAAATCTAGTATACATAACCAGCAATGTTATTATTCTCCAAAAATGCATCCAGACCCCTTTTTGAACTCTTTTACAGAGTTCACCATGACCACCTCCTCCGCTAGAGAGTTCCATAGTCTCACTGCTCTTACAGTAAAGAACCCCCGTCTGTGCTGGTGTAGAAACCTTCTTTCCTCTAGACGTAGAGGATGCCCCCTTGTTATAGATACAGTCCTGGGTATAAATAGATCATGGGAGAGATCTCTGTACTGTCCCCTGATATATTTATACATAGTTATTTGGTCTCCCCTAAGCCTTCTTTTTTCTAAACTAAATAACCCTAATTCTGATAATCTTTCTGGGTCCTGTAGTCCTCCTATTCCCCGTATTACCCTAATTGCCCATCTTTGAACCCTCTCCAGCTCCACTATATCTTTCTTGTACACTGGTGCCCAGTACTGTACACAGTATTCCATGTGTGGTCTGACTAGTACTGTACACAGTATTCTATGTGTGGTCTGACCAGTGATTTGTAGAGTGGTAGAATTATTTCCTTGTTGTGGGCATCTATGCCCCTATTGATGCCCCCCCATGATTTTATTTGCCTTGGCAGCAGCCGCTGGGACCCTCGCGATCTCCCATACAGAGGCCCGGCACAGCACCAACTCTGTGCTGCTAGAGCTCGTTTTGTGCCCAGTCAGTCAGCTGGTACAAACACGCCCCCTCCATTCATCTCTATGGGAGAAGCCTGGAGGGCCTTGTTTGTACCAGCTGATCTTCTGTGCGTGAAACGTCACAAACAGCAGCTCAGCTGGAGCCAAGTGGGGCCAAATACAGGAGATGACGGGGGGGGGGGGTCCCAATTTATTAGCACTGAACATCTTCTTTAATGGTACAGGAAATTACATTTCTTGGGTTTTCATTTTTCCTCTTCGAGACATAACTTTCTTGTGCAACCAATTGTACTTTCTAATTACACCTTTCATTGTTCCGTAAAATGTACGATGCAACCAAGAAAATATTATTTATGGTGGGAAATTGAGAAGACAAACAGAGGGGGAGGGGGATGTTTGTTTTAACGAAGTGCACTTTATGGTAAAACTGACAAGTTTTCTTTATTCTGTGGGTCAATCTGAATAAAATGTTACCCATGTTTACATGTTTGCTATTATTGTACTACTTTTATAAAAACACAAACTTTTATTTAACAAATTAGTGTGTTTAAAATTGCTCTATTCTGATCGGCTATACAGTAACTTAAAGGGGTTCTCCACCATCAGGTGATTTTCGTACTTTCCTGCCAGAAAGTAATGGACATGCTTAGGAGGGATCCGTGCTTGTCTTAGGGCTACATGGCTATGTTATGAGATTCCCATAACGCGGAGGCGATCTTTTTGTTAGGCTATTTCCTGTCGGAGTCACCTCCCTTCAACTACAAGTCCCAGGATTCCTTGTTTGTAAGTGTGAGGTCACTTCTCTCCCCCCCCCCCCCATTGAAACACACCTGGGACCTCTTCCATGCAACAGACCAGTGTTTTCTAACTGGGGTGCCTCCAGCTGTTGCAAAACTACAATTCCTTGCAGAATGATCTCTCTCCATCCCAGTGTTTGCTCCACCCATTGAAGCAAAGACAGACTGCCTTTCATCACCTGACTAGTGATGTAATGTCTCGGCCACACTGCAACCTGTGAAAACCTGAGATAGCAGGCATTTTGTATGCTGTTAAAAAGAAACATTGGAGTAAAAATCACAGAAGAATTGCGAGACCACTATGAAACACAGGTACTCACACTGCATTATGTACTACACAAACTTTACAGCCCCTGTAGAATAGTTAAATAAAAAAAAAAAACGGAATACCCATTTAAAAGGAGATATGCAGCGGAAAAAACGTATCCCCTATTCGCTGTGCAATGGAGGTGGGGAGCTGGCTTGCCGAGCAGGCGTGCCCCCTCTATATGCCGCACAATGCCCGCCCAATATGAATATGCTTTACTGCTGTCACATGAACACTCTGCAATTGTAGCAGGGCACAGGGCTCCCTCGCTACACCCGGAAGAGCAGTGCCAGTAAAAAGTTAAATTTGTCCTGCCAAGAATAAGCACTTGTCCTGACAAAAAGATGAAGAAAGAAGAAAACAGTGGGCAAAAAACTTTAGGGGGTTCAAAATGGATTTTTCGGGTGAATATTGTTAACTATTTACAGTATAATTTTCTGTCCATATACATTTATTTGGTGAGACTGTGCACCATTACCCCACACACTACCATGTGTTGTACACCATCTCCCTTACACTTGCAGCCACCACTAGGGGCACCTTAGATACCAACTACATAGCGGTTGGTCATTCATCACACTTAACATTGATACAGTATACCATGAGCTCCCTCTAGAGGCAGCTTCAGGTAGCAGAATTTTTTTAAGTAAATTCTGGTTATGCAGTGGATTTGGAGCTCTGTTTCGAAAAAATGAAGTTTTGATTGTTATGAAAATGTATTCAGAAATAAGTCAGTAAAAAACATGGACCTAGAAGCCGCAAGTTGCATAGCTGTCCTGTAAACCGATAAACCATCTTGAAAGGCTCAGCACCACGCCTGCATAAATGCCTATCTCATGTGCTTAGCCAAGGGTTGAGAGTGCAGAAATGTTTTTGATGGAATTGAAAGTGTTTATAAAGTCACTGTGCAGCTGCATGACCCAGTTCTAACTTAAGTTTTATAAACACCGCCCTGCCTTATACTTCTTCAGACAAAGATATTTGGGATGGGTAACAAAGAACAGATTACATAAAGTACAACAATCACACTAGTATGAGGGTTAGTGAACTGCAAGTGGTCTGTATTTGCACCCTTACAAAATTGTATAATGCTTTTGCTGTTTATTACTGTATTATGATGTGCTGTTTATCAACTATGAAAACCAATGCATTTAAGGTATGTCTGCATTGTTTATGGCTGCCACCAGATGCTACCATAGACTATATATATATATATATATATATATATATATATATATATATGGGGTAAGCAAAGACACAAAAAGATATCCGCACTCACCGCAAGATAAGCGACCAACTGCTCCTAAATAGAGATGCCATGGGATCCGGGAGGTCAACGGTGCATAGCGTTCAGAAAGGCGATTACAGTTGATTTTGCGCACTAAGCCCTTTGTCCGCTTCGTCAGGCCGGACGAAGCGCTTAGTGCGCAAAATCACCGGTAATCGCCTTTCTGACCGCTATGCACCGTTGACCTCCCAGATCCCATGGCATCTCTATTTAGGAGCAGTCGGTCGCTTATCTTGCGGTGAGTGCGGATATCTTTTTGTGTCTTTGCTTACCCCATATTTGATACCTCTATCCTTTGTTTATCCTAGCACCTCCGCTGCACCATTCCTGTTATTACTGGTCTCCATGTAAGCGAGATGACAGTTCCACAGCTGATAGATTCCATTGCTGCATAGATCTAATAGTAGCCACCTCTATATTCTTTTTCACTCTAGTATATATGGAGAAATAAGTAATAAATAAGTCACCATTTTTCTTACTAAATATACTTTGGTACTAGTGACATGAAATCTTTACCAGATGTTGGTAACAACCCAAGTAATCCATACATACAAAGAAACCAAAACAAATAAACTGAGAAATTAAGTTACGTATAATAATGTGAAATCACACAGGCAAAAAGTATTGAACACATAAAGAACGGGAGGTGCAAAAGGCATGGTAAGCCAAGACAACAGCTGAAAATTGTCAGTTATTAAAAAGCAATCCAGCCCCTTGTGAGTGCAAATTAATATTAACTGGTACATTCCCAACTGATGGCCTACAAAAAAGGTCTCAATGCCAAGGTAAGATAAGGAATGAAAAAAAGGGGGAGACAGAGATGGTGCTATATAGTGCTGATTATGCAGGATTACCGGGAGTTTGGGATAGTAGGTAGGGAATCTGCTCACCTTTGCAGGTTGCGCTGTGCAGGTGCAACACTGTGAAACGCTTTGAGCAGGTTCTTTTAGCAGGTCCATTGGGAGGAGCTGGCCATCGGTCCCGTCAAGGACAGTGGATAATGCAGGGATACAGATGTGGAGGACGGGAATCCTGGTAGGGGTTCCCTGGTTCTTCCAGCAAAAACTGACTTCGGCACTGTGAGCGCTAACACCGGCGGCACCGCCACTGGTATTAGCGCTCACAGTGCCGAAGTCGGTTTTCGCTGGAAGAACAAGGGAACCCCTGCCAGGATTCCCGTCCTCCACATCAATGCCAAGGTGTCACAACTAAAATGAAAAAAATAGAAACAAAACGCTCCACTGTGAAGGACAGTATACAATGAGGTGAGCCCCTAACAATAGAGCAACTCACCAGATAGTGTTGTGCTAGGGGAGAGGCACAACACTCATCAGAGCAAGTAAAGAAAAATCCTTTCGGAGGCTTGTATTGGAGATCCTGCCCGGACATCCACTCAGGACTGCAGCTTATCCCGCCCTCGACAAAGCATAGGGAAAGTGAACAGGAGTTTATGCACTTTTCCGGTGCACAGAAAGAAGGGATATTTTAGCGCTGTCCACAACCAAGGTAGGTATTCTTTAAATCTTTTATTTCAACATGTAATGCGTTTCAAGGACGCTCCATCCTCTTCCTCAGACAACTCAGTCTGAGGAAGAGGACGGAGCGTCTTTGAAACGCGTTACATGTTGAAATAAAAGATTTAAAGAATACCTACCTTGGTTGTGGACAGCGCTAAAATATCCCTTCTTTCTGTGCACCGGAAAAGTGCATAAACTCCTGAAGGTGTCACAAGACACATCTCATGATGGGTAAAAGCAAAGAGCTATCTCAAGACCTTCACAACCTAATTGTTCTAAAACATAAGGCTGGTGTTGGTAACAGGCGCATTTTTAAGCTTATGAATGTTCCAGTGAGCACTGTTAAGCCCGTAATACGGAAGTGGAAAGACAACCATTTCACCATAAATTTGCCTTGACCATGGACTTTCTCCAAAGGGATATTGTGGCTACAAAGAGTAAAATATCGTAAACAGAAACCACCCTTAGATCTTTATTATATGATGAGGACTTTAATATTTAATATTAGACACTCAACTTACCCCCAAAAATTGAGACCTGACTTGGAGGGTATAAAGAGACACAAGTGGTTTTGAGCTACTAAGGATTATTTCAATAGCCGTTATTTTGTGATTTGTACCATAATGTTTACGGTTGTATCCAGTGGAATCGAGTGGTAACATAACATATTCATAGATTTATAGATTATGATAGAAATAGCTATTTATTATAAATGTACTTATTGGTATTTTCTTCTCTTCATAGATCTTGAAGCTTTGTGGTGTAAAGGGGACTGAATCAGAAAACTCATCCAGCGTTCATAATTACGTTCATAAGAGATGGTCCGGAGCGGTGGGGACAGGTGAGTATAACCTCCTATACTTTACATTGCACGGATCCCTCAACATACGATGGTAATTTGTTCCAAATGAACCATCGTTAGTTGAAACCATCGTATGTTGAGGGATCCGTGCAATGTAAAGTATAGGAGGTTATACTCACCTGTCCCCACCGCTCCGGACCATCTCTGCTGCCCGGGACCGTCGCTCTTCATCGCCGACATCACGTTGCTGCGCATGCCGCTCCTATTGGATGATGGGACGGCATGCGCAGCGACTTAATGATGATGCAGGAGAGCGATGGCGATGCAGGGGAGCCCGAAGGGGACAGTCCGGAACGTCGGGGACAGGTGAGTGACCATCACTGGACCACACGTGGCACCTTAAACGGCTATTTGGTGGCAGCTGAAGCAGTCTGCGCTGCTGGATAGCCGTTTATGCGATGGCCCCAACATACCAAAGCATCGTATGTCGATGTTGCCTTCAACATGTGATGGCCTCTGAAAGGCCATCATATGTTGAAATGATCGTATATCGGGGCCATCGCAGGTTGGGGGATCACTGTTTTCTTATTATTGCTATTTAAAAAGAGGTAGATGAGTACCTCAAAACGCGTCTAGCCTCCACCACCTGTACCCCAGTATTGGCAAATTTGACATCATCCATCTGACTGCAAAAACTTTATCAGAGCACGCTCCCGGGATTGCATGTATCCCGCCTTCCAGCGGATGTCTCCTCGCTGAAACACCTACGCCCGGTAACCTCGCTCCAGGACATTGCTGGTAAGAGGCACAGTGTGCCAAACCCCTAAACCCACTCAAACTTTCCCCATGCCGCCGGGGTAGAGTGGTCAACATTTGAGGGGTCTCCAGCGCTGCAGAGCACAGCTTCATGCACCCACAGGATTACAAATAACAGACTATCTATATCCCTGTGCCATCAGTGTAGAGTGGGACACATATAAGGAATCTCCAGTGCTGCAGAGCGCACTGAATTCACTCACTTCACTCACATGCTGCCACGCGCAATATCTCTATCAGATACGAGCCACACTGAGACATCGCTGCTCAGATCATAAGATATTGTATTCCACCCAGCATAGCATGATCCCCATTCATGCACCTATAGCGCTACCCATTATTTGCCTAACTGGGATACCAGCACCTACCGTGTTTCCCCGAAAATACACCCTACCATGAAAATAAGCCCTGGCTGGATTATCGGGGTGGGCTGCAATATAAGCCCTACCCCGAAAATAAGACCTAGACCAGTGGTCTCCAACCTGCGGGGCTCCATATGTTGAAAATGTTTGCAACATCTGGAGGTCCGCAGGTTGAAGACCACTGACCTAGACAATGCCCGGGCTGCAAATATTAAAAAACAAACTTTAACTTACCTTCGTCCTCCGTTGCTAAAGAACCGGCCTCCTTGTCCTCCGCTGTTCTCGCTGCGGTCTTGGGGATGGGAACGTCATAGAACCTTCAGCCTATCACCGGCCGCAGCGATGTCCCGCCTCGGCCGATGATAGGCTGAGCCCACTGTGATGTAAGAAGCAGGCCGGCTTCTTACATGACAGTCGGCTCAGCCTATCATCGGCCGAGGTGGGACATCGCTGCGGCTGGTGATAGGCTGAAGGCTCTGTGATGTTCCCATCCCCAGGAAGGAGCAAGAACAGCGGAGGGACCATGAGGCCGGTTCCTTAGCAACGGGGGGACGAAGGTAAGTTAAAGTTTGTTTTTTAATATTTGCAGCTCGGGCACAGGAATACAAAGTACAGCGCAGCGGCTGATAATTATTTGGCAGGGGTGGAGAGAAGCTGCGCTCGCGGGTGACATACGATTAGTCCCCCGATGTGGGGTGCAGCACTGGGCTGATAAACCGGCGGGGGGGACGTTGGGGGACAGAGCTGAGTCCATCACATAATGATAATGGGGGGGTGTAAATACCGTTAAATACCGTGGAACCGCCATGTTGTTCAATGTACATACCGTACCGTAAATAAATAAGCCCTACCCTGAAAATAAGCCCTAGTGTGTTTTTGTGACTAAAATTAATATAATGTCTCAATTTTAACATCAGTGTTGAGGGATTAGCCAATGTCATTGTATACATCTACCACAGTAGTGCACCCACATTTCTGTATTGTATTCTAATTGTTACACATCCACACCGTTTATCTGGTGTAGGATTCTATTGTGGCACTTGTAGTCCACTGCAGGCATCCTCCATTGTATGCATTTTTATGCTGGGGATCGCCCCTAGCAACGGACTACAAGGGCAGGATCTGCTCCCCCAGTATATATGCACAACTGCATTTGGGGTTGAGCACCTCCAGCCATTTGAGACCACGTTTTTTGTTGTTGTTTGTAAATTTATACGTGGAGGTGTGTAAACTCCATATGTTAATGCGCCTTGAACATTTTCCAGGCAGCATTAGGGTTGCACCTGTGAGGCCATGCACCTATATCAGCCAACTTGGGTGGGGCTTGTAGCCTCTCTCCCCCCTTCCATTGTATGTGTGCTTAGTCACGCTGGAGGGAACTGGGAGCAGGCTGCATGTCGACCTAGTGCTGCTGTAATTGCCCACTGGCCCCTGGTTTTTGCTTATTACGCACAGGTAGGTTAGCGTTAGGTCCCGTGCCATCTGAGAAACCTTGGCGTTGGTGTGCGGGCTCTGGTGTGTCGTTTATATAAGGATACACTGGCGAATGTCTCAATTTTAACATCAGTGTTGAGGGATTAGCCAATGTCATTGTTTACATCTACCACAGTAGTGCACCCACATTTCTGTATTAAAATTAATATAAGACCAGGTCTTATTTTCGGAGAAACACGGTATTACTTATACATTTTATGCCTATTTTATTTTTATTTTCTAATTTATGTACATTGTCTACCAGTCTTATCATGTTAAGTCCGATGTAAGGGCCCTACAAAGGACACAACAAGTAATGTCACTATTGTTGCATTGATACATTGTTTTAATTTAATCTAACTCACTGGATCTACATTATATATATAATCATATATATTTTTTATACACCTATACATTGGTTTTAATCAAGCCCAGACTTGAGGAAAGTGTACCCCCACTACATACATTGTTAGCTGGTTGTATGGTATACACAACCTTTTCACATTAGTACTCGTCTGGCAACAATACTATTGTCCCTATTGTCTGGTTGTAGCTACCTACACACGTTTTAGCTATTCTTATTATTGTGGTGATACATACATTTTTTTCAGTAAAAATTATTTTTTTCGATTCAATTATTGGAGTAATCTTATACTTTCATTTTACAAACATATTTTTTGCACTTTACTAGCATCAGTCACTATAACTATTACTATTTCCAACAATAGCTTTATTCTTATTCTTTTTATTTTTAAATTGTATTTTTGTAATTACATTTTTCATGTAGATATTTTTATACACTGTATTTCACTTGATTTGCATTTGTTTACGGCACTATGGCATGATTATATATGTATTGTTATTATTAAGCACTTTTGAGAATTTTATATAATAATATTATGACATTTTATAGGACACTTGATTGTTTACCCTTTATAAAGGTATCATGTGTGATCACATGCTTGAGAAAGACAGCGTGATGCTGTTGAAACATTGCATGCACCAGAACATGGGTTAATAAAGCACGTTTGCTTACACAATTTCACAATTTTGGAGTGCTGTTGGACCTTTTTGTGGCTATATATATATATATATATATATATATATATATATATATATATATATACACACACACAAACACACACACGCAAAGTAAGGCAGTGTGTGGTTGAGACCACATGGTGGGTCCGAGTAAGACTGACTGGGAAAAGTAGGTAAATGTCTGAGGGAGATTGGTGGCAGCCATGGTGATACCAGTATTAAAAGAGACTGAATATAGAAGTATTTCCCTTAAAGGAGATCTCCAACACTTTTTTTTATGAATCCATTGTGCCGCTGGCTGTAGCGATGTCCCGCCTCGGCCGGTGATATGCTGAGCACAATATTATGTAACAGACCCTGGGAAAAGGCGGGGCCCAGGCTCGTTATATGACACTGCGCTCAGCCACCGGCCGAGGCGGGACATCTCTGTGGCTAGTGATAAATTGAGAGCAGTGTGATGCATCGGGTCCCCGGATGCCAAATTAGACTGGAATCTAATATTGGGACACCAATATTGGCACATATATATTGGGGAGGTTAAAGGTTAGTTTTTTTTTTTACTTTTTGCAGACCGGGCACAATGGAACCATAAAAAAACAGCACTGTATAAACTGTGGACTTAAACTGTACTAAGGGACCATGCTCTGGAGGAGTTGGAAGTTATACCCACACAACTGGGCTTGCAGAAAATAATTCTGGAGGTGGGGAAAAATTTAGCCGTCTCAGACTTCTTTGAGTACAGGAGCATGTACATAAACGTAATAGGTGCAACCCTGCCAGCCCTGTTAGACTCATAGCAGCATGGAAGGTTCGGGCAGAAGCTGACCGCCATATTGGTGAAAAAGTATGAGAAAGACAGTTATTTTGTATACTTCTTTTAGAGACTTTAACCATTACACTGGTGGTGCACTTGGGGGGTTATGAACACTTATGAATGCATTTTTTTTTTATTATTTCATTATACTTAATCTGGTGTAAAAATAACAATGTTTTAGTCGGTCTTTAAAGATTTTGCTCCTCTGTTTCTCTTGTGCAGCCTACATGGTTGGACATACATTTTCCAGATCAGGAGAGGTTTTCTATGGGGATTTGCTTCTAATCTGGACAGTTCCTGACATGGACAGAGGTGTCAGCAGAGAGCACTGTGGTTAGACCGGAAAGAACTTCACAATTTTCTCTGTAGTATACAGCAGCTGATAAGTACTGGAAAGCTTCAAATTTTGAAATAGAAGTAATTTACAAATCTGTTTAACTTTCTGGCACCAGTTGATTTGAAAACATTTGTTTTCCACTTGTTTTCCATTCTTTTTATATCAACAACATGGCATCCATCTTGAATCCTGACAACTTAGACTAAACTTCAGTATTTGAAATGGAAAGTAAGGTGTGTGACTTAGAGACATATCAAAAGTTTTGATCGGTCAGGCACCCCCAAATCGAGGGGATGAGTGTGGGAGAGAAACGCTCTTCTCTCACTGAATTATGTGACCTGTGACATGGCACAGAGCTGGGAGAGAACTACTGAGCACGCACTTCTCCCGACTATATATAGCGACCAGTTGGGGTCTCAACACTCAGGCACCAACTGATCAAAACTTTTGATATGTATCTACGACATATATAAAGTTTTGAATTAGAGTGCCCATTTAAGTGTTAAGGCTATGCTTTTTTTTAAATGTGAGATGCTGCTTGACAATGATCTCCATGGCCTCTTCATTGTAAAAGCTGACAAGGAGAAAGCGTTCACAAGAAGACAGGCTGAAGTTGCATCTCATAAGAATACAAAAATAATATAGATTGTGAGTTAAGGAAGTTCTATGTCACTTGCTACCCTTAAATAAGGCTTAGAGTAGAACAGAGGCAATGTGATGAGTACTCTACCCTTCCCCTCTGGAAAACCAAGGGCATTATCATAAATATATGCTGAATTAAAAGAGCCATAACAGTGGAGGAAAAACTATTCAACATGTCAGACACCTCATATGACCGCTTAATTGCAAGAAGTACACCCCACATATGAATATTTGATAATAGAAGGACCCCAAATATTTTTTGAAAATAGAATGAGTAAGAACTGCTAACCTACAGAGAATCAGTCCTAGTAGGAGGCATATCTCCAGCTGAATTATTCCTAGGATGACAGGTAATTTTGTTTTTACCTGCATTGGAACTTAACCCGTAATTCTGACAAAATAAACAAAACATATGCGGCAGACGGAGAAGTACGGCAAATGCACAAAAACAGAAAGTCAGAATTTGGTATGGATCCACCATGCATAAAAATCACAAGTGCTTGATCTTCTGTGGGGATTACATTATATTTCTTTAAATAAATCTGAGTGGACGCCATCACATGCAGGCTACGGCCATATCTGGAATGAGTGACCTGTGCGTGTCCATCATCTGTTGTAGTTGTGTGCAATGCCATGACTGGCATGACTGTATGGATTGGTTCAAGGTGGGTGATCAGGGGCAGAAGGGAGAAGAGTACAATGTATACTCTGGTGTCAGTCTCTGCATGTTCCAGAGAGGATATTTATGGGGTGATGTCATGACAGCGGTCTGTGGCATTTGGTGCCAACATTTTGAGATGGCATCTGACAGACTGAAAAATGGTCTCCTCTGCCTTTAAAATGGATGCCTCTTCCTGTGTGGCATGTGTGCCCACCAGCATTCATCTATACACCTCTACATTATGTTATTACCACCATGTGTTGACTGCATCACTGATGGAGGGCTCTTTACTTACAGCCCATCACCCATCTATCCCGGGGCAAGAGCAGCTGCCACACCACGGATTACCACATACACGTAAAGGGGTATTCCAGGATTCTTTTTCTTTAGCCTTTGAGCCCATGATGCAAAGTTATAATACTGTGTAATATGCTTCTATTTTTATCTCCGTGCAATACTTTTTTGTTCCGTTTTCATGCACAGGACCCACACCCGAAAGTGCTGTAGCATAAGCTTTTTATTTGACTGTTGTCTTTGACCTTTCCCAGCATTCCATGTGGCCAAAAACAATATGTAATGTCACATGGTCTCCAGGGAAACATGGCTATGCTGCAGTGGGTGGGTAGATAGCATGGCGAAAGATTTACTGAAGTAATGCTATCCATTCACTCACTCCAGCATAGCCACAACCCCAGGAGACACTGTGATGTGGTTTCTGGCCCCATGGAACGCTGGGATGGGATGACAGTAAAACAAAAAGAACTGCACAGCAGAACTTCTGGGTGTGGGTCCTGTACATGAAAATGGGACAAAGCCACACACGGAGGTAATAGAAGCATATTACACAGTACAGTATTATAAATTGGATCATGGATTAAAAGGCTAAAGAAAAAAATCCTGGAATGTCCCTTTAACTGCTAATTAATTAAATGTCATCAATGTAATCATATTAATGAACAAGCATTAACCCACAAAGTGCAATATTACAGCAACTAAGGCTCCATTCCCACTACTGATGGAGGATGGGTTCAGATAACCAATAACCCATAGAGTTCCCCACAAAATTTATTTTAATAAATGCCCTACAAGAAAGTACACTATAACAAACGTAGTATATATACTCGCTCACACACTGTCCTATAACTATGTACTATAGCTGACAGGGGCACATGGGGCAGCAGAAGGCAAAGTATCAGTAGTAGTCTATTATCGAAAGGTGGGGAACTACATTGCAGAAGAGAAGGGACAGAAAATGTTGGCAAAAGCTATGCAGCGGTCAGGAAATATTGTCATATTAGTCTGGGATGGATATAATAGTCACTGGATATAATAGTTATGAATTCTGTCACTGCATCTGATCAGTTCAGAACATGGATTGTTCTAAGATGGCCATAACACAGATGCATTTTAAGCTCTACTAAGTCTGCAACACCCAAATTCCACAGTTCTACTGAATGCAATGAAACCTTTCACCTAAATTTTTAAGTCCAAACCAACAAAATATGGGGCTCATAGCTGTGCTAGAATGCTTTTAGCTATACTGGCTCACAAGAAATAGTCAGAAAATGAGCTTTTAACCAATGTGGACACTGTATTATAACAACTCAAGACTAGTCATCTGAGAGGAGCTGCTCCCCGAAATAGAACCCCTAGAAAATATCCATTGATGTCTCGTAAAAAGGCGCCAATGTCTCCAATTTCTACTAAAATCTTCTTCAGCCCCCTTTCTAAAACTAGTCATTAAACTTACACAATAAAAAGCTATAATATAAAGATTTGCTCCTCTTTCTTCCAGCTTCAATACGCATGAGCATAAGGGAAAATAGCTAAAGTTGTCGAAGAAGTGTTCTACTGTATGGTTTAGAGGTTTCACAATTATGTAATCGCTATAAGTAGTAATATTTAGGTGTGCCTCCTTTACTAAAATGTGACGAGTGAGAAAGTACATAAACGCACTCACCCGGTTTCATGCCAAAGAAGGGCTAACTTTATTCCAGGAGTTACATGGAACTCTACGAGCTCTACCTCCTTTCTCTTCCCGACCTTGATTCCTGTATTCCATGTAACTCCTGGATAAAGTTACTCCTTCTTTGGCATGAAACCGTGTGAGTGCGTTTATGTACTTTCTTACTCGTCACATTTAGCTACACCACATGTTCCATGTAAGCGCACCCCTGACACTTATGCCGCACCACCCATCCATTCATAACAGCACAGCTTCAGCACACCACGGGATGGCCAGACTACACTACAGTGCCGGCTATCTATTTGCAATTCCTTTACTAAAATGCCAGCGAGCTTCTTGGAAAAGTAAAGATGTCCTGGATCCTAGAAAGGTTGTTTCTTTTCTCACTAATGGACCTATGCTGTTAAGTTGGTGCCATACGAGCTTCTGCTGAAGACATGGGTGCTTTCTCCTCATGTCCTTTAATATTTTTTTGGCAGGGAAGCATAGCCAACCAGGTAAGCATAGCCAACCAGAGGAAGCAACGCTGGTAGGCGGCACTGATAAGCTGGTTGTTGATTAGGTTTGTTTTATGTGCTGAGGAGGTCTGTATGCCGGAGTCTGCCAAGTTCTCAAGCATAAAACCATCTGTCTCTTTTAGTAAAGATCAAGTAGACTACACATGCTGCAAAGGCAGTTGGGTGTGATATGGCAGCATAGCCCACATATAAACAAACACACATCTAAAAATGCTGCCAATTTTTTTTCCACAAGTAATCTCTAATAAGTAGGTAAGTATTAGACTTGAAAAATTATTGTAACTGCAAATTATTAGCCAACTAATCAACTGCTATTAAAAAGGAAAACGGACAGCTGGTCCACTCACACTAAACCCAATACACAGAGTTATAGTGCAGGTGAACTTGATCAAAACGATGTATCACTTAACCCCTTAAGGACGCAGGACGTAAATGTACGTCCTGGTGAGGTGGTACTTAACGCACCAGGACGTACATTTACGTCCTAAGCATAACCGCGGGCATCGGAGCGATGCCCGTGTCATGCGCGGCTGATCCCGGCTGCTGATCACAGCCAGGGACCCGCCGGCAATGGCCGACGCCCGCGATCTCGCGGGCGTCCGCCATTAACCCCTCAGGTGCCAGAATCAATACAGATCCCGGCATCTGCGGCAGTTCGCGATTTAAATGAACGATCGGATCGCCCGCAGCGCTGCTGCGGGGATCCGATCATTCAGAACGCCGGACGGAGGTCCCCTCTCCTTCCTCCGTCCGGCTCCCGGCGTCTCCTGCTCTGGTCTGTGATCGAGTAGACCAGAACAGGAGATGACCGATAATACTGATCTGTTCTATGTCCTATACATAGAACAGATCAGTATTAGCAATCATGGTATTGCTATGAATAGTCCCCTATGGGGACTATTAAAGTGTAAAAAAAAATGTTAAAAAATGTAAAAGTAAAAAAAAAAGTGAAAAATCCCCTCCCCCAATAAAAAAGTAAAACGTCCGTTTTTTCCTATTTTACCTCCAAAAAGCGTAAAAAACATTTTTTATAGACATATTTGGTATCGTCGCGTGCGTAAATGTCCGAACTATTAAAATAAAATGTTAATGATCCCGTACGGTGAACGGCGTGAACGAAAAAAAAAATTGTCCAAAATTCCTACTTTTTTAATACATTTTATTTAAAAAAAAATTATAAAAAATGTATTAAAAGTTTTTTTATATGCAAATGTGGTATAAAAAAAAAAGTACAGATCATGGCACAAAAAATGAGCCCCCATACCGCCACTTATACGGAAAAATAAAAAAGTTAGAGGTCATCAAAATAAAGGGATTATAAACGTACTAATTTGGTTAAAAAGTTGTGATTTTTTTTAAGCGCAACAATAATATAAAAGTATATAATAATGGGTATCATTTTAATCGTATTGACCCTCAGAATAAAGAACACATGTCATTTTTACCATAAATTGTACGGCGTGAAAACAAAACCTTCCAAAATTAGCAAAATTGCGTTTTTCTTTTTAATTTCCCCACAAAAATAGTATTTTTTGGTTGTGCCATACATTTTATGATATAATGAGTGATGTCATTACAAAGGACAACTGGTCGCGCAAAAAACAAGCCCTCATACTAGTCTGTGGATGAAAATATAAAAGAGTTATGATTTTTAGAAGGAGAGGAGGAAAAAATGAAAACGTAAAAATTAAATTGTCTGAGTCCTTAAGGCCAAAATGGGCTGAGTCCTTAAGGGGTTAACCAGATTGGTGGTCCGGTGGCAGAGTTTTTGCCCTCATTGCTAATATGCCGATTCCGTCCCTTGAGCAATGGAGACGAGAGCTGGATTTCCAAGCTTCGCTGCCTCCTCCTTAGGTATGCCCTCCCACCTCTTGAATATCCATACGTCTTTATTCTCACTAAATGACAAGAGTCTTTTACCAAATAAGCACACTGCTCTTCACTCCAAATGAGGTGAGAGCCTATGACCCCATTGATGCTCTGTTATTCTAGCAGAACGCAAGACCCGTAGCTACCTTGCTACACCCAATTTGTCATTAGGACGTGGAGTGAAGAATTATGAATCTTCAAGAAGTAGGAGGGCTTATGAAAGAAGGAGGCAGGGAAGCGCAGAAAGCCGGCTTCTGTCTCCATTGCGCGAAGGACAGCAATGGCATATTAGCAATGGGGGCTATAACGTTGGCACAAGACCACTGACCAGGGCAAGTGATACATCATTTTAATTTGGATCACCACCACTATAACCCTGTGTATTGTTTTAAGTGTTGTTAACCCAGCTGTAAGTTTCCCTTTAAGTAAATTTTAGTACAAAAAAAAAACATGTATAATGTTATCAGTGTCAGTTTCCACCCCCAACTTTCTTGAGCCAGCAAAAGTTTAAAACACACAGAAAAATCACCACACAGGATGAAAATGTATTTCCGTTTATTTAATCTGATCGGTGGGAGCATAATGTCCAGGTGTTTAATGCCAGGAACGTTTTGACAGTAAAAACAGATTGTACAACATGCACATTCTAACTGAAAAAAAGAGACAAAGTAAACAATGAAATACCAAAATAAATGGGAATATGCAACAATCCATTCTATTTTACTTTTTTTTTATATATTTTAAGCAACGACTGTACACATACAAAAAACACATTTCCTTTTAAATTAGCCAACTAAAGTCCAACTGAAAGCAGAATTTCAGACGATACATAAATTTAACTGGTTAGGTTCCCAAATAACTTATTTGCATGAGTAATGAACACGAAACAAAAAAAAAGAAAAAAAAAAAAGAAAGTCTTTCAACTGGCAATACACCAATTTTTTTTTAAACTTGGCATATTTTGTTTTCATCCACTGAGCCTCATACAAAAATTTACAATGTATAATTTTGTGCTGTTTATTTAGTTATAATCCAAAGCTAAACATACAAATTAACTTGAATAGCAAAAATATTAAGGAGGAAAAAACTAACAAAAAATAAAAAATAAGACAAACATTTAACCTCAACATCTGAAGCCAACCAGTGAATTAGAATTCTAGATGAAATATCAGGGAAACATTAAAAATGTCCAGATTTGATAATGCAACCCAAATATACTTACACATGGTTCAAATAATTTAGAAAGTACCACCGTTTTACCAAAACATCACATTCTTTCTTGGCACATACATAATGTTTCCAATCAACCTATATACTTACAAAACCCTGCAAAGGCCGACAGTCTTCCTTTACTAAATTATTTTATAGTTACTAAGTAACTGTGTCATGTTTTGGTTTGTGCAAATAAATTCGGCAAAAAGTTGATTCCACTGTATACATTTTGGAGGGGGTGAAATATATACGGAAATTCAACTTTTCATACTTAGTGCATGTACAACATGTTCAAAAAGGGGAGACAAAATTGGGTATTTGGATTTTTCCAAACAGTTCACATCTATGGTTTTTCCCAACATCTGTATGAGAATAGTAGCGGAAAAAAAAATTAAAATTAAAATTTTGAGACCAAAATAGACGTAGATATTTTGGGAAGAAAAGGCTAAATTGAAAAAGGGGAAGTTATGTCTATGGCTTTAATAGTAAACCATTACTGTGTATGCCCCACAAAGCTCTGTACATGTTTATTATATAAAAATGGCTTGTCTTTATAAAAAATTTTCTTTTTTTTTCTTTTTTCTTTATATAGCATGACCGCCACAAAAAAAAAGCACAATTTATACATTTAAAAAGGCACATTTATTTAACAAAAACACATTTAAGGCAAAAAGTCCAATACCTTTTGACAAACTGGCTTCACCTCCTGACAATTAAGCAGTTTGAGCAATGAAGGGTAAAAAAACATTTATAGATCTTTTGTATAAACAAACATGAAAGGATTTGAATAAAAAATCTCAGGTGAAGACAATAAAGTATAATGTTCCATTAGGCGCCATGGGGTGAAAACAATTTCCCTCGTTCTAATGAT
Organism: Hyla sarda; assembly: GCF_029499605.1. NCBI lineage: Eukaryota > Metazoa > Chordata > Amphibia > Anura > Hylidae > Hyla > Hyla sarda. Next base: position 127,658,044 of record NC_079197.1, on the reverse strand, counting down.
GATGTTTTTGGATTAATTCACTATCACAGTACCACCTGTAATTTCCTTCGGATGCTTCGAAGTTTTTTTCCCACAACGTGAAGGCTTACTGAGAAATTACCTGGTGCTTCATGAAACTGGACTCGCTCGACAGCATGGAAATTGGGTTATAATTAACTCTAGCAGACCATTGTGACCTCGTACTCATTCTATACAAGGCTGTGACCTCGTACTCATTCTATACAAGGCTGTATGTAAGTGTATTCATATAAATAATGATTAACATTCACCAAAAAACTAAAAAAAAAAAATCTAGTTTTTGAATTACACAATTTCTCTATAGGTTTTACATTGCGGTTACCCCCTAGGAGTAACATACTGTTTTATATCCAGATTAGTTGGTAATAATGTGTATCTGGATTATAATTATATTTTAAAAAAAATTATATTCACACCTAATTTATCATAGATTAATATACACCTACGTATGCTTTCCTTCATAGCTTAAATAAATACGAGCATGTGCATTTGGATATTAGATCCACATATGCATCTGCCTTTATCTCCAGCATCACCAACCTGCTGCCATCCTTACATTCTAGTGGCTGCAAAAAATACTCCAGGGAATAAAGAGACCTCTTCAGCCTCAGAAAAAAAAATGTTTTTTTCTATCACTGTATTAAGAAATTATTAAAATTATTTTTTATATTCTTGTCTATTTAAAAAAAATAATAATTTTACAGAATTTTACAAATGGATTTTCTCATTTTATATATTTAATTGTACAAAAAAAAAAAAAAAATAAGTGTACAATTAGGTAAACAAACCTTACTATGAAATGGCAAATGCTGTAAAAGCATAGAAGTTGTTGAAAACCACAAGGAGCCCAGATAATGTCCATTAACTTTAGCAATAAGGATTTTTAGGTTAATTATACAAATGTATTACATGAATAAGCAGATAAGCAATTGTTACTGTTTAATTTTTTTTTTTTTTACAGCCCTTGGGTGTCAATACTTCGTTTGACTCCATGTTACTTTTCTTAACAGAGTTTGTACCCTTGAGAAACTCTTTATTTTAATTATTTAAAAAAAATCTAAAACTACATGAAGACGACAAATATTTTGGGATGCTATTAAAGCTTAGTGATAGGCAACATGTGTGAAGCAAAAAAAAAACAGCAAAAAACAAAAATTTAAAATTCTCAAGAACAGCTGGAAATAATTCACTGCTGTACGTGAAAAGAAATCTAACTAGGCCTGTAGGGATAACTCTACTAGTACTATTATGGAGACCAGACTCATTCCCACTAAAAATAATAGTCCTCAGAGCGAAAAAGGAAATTCCTCAGAATTGAGGTAGTTATTACTAAGTATTAGCACACTTTTTCATTCTCCCATCTCAAACAGTTATGTACAACGTCTCCTTTAAAGGGGTACTCCCGTGGAAAACTTTTTTCTTTAAATTAACTGGTGCCAGAAAGTTAAACATATTTGTAAATCACTTCTATAAAAAATCTTAATCCTTCCAGTACTTTTTAGGGGCAGTATACTACAGAGGAAATGCTTTTCTTTTTTGGATTTCTCTTCTGTCACGACCACAGTGCTCTCTGCTGACCTCTGCTGTCCATTTTTGGAATTGTCCAGAGCAGGAGAAAATCCCCATAGCAAACATATGCTGCTCTGGACAGTTCCTAAAATGAACAGCAGAGGTCAGCAGAGAGCACTGTGGTCATGACATCAGAGAAATCTAAAACGTAAAGCATTTCCTCTGTAGCATACAGCCCCTAAAAAGTACTGGAAGGATTAAGATTTTTTTAATAGAAGTAATTTACAGATCTGCTTAACTTTCTGGCACCAGTTGATTTAAAAAAAAAAAAGTTTTCCACGAGAGTACCCATTAAAAAATAAAAAAAAATTGTCATTTTTCTTTACAGTATGCTTTTTTTTTTTTTTGTAATTAGAAAAAAAATCTAAAAAAAGATCAATGCTATGAAACTGTTTTAATAAATAATGGGTTAACTTACGATGAATCAAATTATCCCAAAAAAAGCAAGATAGCATAGCAATGAATATTCTAAAAGAAACCTGTTGGTACTTACGGCCGATAATCGATATAAATTTGTTCAATGTTTATTCTAGACAAACTTACAAAGATCAGACTCCTCCATATAACAGTAGGTTTAACTAACTTTGTACAAAAAATATATATATATTTATATAAAAATTACATCCCCATGCTGTGGGTCACATTTACATTGACAGATCCTATATTTGAATATTTTAATTTATATAGACAAGATAGTATATAAAATTTCCTCACTGAACGTAGCCAACGTGTAATACTTGAATTGCGAGGTGTACCATTTAAAAAAAAAAACAACTACATAAAGGTCACATAACATCTGGATGTTAAAATACACAAAATGTGTACAAATGGGTATTTTTACTAAAATTCAATAAACGCTATTAGAATTATGAAAAAAATTGTAATAATAGACACCCACCAATGTATTTTAAAGTTTACGTTCTGGGGTGAGGGGGAAGGAAAAAATAAAATGAGAAAGTTGTTACTCTTCGGGGTTCAAACTTTGTTGCTGCCTCTTTTCCAGGACCATACAATGTATTCGTCAGCCAATAAACCTCCAGTCATCACCAATTTGTTGTTACATACTGAAAACTATATGGGGTAGAGAATCATAAAAAACTGTGCTTGAAAAAGTCACCAATGGGTAAACTTAATACTGCATGACCGTGCAGTAAACCCTAACCAAAGGACACTAGGCGTAACACAGGTTTACCCCGTTCTCATATGCAAGGTATTTTCTTGCCACATAGTGGATTAATACACGACAGACCAATACAAAGCACCAATGAAAAAGAGAAAACGTAAAAAAAATAAAACGTTGTAAATCCTGTTATAGCGGTAAAAGAAAGGATGTATTACATTTTTGTACTGTAGAAACAATGAAGATGTTCTGATGTTAATAATACACTTTTAACTTATGAGGAGTTGTCCAGAAGAGAAAATTTGACACTTGGTCAACGTACAAAATAACCAAGGACCCTATTTTGTAAATATATTAAAACAATGGTATAACACTAAATAAAGCGTAACTTTGTTGGTTTGCTTGGTCATTTTATCCCAAATTATAACATGATAAATAAAATTAGCTTCTGTACAGATAACACAAAAAAAAAAAAAAAAAAAACTTAAAATCTAGATGTGACACTGGGACTAATGACATGGAAAGGTGATATAAAACACTAAAGCTCAGCTACCTACACATCTGTATATACAACGCCTGTTTGCCACAATAATCATAACATATCGGACAGATAGACAAGTCCATGTTTTCCAGCACAGTGAGGAATAAGGATGAATCCAGCACTTGACTCTGTGGCATCATGTTAAAAATGAACTATACACCTTTGTCCATTGACGTACAAAGAGATAAAAACTGTTCAATGGAGTTCTAAAGAGGAAAAGGTGCATTTTCCATTCTGATCGAAGTTTTTTGTTTTGTTTTTTGCTAGAAAGGTGAGAAAAAAAACTTTCATTATCTCCAAAGTCTCACTAAGAGTAAGATACTTGGAACAATGACTGTAAGTGAGGCAGTGATGGAATGAGCACCACTGTCTGTTTCTGCACTCTTATCGGAATTCTTGAGCTTTGGTATTATTCTGGCTGTGTCATCTGTAGATTTGATGTCAAAGTCACCATTACATTTTGGTTCTTCGCAGTCCCCACTTCCACTACCTTCTCCACTGCTCTCATCACCTGTGTAACCAATGGAGAGGATTGTTACTGAAGTATAAGAGAAACAAGCAAATACTGTGTGTGACGATAAAAGCAACTTACGCACACCGGTTTGAGAGTCTAAGTTATACGCAAATATATGGGGATCAGGGTTTCATACACTGGTCTTAAAGGGGTACTTAGGCGGAAGTAGTTTTTTCCCCTTTTTGTAAGCCAAGGCAGGCTGCTATAAAAAACAAAAATCTTTTTCTACCCTGCCATGCTCCCTTGGTGCCTTTGATATTGCTGTCTTGATTGCCGATGCAATCCTCTTCCTGTTGCTGAGGGTCAAAGTATCACAGCATAGCTCAGCGAATTGCTGGCCGCAGCTGTGTCCCACCTCCACCAGTGACTGGCCCAGCGGCGATGTGATCTATTGAGCTCGAGCACCAGGAAAAAGACAGGTGACGGGGCTCAATAAATCACATTGGTGCTCAGCCTATTATTGGCTGAGATGGGACACCACTGTGGCTAGCGATTTGCTGAGCATAGGCCCCCAGCACCAGAGCAGCAACACAGGAGGCATCAGGGGAGCAAAGGAGGAAACAAATGCAGGCAGCATGGGCATATTTAAACACATACAAAAAATTCAATAAAACACCAGAGTACTGCTTTAACCCCTTCCCGACCCATGACATACATGTACATCATGACTGGGAAGGTTTTCCCGACCTAAGACGTAAATGATGCAGATACTGGCCGCTACTCGCGGCATCCTGCCACGCCCGGTAAGATGGTGGCTATCACTGATGGCCAGCCATCTTGCCTCAGGACCTGGGGGGGGGTTTGTCCCCCCTCACAGCGATCGCTCCTATCAGCTAGTCAAATCTGACTAGCTGATGGCAGCGTTTTGCACAGAAAAATCCTAAGCAGTGCAGTGTGTGTCCCGATCACTGGGATTGGAACACACACACTGCTCTGCTAGGAGATCCAAGTGTCCCTTACCTGTCCCCACCCCCCCCCCCCTTCCCCCAGTGTCCCTTACCTGTCCCACGCCGACAACGCTGTGCCCGCTGGCATGCTTTAGTTTGTAAAGGAGCTGTTTTGTTGTACAACAACTCCCCCTAGTGTCATAAACCTGTTACTGCATGTTTTGTGCACTAGACACTAGGGGGGAGCTGTTGTACAGAAGTAAAAAAAATAAATAAATATAAATGTATGTGTGCCCAGCCACACTGGAGGTAACCCAAGAGGAGGCTTAATGCTGCTGTAATTGCCCACTGGCCCCTGGTTTTGCTCATCATGCACAGGTAGGTTAGTGTTAGGTCCCGTGCCACTTGAGAAACCTTGGCGTTTGTGTGTGGGCTCAGGTATGTCCTTCATATAAGAATATACTGGCTAATGTCTCAATTTTAACATCAGTGTTGAGTAGAGATGAGCGAACTTACAGTAAATTTGATTCGTCATGAACTTCTCGGCTCGGCAGTGAATGACTTTTCCTGCATAAATTAGTTCAGCTTTCAGGTGCTCCCGTGGGCTGGAAAAGGTGGATACAGTCCTAGGAGACTCTTTCCTAGGACTGTATCCACCTTTTCCAGCCCACCGGAGCACCTGAAGGCTGAACTAATTTATGCAGGAAAAGCCATCAACTGCCGAGCCGAGAAGTTCGTGACGAATCGAATTTACTGTAAGTTCGCTCATCTCTAGTGTTGAGAGTTAGCCAATGTCATTGTTTACATCTACCACAGTAGTGCACCTAAAATCTTGTATTATTCTAATTGTTACACATCCACACCGTCTATCTGGTGTAGGATTATATTGTGGCACTTGTAGTCCGCTGCAGGCATCCTCCATTGTATGCATTTTTATGCTGGGGATTGCCCCTAGCAACAGACTACAAAGGCAGGATCTGCTCCCCCAGTATAAATGCACAACCGCATGTGGGGTTGAGCACCTCCAGCCATTTGAGACCACGTCTTTGTTGTTATAAACATATTATATATATATATATATATATACACACACACGCTCTATATTATATTATATTATATTATAATATATATATATATATATATATATATATATATATATATATATATATATATATATATATATATATATATATATATATATATATATATATATATATATATATATATATAGTGTGTGTGTACCGTATTTATCGGGGTATACCACGCACCCTCATTTTACCAAGGATATTTGGGTAAAAAAAAGTTTTTTACCCAAATATCCTTGGTAAAATGAGGGTGCATGTGTGTGCATGCGTATACCCCGATACACCCCCAGGAAAGGCAGGGGGAGAGAGGCCGTCGCTGCCAGCTTCTCTCCCCCTGCCTTTCCTTGGGTACTTTCCTTCCAGTACTTATTAGCGGCTGTATACTACAAGGGAAATTATTTACTTTTGGAATTTATTTTCTGTCACTACCACAGTGCTCTCTGCTGACACCTCAGTCCATTTTAGGAACTGTCTAAGGCAGCATATGTTTGCTATGGTGATTTTCTCCTGCTCTGGACAGTTCCTGACATGGACAGAGGTGTCAGCAGAGAGCACTGTGGTCGTGACAGAAAAGAAATCAAAAAAGAAAAGCATTTCCTCTGTAGTATACAGCCGGTAATAAGTACTGGAAGGATTAAGAATTTTTATTAGAAGTAATTTACAAATCTGTTTAACTTACTGGCACCAGTCAATAAAAAAAAAAATAATAATTTGCCACCGGAGTACCCTGTACAATATCACTGAATTTCCAGCTCTGAGCTAGCATAGATTTCCACTACAATGTAGTAACATTATGGTAACTACATCTTGCGGGGGGTGGCCAAACCAGGGTTTGCGCAAAAAATTGCGACAAATGTCTGATCTGTGCCAAATGCAAACCTCAATGGATTCCCCCATAACATTTACTAATGTAAGAGGTCAAAAGAGAAATCTATAAAATAGCTTTGATAACCTATTCAAATTTTTTACATTTTTTATTTGGAATTCTAGCAAATATGGGTTTCACAATTCTTCAGCAATCTTGCACCAAAGCAATACTTACTTATATCAATGAAATTCACATCATTCCCGTTGTAAGCATTCTTCATTCTGTTTGTCATAGCACGCAGTGCGACCTTTTGACGACGAATGGCAATGTCTGGATTTGTGGTATCAACGTTCACATCAGGATTATTGACCTGATTTTCCAGACCATTGGCTGTGACTGTATACATATACCTGAAATAAAGGATAGCAAGAATTAAAATAAAAATATGCTAAAAGGATTTAAAGTGTACCTATGATTAGCAATATATTATATGCTAATTATATATCATTTATATAATGTAGAAAATAATACATGTATATTTGTAATATACATTGGTAAAAAAAGTGTATATTTTTGTCCCTGCAGCTATTGCCTGTGTGTCTCTATGAGGAGTCCAAATACAGTAGGTGAGGGTGGACAAGCAGGGCTCTGTGCACCGAGGACAAGCAGGGCTCTGTGCACCGAGGACAAGCAGGGCTCTGTGCACCGAGGACAAGCAGGGCTCTGTGCACCGAGGACAAGCAGGGCTCTGTGCACCGAGGACAAGCAGGGCTCTGTGCACCGAGGACAAGCAGGGCTCTGTGCACCGAGGACAAGCAGGGCTCTGTGCACCGAGGACAAGCAGGGCTCTGTGCACCGAGGACAAGCAGGGCTCTGTGCACCGAGGACAAGCAGGGCTCTGTGCACCGAGGACAAGCAGGGCTCTGTGCACCGAGGACAAGCAGGGCTCTGTGCACCGAGGACAAGCAGGGCTCTGTGCACCGAGGACAAGCAGGGCTCTGTGCACCGAGGACAAGCAGGGCTCTGTGCACCGAGGACAAGCAGGGCTCTGTGCACCGAGGACAAGCAGGGCTCTGTGCACCGAGGACAAGCAGGGCTCTGTGCACCGAGGACAAGCAGGGCTCTGTGCACCGAGGACAAGCAGGGCTCTGTGCACCGAGGACAAGCAGGGCTCTGTGCACCGAGGACAAGCAGGGCTCTGTGCACCGAGGACAAGCAGGGCTCTGTGCACCGAGGACAAGCAGGGCTCTGTGCACCGAGGACAAGCAGGGCTCTGTGCACCGAGGACAAGCAGGGCTCTGTGCACCGAGGACAAGCAGGGCTCTGTGCACCGAGGACAAGCAGGGCTCTGTGCACCGAGGACAAGCAGGGCTCTGTGCACCGAGGACAAGCAGGGCTCTGTGCACCGAGGACAAGCAGGGCTCTGTGCACCGAGGACAAGCAGGGCTCTGTGCACCGAGGACAAGCAGGGCTCTGTGCACCGAGGACAAGCTCTGTGACCAGAGGCTCTGTGACATGCCCCCGGCTCACACAGCAGGCTGACAGACAAGCCAGGAGCCTGCACAGAGCCCTCACTTCCTGTATCTGGTATCCTCATAGAGACACACAGACAATAGCTGCAGGGACAGCATTTTTGACCCAAAAATATACAAATTTTTTAACTAATGCATATTACAAATATACATATCTATTATCTACATTATATGAAAAGTTTTTGCTAACTACAGGTACTTTTTAAGACACCTTAGTCACCTGACTGGTACACTAAAGACAATACATTTAAGCAGAGAATACTGTTGCCCTGATGTTAGTCCACAGAATTTAATACATGCCCATACTGAGAAGGGCCACTTTGAAGAAAGAATAATAGCCACTAGATTGCTCCAAGAACAAGAATATAATACAAACCGGCTTTTCTCATTGCCATTCCAGCAGTCATCTTCAATGACGCTTGATGTCCAGTTGCAAATGTTATTGGGTAGAGAAGACCAAAACTTTTTGGCACCCTTCAGCTTTTGTTTCACATCAAATACCTGTAAACAAAATATTTAGAAAATATAAGGAGACAATTTCCCAGTAAATTAAAGAATAAAAATAAATCAAACGAACAACATTTTATTTGCTGGTTGTATTAAGCTCTGTACACATTAGCACCATGGCTTCTAGGGCTGCATGATATGGGGAAACTGCGCAATTGCGATTATGGACCTTAATATTGCGATTTTGATATGCAATGCGATATAATAAACAAATGGTGAAATCCCCCATTTCGTGTCCAACTTCCCCTACTACACATTATCCACCCATTTCATGTCCACCACCCATTTCTTATCTGCCCCATATAATTTCTATCCCCCCCCAGTCACATATTCACCATCACATTCTCCCCCCCCATGTTACATTCCCCTCACTTAAAATCCCCCCCCCCCCTTCACATCTTCCCCCATCACATTCTCCCCCCCATGGTCACATTATATTCCCTGTATGTAGCTTTTTGTACTCCAAACACACTGTTTCCCAGACGTTTTTCCAATCTCCCACCGGATCCAGGAAGCCTAGCGCGTTTGCAGCCGAAAAAGTATCGCTATATCGCAATTCTCAAAAATCGCGATTCGATTGCTTTTGTGATATATCATGCAGCCCTAATGGCTTCTATTATTATATTAACTGAACCATGACAGCTATGACAGCTCCATTTTTTTATGAATTTCCACTATTGATTTACTTAGTTTTTAACTGTTGATAGCAACTACTGAGCCGGTTCTATAATTCCAGAGCGCACATCCACCATACATGTATGGCAGATGCCACCAAGGGGTTAAAAGGTAGCCACAACATGAAATTAAGTGCTACTTACGAGTCTATCCAGACTTGTTCCAGCAGCAGTAGTTGGTCGTTCTTCGGGAGTGTACGATCTAAATCGATGATTGATGTTACTGTCTGATATAGAACGGGAAACCCTTGTAGGAGGGAGTGGCTTTGGCTGTCCACAACCTTGAAAAACCTAATAAAAGGGAGAAAAATACATAAGAGTAAGCAAGCTTGAATGATGGTAATACTTTATTATTTTGCTTGTTTGCTTTGCATTTACAGCAGATTTGTACTTGCTCATTTGTTTATCTATGATAGGATGTGCTAACAGCCTTTTGTATTGTACATTTGGGGGTGGTATATGCCTCCATTTTGGTCATTCCCTTCTCCCACCAGTCCATGGCAGTTTTTAGCTAGTAAAGATAATATGGATTCCTACGGATTAATTACAATTTGATTGATATGTGCGCCAAGAAGCTTAAAGAGTAACTACAAACTTTTAGAAAAATGACAATAGTGCAGCACTCTACTTTCTAGTAAATTTTTCTAAATTACTCTCGTGTTCAAATCGCCACCAAAACACCTTAACAGAGTACAGTTTTCCCCCCGCTCCCTGCTGCTCCTTACTCTGCATTCAGCACTGAATCTGTCATTCTTTTCCATGCTAACCGTACAAAGCACGAGACTAAGCATTGTGGAATCACATTACATTGGGTTGCGCACTAGCAGATTATCAAAAGGCTCAGCACCGAATGCTGAGTTACAGGGCCGATTCTCGCGCTGAATTTACAAGACTCCTGCGTGCTAGGGCCTCCACCCTTTGAGATGAGAAGAAGTGACGGACACTCAGCCAATCACCAGCTGAGACAGGACCCCCCATCTCAGCTGGTGATTCACTGCGTCACACTAGCACATCTCTTAGGGTGGAGGCCAGAGAACTCAGGAGAGAAGCAGCTGAATGGTAAGAGAGAGTGGCCCCATACAGGAGATAGGATAGGTTAGGGAATAAATTGTGTTCCCGGGAGTACCCCTTTAAATAGTGTTCCGCTGAAATTCCAGATACAGACTGTGTTGCGATTTCTAAGAAAACCAAAAACTGACCCTACTTAGCCATAACCATGTTAAATTATTTAAATGGGTTTTCCTGTGAGCACAAAGCCTGTTCATATTCCACTTGGGGCTCCTAGGGCTGCTATGAAAGTGGGACTCTCACTATATGGGAAATGTGTAGTTGGCTGTGCCTTCAAGAGCCAGAAACATGGCAGTAAGATGATTGTCAATGTTGCTTCCATATTAAAGGGGTTGCCTGGGATAAGACACGCCACTATTGTAGCTGAACTAGATGACAGAAGATTGGTATTTGTAAGATACCATAAAGAGTACTGAAGTCCAAATAGAAGTAAACATAGCAATCAGAATAAAGAAAAGGCTGAAGAGTGTGTGGAGTAGAGAATATACATCACAGGTTAGAAGAAAACATGAGAAGGACGGCAGACTATAGCCTGGAACAAACCTTCTGAGACACTTGATTGCTGTTTTCCTGCATGTTCATTATAGCCTCCGAAATCTTCACATCAATGGAACCCATGACCGTTTCAATGTTGAATGGCCCCTCCAGCCGATCAGCTACCATTAGCATGGAATCTAAAGAAAGTAGAAAAACTGAAATGAATGCCAGGCAGCATGTACAGCAATTTTACCATCAATGGTGTATTCACACGTACAGTATTCTGTGCAGATTTGATGCACAGGATTTTCTGCTGCAGATTTCAATGTAAACTGAATACAGATTGAAATCCTGCACATCAAATCTGCGCAGAATATTGTACGTGTGAATAGACCCTAAAAATTTTAATTCTGCTATTATGATTGGTATGGACGGCAAAGTTCTACTTTATCCTTACAAGAACTCAAATTTACAACCTATCGATCATTTTTGTTACAAACTGTGAAAGCATTTTGCAATGTTTGCTCTAAGTGAATTCATCTTGAAATAAGGCTGATCACTGAATATTTCTACTGAAAGGGCACTTTGTGAAGTTTTCTTACTAGTATTCCAATGCAAACTGTACATTTTGTTAAGGCAGGAAATCTACACTGGCAGAATGTCAGCCATTAATGCAGCCAAGACCATGAAGGTTTGTTGGAATTTTTTCCAGAAAGAAAAAGGTCAAATCCATTACCCAATCTAAATTGCTAAAGTATTTCTGAGAGCACAGTTTGAACATTTTTAGAAAAATTTTAGCACTACGTATTTTGTACAAAAGCATGGAATGCTGATCTTACTATCAAAAGGAAGAACACAAGGCTGGCTAAACCCAATATCCTGGGTAAAACTAGTTGGTTGGAAGATTTTGTTACATGTTTTTTCCCAACAGACCCCTGAAAATTTTCTGCTATGGTTGCATTTTAGCGATCAGGTGACACCATGGTTTAACTGTGTAGATTTCATCTAAACCATAATACAGTTCCATGTTAAATCTATTTATAATATGGAGACCATAGTTTGCTGGGTCACATTTTGTACCACCAATTCTATTTGTAAGATTCTGTATTTTTGAATGCAGCTTCTAAAACCATTTTACAGGGATCTTATTTCTTCGTAACCTTGCTTCTAGAAGATAAATGCATTTCTCATCATATGGTAATTCCTAGACATGCAGAATTCACCTTGCCTCCACCCCTCGCACATAAAAAAAAAAAATTATAAAAAGATGAAAAAAAGAAAATCGAAAACTTAATTTAGCGCTAAGCATACAGACAAGCAGAATAAAGTTAAAGGGTTACTCCGCTCCCCAGCATCCGGAACTCAATGTTCCGAACACTGGGTGCAGGCTTCCGTGTTCACGCCTGCCCCCTCAATGACAGTCTATGGGAAGGGGGCAAAAAGGCCGTCACGCCCACTCCCATAGACTTGCATTGAGGGGGCAGGACGTGATGTCAGGAGGGGGCGGGCGTGAACACGGTAGCCCGCACCTAGCTCATCTCAACGTTCTGAATGCTGGGGAGCGGAGTAACCCTTTAACAGGTCATTCTTGTCACACATTAAAGAAACCCAATTTCTTGTCAGAACTGTAGTTCCCCCCCCCCCCCCAAATACATGTTCAGTACATTATATGGCAAATAAAATGCTACTTTTCCTGCAGCCAAAAAACTGTCCCTCATATGTTGATAAAGAAAAACAAAACAGAAAACAACCTCTTAGGTTGCGTTCACATCACAATTTATCCATCCGACTTGAGTACACGATTTTATAAATTAAAATCGAATGAAATCGTATATAAAGTCGGATCCATTGACCTCCATTAAAAAAATAAAAAAAAGATGGAATCCATTACACACATACG